>NC_081351.1:64097298-64107552 GCF_029784015.1 Lycium ferocissimum
AAGATTGAAATATTTGTCAAACGTCAATATTCATGGCTACGCCACAACCCGAAATTACGGTGTTTAGTTACACATGATTCAAGAATGAGAACAAGAATTCATGCTTAACATAGGGTTTCAATGTAAAGAAAAATAATAGAAAAGGAATAAAACCTAGAAAGAGTTTCCCAAGTCTCAAAATTCGTCCAAGCCGCCTTTCTAATATTAAAGATGACTATTTATATGCTAGGGTAAATATAGGATAAGTTGGCCCAATACCGATCCAAATAGGACAACTGACGCCGCTTGTGCGCTGGCTATGCGGCGCATGGCCATCGCATGATCTCCTTCGTGTGCTGCTTGTGCGGCGCATGGCCAATCATGGCTTTGCGAGATTCGAGAGATGGGGTTTTTTGTGCTGGCGGGCATGCGACGCATAACCGGCATATGAGACCCTTCGGTGGTCGTTTTACGCCTTCGAAGTCTTTGGAACTTCCTTCCCGTATTCAACCAACATGCACGCCTGGGATTCAATCAAAAAGCTGCTCGAAATACCCTCTGTTAGTCCTTTACATTGTACCTATTCATACAAGCATACCAACATAAGATCTTATACAACAATTTGCATTAAAAATGCGATTAAAGTGCTTAGAAGTGAAGCGCAAATGACACTAAATCTAGATATTTGTGCCAAATATCAGTAGCTGGTAGAATACCTTCATAGGCAATACTCTCAAGCAAACCCAACATATGAACCAAAGTATCCTGAAGCACAAGCGTAGCTATGAAACCCAGAGGTGACTATCGAGTCTGACCTCCTTAACGTGGCAGCTCATCCTACTCAATCATATCAGGCTCCGGAGCTACTGCCCTAGCATGATCCTGATGTACCACTGGTGCTTGGCCTTAGGATAGTGCCTTACTGGAACTTTATCTCCCGCCCCGCCCCCTCCCGAACGCGGTCGACAGCTGGCTCGGTGCGGTGCGGTGCGAGCTCTTGCCTTCCAGCAGCGGTCGATCTAGTCTCACCATCTGTGAGAAAGAGTGAAACAAGAAACTTAGTATTTGACAAAGTCAAGAACGTATGATAATAATGATAGAAGTGAAATTTCCTAAATTCCATGCTGCCTCTCGAAGATAGGTACGGATTTCATCGTACCGATCAGCAAGACTCTGATAGACACCGCTCATATACTTATGGGACCATTGAACCAAGAGGTCTGATACCAAATTTATCACGACCCAAAATCCCCAAATTTTGTCTAAGCCGCGAAACGTAACTAAGGTTTGAAAATAATAAAGAAAAACCATAATAAGTCTTATAACAGGTCTGATAATAAGGACATGAAATAGTATAAGTCAATATATTCCCCAGAACCTGGAAGTCACAAGTACAAAGATACTAATCTGAAAACAAGTCTGAATAATACATAATGTTTCCTTAAAAAATAAAAGACAAAGTAAATATAAGAGGGAGTTTGGCTCCGTTGAACCATCATCGGCTCACCCTAAAACTCCGAGAAATGCTCCAAAGGATTTATAAGTATCCATCCGCGATGCTCGAAACTGTACCTGCACACAAAAGGTGCGTCAAGTGTAGAGTGAGTATGGGAAGTACTTGTACCCAGCAGCGCCGTCGATCGACCCTAAACTATAGCGATGACGAGGGTTGGCACTTTTGATACCCCTTTTCTTGCTCAGTTAGTCTCAAGTTCATAGTTTATAGACATTCAACAAACAAATGAGGTAATCTCAACTCATTCAATTCATCCAGTCCATTCCTTCCTAAGTATAGTCATAAAGATTCAGTCTTTCCATCAATTAAGATAAGTTCAGGTGTAAAGATCCCATCTTTATATCAATTAACACACATATGGCATGAAAACAAGTCAAACAAGCATGAATGGTATGAAATGTAAAGAAATGCATGTGATGCAAATGTATAGTATGCAATGTAATGACCATATGCACTGGTATACACACGCTCATGCAGTAGGTTTCATGTGACCCATGGTGGACTCATGAGGTCTATATATCCAACCGGAGTACCAAATCTCCCAGATGACATCGGTCTCAGCCGTTTGGCTAAATCATCATGACCCCGTCCATGTACCATTATCCAGCCTCCCGCACCCCGATCTTGTCTTTCATCAATCAAATGTCAATAATATCATGAAAGTATGAATGGATATGCTTACACCATGAAAATGCACAATATCAAGTATATATATGTCCTTTTTCATAGTTTAGACGAGATATGGAGTGATGAATGCAAATCAAGTCAATAATCACAAATATCCAATCTATTATGGCCATCATAGCCTAAATAAGCAGCAATCATACTATCCGAAATGCATTTATCCATCATTCCTCATGGCCTGAACGCTCAACACATAATCTCTGTCACTTCACATATTGACTTCATGTTTTAGTTACTCATATAGTTACACCAGTATGCGTACAAGTGCTCGTCACCTCACAAGTATGGGACCCCCAACTTTCCATTACACTCCTTGATTGTATTAACCAATACATAACACTATGTATAGGGTCTAGAAAGTCTCAACTTGCCTGAATCTAAAGCCGAGGAGTCACTCCATGGCCTTCCCTTTCCTCTGAGCTTCTGTACGACACCAATATGTTATAATACGGTATATGCATAATGTTACATCTCAGAGATTTCAGATTTGTTGCATTGTGAGTAGACCAACGCGAGCTTAAGATGAACATGAAGTCCTTACGAGATAAAGGAGAGTATCTGATAACCTTAAATGCGTACCATGAGATTTTGAAGTCATACGAATCGGTGGAACTAAGCTCGTCAAAGAAAGTGAAACGCAAGTTATGTTGAGAAGGTTTCGTAACTATTGAGTTAATAATTATTTAGTAATGTCTGGAGGAGGAGCTACAGGGCTTCTTATATGATTAATGAGGTGTTATGCAAGTGTTAATAAGGTTCCATAAGGATTGGAGGTTGAACGAATCGACGGGAATGAGTTTCGAAAAATTTGAGTTGTACGGCTACTCACATGGACTGTATAAATTTATACGGCCCGTATAATGGTCCATATAACCCTTCCAGAGAAGGTTAATTCCATGGTAGGATTATACGATCTATTTATATGGATCGTAAAAGTTATACGGACCATATAAATGGCCGTATAATCGGGTCGGGCCAGTTTTTTTTTTATTTTTTTATTTTTTATGTGTGTGATCCTTGTTCATTTATTTCATTTCCAACATTTCCCCAAGTCTTGAAAGCTCTAGAGCCTTCCTCCAAGTATATCCACACAAACCCAAGAGAGATCATAGATCAAATAGCAAGAATCAAGGGATCTAAGTGTTGGAAGGCTCACTAGGGTTTGTAGAACTCAAGATTTTCTTTGGTGTTGAAGTTAGGGTTTCACTCAAGTAAATGATTTGATTCAAAGCTTGGTCTGGTGTGATTAAGGTGAGTTTTTATACTTGTTTCCATGTTATTAAGAATGTCTAGTTGTTGAATAACTTGATTGAGGGAAAGAAAGTAAAAGAGGAAGTCTAACAATTAAATTGACTTGAGTTGTAATTGTTGGAGTGCTTTGGGTATAATCTTGCTATGAAGGGTAGTAATGATGATGAGGAAGTGTGGTATATGAGTGTATATAGAGTTGTATTGCAATTGTTGTTGTGTGTTGGCTATGAAAAGGAGTTTTGGCATGTAATGAAGTCCCTTAATTACGAAATTGATGATAATGTCATTGTTGATTGGGAGCTGTTTTATGATATAATGGAAGTCGATAAAATAGGGGAAATGCCGCCCAATTTTCGCTAGCTCATGAATTATTCTAGTTTGAACTTAAGAGTGTCTGTAAGACTTAACCATAGTATGATCCTTTTAAATGTAGATATTGTGAACGTAGAAGGAGAACGTTAACCGATTAAGGAGATGTCACGACCCAAACCGGAGGGCCGCGACTGACACCCAAGACCCTACTCGGCTGAGTACCATACTACCATTCCATCCATGAGTCACAACTTTTTGTGAACCTTTAATCTACGAAATGATGCTTCCATCAGGTAAAAAAAAAACTTTTCAATAAAACTCTTTTGTCAAATCAGGGAGTTCTCCCTTATCGTTAATTCAAGAAAACCTTTAGTCACAATAAAATCCTTAAAAATAAAGCTTGAAAACACATCAACCTATATGGTCGCTTTATACCACTGTCGACTGCTCGACGCGCTACCCACGAGACAACTTTGTCGGAAAGTCTCTAACATATACAAAATACCATAACATAAGTACTTTGACTTGGCAACACTCGGGCGAGATGGAGCTCACCAATCCAAAGGTGATAGCACGGGAACATCCTATAGCCAATGTCTTCTACTCATCAGTATACACCTGCGTGGCATGAAACACAACGCCCCCAGGCAAAGGGACGTCAGTACGAACAATGTACCAAGTATGTAAGGTAGAACTGAAACAATATATCTCGACTCGGATGATAAAAGAGTAACAGACTCAATCTGTACCTGTAACCAACTCTGATAAACATGTACGTGCATATGAACTTTTGATGCAGTATGAGTATATATGTGTGTGTGTGTATATATATATATATATATATATATATATATATATATATATATATATATCGGGTATAATAGCATAATGGCCTCTTCGGCCAGCCCCCGGCATCATAATCATCGTATACCAGTTGATCAGGTGGTTTGCGTATATAACGCCTTAGCCCTTTTCCCTCCCCATGAAATGATGTCGTGCATGTATGTAAATATGCAAATGCATGAAAATCTTTGAAAACCATCAAAAGGCTCCTTCGGAGCAACTTTAACTAGCATAAACGGGAACTTCTTCCCCTTTTCATTTGTCTCCTTCGAGACCACGAAATTTAAATGTAAAGTGCATAGGAAAGAGAAAACCCTTTGAATGTCCCCTTCAGGAATTAGACAACATTATGAAATTGAACAACCTATGGATGCCCCTCCGGGACTTAAGAGGTCAAAGATACAAATACTCCTACACTGTCTAGGAATAGGAGGTCTTTTAGAGTTCGTTTATTTGGGTTCGTTTAGATAATAAGGATCTTCATCACTACCATAATCATCACCACTATCATGTCTCACTTGAATGATTCATAACATAAACTGAGGCCATATGTTATATAGCACGCTCAGACATAAGCTGAGGCCATATATTAGATAGCACACTCAGACATAAGATGAGGCCATATGTTATATAGCACGCTCAGACATAAGCTGAGGCCATATGTTATATAGCACGCTCAGACATAAGCTGAGGCCATATGTTATATAGCACACTCAAACATAAGCTGAGGCCATATATTATATAGCACGCTCAGTCACGTCATGAAATCATCTAGAAACTTAGGCTTGAAAATCTCTAGGATTGGAGTCATCGTAAGATTCTTCAGAAACTATAGACTTCTGGCATTTCTAGGAGTAAAAATATTATGGATGTTATGCATGGAATCAAAATATAGGAATCATGCCTTTGAAAGAAAGGTTTAACCTTAACATACCTGGAAGCTCGCTTCTCGACTTTCCAACCTACCTCCTGTCTTGAAATCTACATATAAAATCATTCATAATATTGTTAGGCTCACCATCATACACTTGTCCTAAACCTCCTTAAAATTAGCCAAAATTCGGGCAGCATCTCCCCCGTTTATTTGCCTAACCCGAATTCATAATTCAACAACCAACAACAACAAAAACAATACGAACACTAATCATAATATTCCCAAAATACCTCATAAATATCTCATATGGGGTTCATCCCGTATTTCCACAAATCAAACCACTATACGGCTATTTAACTGTTCTATCTTCGTAAATGAACCAAGATTAACATTAATAACAAAAGGTTCATACCTTACTCCCAATATTATGGCCATATCTTCACCCCTCCACCTTGATCTTAAGCTACAATGCGTTACTACACAATTTTTTAGTTGCAACTATACGCCGTCTGGACCGAAATTTGGGAATTATACCTAGTTTGGGCTAAAATTTGGCTTGGGGAGTTGGGGAGAACTCTCCAGAATTTTGGAGAGTTTTTTGGGGTGTTTGGTGAATAAAATGAGGGGTTAGCCCCTTTAAATAATGCTCGAGAATCTGCTTGCACCGCCTCTAAAATCGTTCAGCGCGATCGCACCACCTTTGGGCGCGTTTGCGCAGGCTTAACTTTTCTGCCTGCGCGTTCATTCAGTAAAAAGGTCATAACTCTTGATCCCGATATTGTGTGAGGGCCCACGACCTATGGTTGGAAAAATATTTCAATTATATACAACTTTCATGCTTGATGTTTTTCCAAATTCCAAGCGTATGATGGCGTTTTGGCCCCTCCAAGTCAGATCATTCGAAAATGTTCCTTAAATCATCCTTTTGGAGGGCTTATGCCCATATTTGGATTAAGAGTCCTTCTTAGGACTTGCTCAACTTTCCATGTACTACTCATATATCTCTTCATATGTCCTTTATAAAACCCCAACATGTGGGCCCCACTTAGCTTGCAGTAACGAGGGCTTTCATAAATGACGTACTACCTGATTTACACCATATGGTCTCCGAATGTCATATGTATACATATTCTTATACTCAGATCATATAATCTTCATCCCTGACCCGAGCCTCAAATTTGCTCAGCACGTTCGCGCCCCGCGGTGGCGCGTTCACGCTGAGTTGGCCCTTGGTCTCCTGCGCGTTCGCGTCACTCCCCGGCGCGTCTGCGCAGGCTAATTTCGTTGCCTGCCATCCCAACTTGTAACATCCATATCTCCTTACCCCAATGTCTATAGAGAAGTGATTTGTTGCGTTGGGGCTTGGACTTCATGAACTTCCTTGGGCTTTGCTTTGTCTCAAAACTCGCCATATACTAAAAGACATTCTTCCTCCAAGTTGGGCCAAAATTGCTCCTTATATTTTCTCCAAAGTTCGACAAAATTAATTTCCTTGATTTACTTGCCCGCCAATCCTTTCGGTACTTCTAATACATGATGTTAAACCCTTACAACCATAAAATGGACACGTATCACTTCAGTTTTCACAATTAAGCAGTTAACACCTACGGAACTCAACGTCCGAACTGTGAGGTGTAACCGGAGACGTTGAGGTATGTTAAGGCTATTCCTTCTTCATTTTGGCATGATCCTATGTCATGAGCCAACAAGCGATTAAATGAGCTTCCATATTACTCTACTCTTAGAAGCACTAGGAGTATTTCAGTCTTTGATGTCTCTATACCTCGTATGATTGTTCCTTCTGCTCATGGGTCTTGAGATTACTTATGTTGATGATGTTAGCTTAAAAGTTGTCCATCGGAGGTAATATAACCTTGTATCACTCCGAGAGTTCTATGTATACATTTTAGTTATGCATTGCATTCATATACATATGCATATTGACCCATGACCAGAAGGCGTTAAATACGCGTATATTATATATGCATGGGGTATGGGAAAATAAATAGGAATTATATACGCATTACCTTTGATCGGTGGTGCGCCTTGATGTATGGATCGGCGTATGTTCCTCGACATTATTATGATATATGATCGGTATGCGTTTCTCGGCACTATTATATGGGATATGGATCGGGGGAACGTTCCTCGCACTATGACCTATATTTTATATACATGAGCATGATTATCATTGAGAGCATGCAGATTATGTGCCCACGGAGGTATTGTCGGTTATACGGATACTTGTTAAATACGAATCATGCGGACGATCAATTTAGGCTTTGAGTTTCGGGTTAGTTCATGATTCTTATGCTTATACTTATGTTACTCTTACACCTTACATACTCGGTACATTGTCCGTCACCGGCTCCCTGTACGGGGAATGCATTCATGTCCGCGGTATAGGTTGACGGATAAGCAGAGTCCGCTCGGTAGGACCTTTACTCGGCGGTAGTTGGTGCGCTCCGTTTGATCGTAGGCTGATCATTTAAGTATGCCATTATTTTGGAGATGTATATGAATATGGGTATGACGGGGCCCTATCCCGTCCTTTTTACAGTTTTCTTTTCCACTAGAGGTTTGTGACGCAGAGGGTGTATGTCTATGTCGAGATGATGTGGCCTTGTCGGCTCTTGATAACTTTTGTGTACGGTATATGTAGTGGCCTAGTTGGCTTGCCTTTGTTCTTTCAGCTTGTATGTATGTAAATGTACAGAGTTCATGATGTCACCTCTTCATGAGGCAGTATGAGATCAGTTTAAGTCACTTATGGTCCCTTGATATTCAGTATGGTTCAGATATGAGTACAGGGGTGTTTGGTCACTAGAGGTCGGACACGCTTCGTCACGACTCGTCGATTTGGGTCGCGGCAGTGGTATCGGGAGTAGTTCGATCCTAGGGTTGTCTACGGACTAGGTGTCTAGTAGAGTCTTGTTTATGGGTGTGTTTTTCACCATACTCATAAACAAGAGGCTGCGGGACATTTAGGAAATTGTCATTCTCGCCTAACTAGATCGTGTGATAGAGCCGTATGTTAGAGTTCTCCCTTCTAATGATGTGTTCGATTTCGGAATGCCTCGCAAGGCTTCAGAGTGGCCCGGAAGGGCAAGGAAGTGTCTAGTGAGGCTACTAGCCGTACCCATTGGGCTACTAGGACTCGAGATGAGATTTAGAGTGAGAGCCCATCTCAGACTTCCACGTACCCGCCTCCGGCTGCCCCCCGGTTCTTGGCGGATATACGGGCCGGGATGTGGGGATCTTTGTACGATTATTAACTAGATTGGTAGCCGCCCAGGATTAGCGGCAGAGGGTTGGTGTTGATCAGGCAGATAGGGCTGGTAGTTCGAGGGTTAAGACTTTTCTCGGATTAGACCCTCGGCGGATTTTCGGTGATAAAGACAAATATGGACCCTCAGGACTTCATTGATGGCATGCAGAGGACCTTGAGGGTTATGCACGCGGATAAGGTCGAGTCTGTGGAGTTGGCTTCGCATAGGCTTCGTGATATTGATGTACAATGGTATCAGACTTGGGAGCTATCTAGGGGAGAGAATGCCCCTCCAGCTGTTTGGCGAGAGTTTTCAGATGCTTTTATTCGTCATTATTTACCTCCAGAAGTCAGACGAGCCCGAGCAGATAGGTTTTTGCGTATCGAGCAGGACAGTATGAGTGTCCAGGAGTATTGTGTGTATTTTGATTCTATGGCTAGATATGCCTCAGCCATGGTAGCTGAGATAGAGGACAGAGTTCATTATTTTGTGGCGGGTTTAGGGCTGCATTTGATAGATGCTTGCACGACTGTCGCATTATAGCTGGGCATGGGTATTTCCCATATACAGGCATATGCACAGAATTTGGAGGACGCAAGCATCGGCGGAGGACGAGCGTGTGGCCGGAGCCGCGCAAGGGGCGGATCTTTAGATATCGGAGGTGAGTCCAGGGAAGGAAAGAGTAGCAGTATCGCCGATATCCATTCCATTCGGCAGGGAGTGCACCTCCGTGATTTTCAGGTCTGAGATTTGATCGGTCTTTTTATTCCGGAGTGGGTTAGAGTCCTAGAGCTTCGGGTTCTGAGCATAGACCGGAGTCAGTCCAAATGAGACCCCTTTTGCCGTGGTGTGCCCAGTATGGCAAGTTACACATAGGTCAGTATCGACTGGATCAGATGTTTGTTATGCTTGTGGCCAGCCAGGTCATAGGATGCGACAGTGTCCGATGAGAGAGAGTGGGGGTATGGTTTAGTCTACAGAGTCTATTCTTATATCCCGTATTTCGTACATTGGGACAATTCGGGTTAACTATGATAAGTTAGGGACAAAACCATTCCGGGATATGAAGTCGGGACGTTTGACCTTCGATTTTTTGTTTTGAGACCTAATTTGCTCATGAATTTGTTGGCATGGAACAACTAGGAAAATTTGGGACCAAAAATGAAATAAGTGAAAGTTGCAAATCATGCAAAAATAGGCCCTTTGGCCGTGTACCCTTGGAATGGTCCCACATTTTGTGGACAAATTTAATTGGTCTAACACATGTGTGGGTATCTGGAACATATGTACAAGTCTTATATTAACACAAAAGATGACTTAAAAGTCATTTATTTTCATCCAACACTTAGAAAAAAAACCAAGAAGTTGAAGAACCTCACTTTGAGCTCTCGGCCAAACCTCCCAAAAACTAACTCCAATTCAAGCCATCCCAAAAATATTTCTTTGATGAAAATCCACTAATTTGAGGTCCTGCAGTAACGTGGAAGTGTTATTGGGTCATCACCATCCTTTTGTGAATCGCAAAA
>NC_081351.1:64107652-64126985 GCF_029784015.1 Lycium ferocissimum
ACCCCCCCATAGCGGAGACACCCTAAGGCGGGCGGCGAAACATACACCTTGTCTAGATGGCGTAGGCGAACGCGTAGTGGGCGGCATGAGATGGTACCCGGACGCGCGGAAGGCACGGATGCGGGCTAATGATTATCACACCGTACCTATATGGTCGGGCGACTTATACATATATACATGCATGATATGATGATGATTATGAAGCAAACCGGTACATGCATTATTTCTTTTATGATTGACGGTCGATTCTAAGGTGCTCGCTCATCTCGATGCTCCCTATTTCATTGATGTATTACTATTGTTTATGCCTTACATACTCGCACAATGTTCGGCGTGCGACGTCCGTTTTCTTTGGACAACGTGTTTATTACCCACAGACAAGGAGGTGATCCGTACAGAGCAATTACCGACTTGAGAGCACTTCATTATCCCGGAGGTGCCATTGATTATTCTTTTGTGTATATATATATTTTGGGCACGACGGGGTCCTGTCCCGTCCATATGTTTAGTACTCTAGTAGAGGCTCGTAGATACGTCTGTGTGGGTAGTATGGTCTCACAGTTTCTCATCGTATGTATGTGTTATTTTGATCGCCGAAGGGCTTATGTATATAAAGGTAAATATGTTTCAAATGAAAAATAGTTTTTCCATGATTATGAGCATAAGAAAAATGAATGAACGCAGGTTGAGTAATAGAATGAGTGGTGCTCGGTGGTTAGCCCCGGGTACCCGTCATGGCCCTAGTCGGGTCGTGACAAGATGGCCTAAGGTAATAGTAGGGATTTCCGGTTGAGATTGTGATTTTGAAAATTTCTGGTTCTAATGCCCGCTATAGCGGCACAATTACAGTAGCAGTGGAACCGATATAGCGGTGGACTTGTTGTAACAGCGACCAAGTGTAATATTGGCTGACCGCCGTGGCGGTCTAAGTGGTCATCGAAGTGGGACCGCCGCAGCGGTCTCGTTACCGCAGAAGCGGTATCGGGCGGATTATTTCATTACATGAGTATTAAAAGCCCTAAGTCCCTCATTCTTTATTATTTTGACTTTATAGTTATTGAGAGCTTTTCAAGGTGGTTCTTGGGAGAAACTGTTGGTGGTAAGTTCTTCTATTCTCTTTGCTATTCCATTTTCCTTAATCACCTTAGGATTCCATTATCATGTTAGTTCCTTAAGGGTTTGATGATTAAAAGAGGGTTCCATGAGTTCTTCTTTCTAGGCTTATAAATCTTGATTTGTTGAGTGTGTTAGCTTCATGAAGCATGGAATTGATGATTAGAACCTATTATTGCATGATTCTTCCAAATTAGTGACTAATTTATGGGATTGGAAGTTAGGGTTTATACCTAAATTTGGGGATTTTTCCTAGAATCCGAATTTAAGTAGTTTGTTAGTTCTTCTAACTTGTAATTGATGGGAATTGATCACTTAGAGCTTAATTTCATGTTGAGGCCTATAGATTCCTAATTTCCCCTTTCTAGTTCATAAACCCCATTCCATAGGTTGGAAATTTGGGTTTTGAATAAAAGTAGGGTTTTATTGATGTTCTTCTTGATTCTAATTTTATGATTCGGGAATTTGGGTATTGAATAAAAGTACGGTGTTACACCTCGGAAAATTCCGGATTTGTTGCCTTATGAGTAGCCTAATGTAAACTTAAGGTGATTATGAAATCCTTACAAGATTAAGGGAAGTATTAGATACTTAAAGTGCATGCTATAATATTTTGAAGTTATATGAATATGTGAAATCTAGTTTGTTGAAGGAAGTGAAATGTAAGTCGTGTTCGGAAAGGGTTTCCAAAGTACCGAGCTAATGTTGGTTTAATAATGTCTTGAGGAGGAGTTATAACGCTCCTTAGATTGTTAATGAAGTGTTCAAAAAGTGCTAAGAAGGTTCCATAAGGATTGGAGATCAAATGAAACGACGAGATTAACTTCAGAAAAATGGAGTTATACGACCACTTATACGGTTCGTATAACTTTGTACGGTCCGTATAAGGGGTCCATATAACCTTACAAAAAAGGAAATTTCACTGATGGTGAAATACGGTCACTTATACGGACCGTATAAGGGTCCGTATAAGTCCCGTCGGGTTGAGTATTTTTCCAAGTATAAATATAAGTTCCCACTTCTAATTTTTCATTTTTACATCTTTTCCACTTCTCTCAAGACCTCTAGAAGGTTCCATACATTTCATTAACATAAACCCAAGGTAAATCAAAGATCAAACATAAAAAAATGGTGGAATCAAGGGTATAGGTGCTCATTAGGGTTGCTAGAAGTCAAGAATCTCTTTGGAGTTGAAGCTAGGGTTTTCTCTAAGTGAAGTATTTTCATCCAAAGACCATTTCTACACAATCAAAGGTGAGTTTTATGTTCATTTCATGCTATTAAGAGTATTGAATGGTTGAAAGACTTGTAACATGGAAGAAAGTAGAAAATGGGTTGCAAATATAAAAATAGTGGTTTTCTTGAATAGTAGTTTGACATGAATCATGATTCTGGAGATGTTGTGAGTGGGATCTTGTTGTAAATGATACAAATGATGTTAAAGAAGTATTATATGAGAATGAGTATGGTCATAAATCATTTTGGTAGGGAATTGTGGGAATAGGATAATGTCGAACTTGACTTGGGTTATTGATTATGATATTATGAATGTTGTTATTGATATTTGGGAGTTGTTATATCATATGGAGGAAGTTATAGAAACAAAGGAAATATGGACCAATTTTTATTAGCTTTAGCTTAAGCTTGAGTATATTGTCGAGCATCTAATCTTAGCACGAATTCTCTTGAATATAGAATCGTCGGCTTCTCAAGGGAACCATTTTAGTCGATAGAGTTAAGGAGACAAAGAGGTATGTAAGGCTAACCCTTCTTTTTCTAAAGGCATGTTTTCCTCATTTTGCTTTTTTATATGAGATATTCACGCTACTCCTATTCACAAATCTTGAAGCTCATGACCCTCGAGATTCTCTTGATATTGTTGACAATGTTTCTTGTGATGACAATGATAACGATTACGATGACAAGGTGAATTCTAGATATCTAAGACATTCGAAACGTTCTATTCCTAGAAATGTTAGAATGTTCATGACTTTTGATATTTTGAAATACCTCCGGTGAAAGTTCTTCAAAGTGATGATGATAATAACGATGATGATAATAGTAATAATGGCAAGGGTGATGATGATGTTTACGTGACTTAAGCACACCTATGTGTATATATATATATATATATATGTATATATATATATATATATATATATATATATATATATATATATATATATATATATATAAGTATATATAACGAACGTCGTATAATATTATACAACTCGTCCATCTTATGTTATTTCTTATTTTTATGTCCGGGTACGTAAGACACCGAACCTCTATAGCTCAAAAGTTATGATACTACTATATGTACAAATGTATGAAATGGAAGTTTCCCATTAGAAAGAGGATAAGTAAATATAACGAACGTCGCTAGTCAGGTATACCTAGCCCTCTCATTTCATAACTCGTCCATCTTATGTTATTTCTTATGCTTTTATTATACTGTGATGAGGTATAACTTTATATACTGCGGTATATTATTAGAGCAGTTCAGTCTCTAGGGTTTTCTCGAAAGTCCCTTTCTTATTTATGGGGCGCCGTTTATAAATAAGGGGCTGTTGTGGCATTTAGATGTCAGTCTTTCTTTCATATCTAAGATCGTGTTACCAAGGAAATGAAAGTTATCTAGAGTTTGACTATAGGATGTTCTAGGCTATCGTAATATGATTGGTAAACAATGGGATTGGTGGTCCCGTTAGTCTTGATGATAAGCTCCGTTAGTTTGTGAGCTGATGCCGAATCGTCGGAGTATTTTCATATGAGGTTATCATCAAGCATGATTCAAATACATTATGGGTATGTTGAGGGTCCATCCCAACTGTAGGTTTTGATGTCATATCTTTGTGTTAGAGATATATATACTATATATTAGCCCCGTGAGGCATTGTTGGTATTTGTCATGTATAGTAAGAAATATAGTCTAGGCTTGTAAATATGTCCTATGTAAAAGTAAATGAAGACGGGATTAAGTTATATCATTGAACACTACAAGAGATGAGTTAAATATTGTTGATTACTTTACCCGTAATTTCACATGATTATAGATTTTACAAGCTGAGAAAATAAAAAGAATGTTTTTGAAAACAACAGTTTTTCGTTTTTTTTTTTTCAAACCAAATAAAATTTGCATTTCATGTCATGATTTAAGAGTCTGTCGAGACTATGAGGTATAACGAGACCAACGACACTCGGTTCTATCATAACCGAACTCGGCTCTAAGTAAGGGAGCCGCCAATCCAAATTACCATCATGCCATCCGCGGGTACCGCGTGGACGAAACGGACAAGTGTGATAAAGTGGTATTGACATAGCATATCAAACGAGGTCTTAGGGTTACAAAAGTGAAGTCGCAACAACCCAAGCACTTACATGTCTTAGTAGAGTTCATGTTAACATGGTGTGTTCCGTGGAATTTTACCTCATCACCGGATTTGCCCCATGAACAAGAGGCTACGAGGGCATTTAGGATGGTTACTCTTCTTTCATAAGCATATCTAAGATCGTGCGATAGAGCTGAAGCCATAAGAAATGAGATATCATGGTTATTTAGCCCTTGATCCGTGAAAGAGGCAATAAAGAACGCACGGTAAGAACACGATATCGACGGAAGAAAGTGAGTGATGATATAGATAGTTACGAGAAGTCAGAAACTTCAATTATGAGGCTACGTTATCAGAATATGTATTTTTATGATAATGGATTGGTGGTCCTAGAGGTGCCGTCGGTGTAAGTACGACTACGAGGGGTAGGAATTGATTTAATATATCTCTTGATGATAAGCTCCGTTATAAGCTTGTGAGCTAAATGAAATGAATGAATCAGTAGAAAGGTAAGCAACCGTACGAAAGGTGTATGTCGGGTAAGGTAAGAATATTGAAGTATGATTGAAAGGTAAAGCTGAAGAATGAAAGGGAAGGTAAATAGGAAGGTATAACAGGGCCGATCGTTGAGGATCAGGTACATCTCGAGGTGTGATATGTGAGGTAAGTTTCGACATCTTTGTACTCTTACTTGAAATTGGGAGCATTGTGTGGCTGAGATATGCCGTATATATATACATATATATTAGCCCTGTGAGGCATTGTTGGTATTTGCTTCGTGCGGGTTTTGGATAGTAAGAAATATTGCAGGTCAAAACCTTCTTTTACATTGTAGAAATTTTCCTAGAATTTAAAGGAGATAAGATATAACACTTGTAATATGTCCCAACGGAAAAGATGTTGTGTAAAAAGTAATGGAAGGACACAACCACACACACACGGATTAAGTTAGGAGTATCATTGAACACTACAAGAGATGAGTTAAATATTGTTGAATTGATAGTAACGGTAATTATAAGATCAACATTGATACGGTAAAGAGAAATGCTAGGGTAAATTAGGGAGACTGGTAGTACTAAAACATGGCATAGAAGAGAAAGGGTAACTCCAATAGAGTGTGATACTGGAGTATTGATTGGATGGATAAGCACAAGTAAAATATGACAAGTCTATTAGCAAAATAGAGTAACAACATGATGGAGATAGGGCTACGAAATACGAAGGGCTATAACGAATGTGAATACATTGGTAAGACGACTTATGTGGTAAGTGTAATAGGAGCGGTAGTATCAGAAGAGTAACGAGTTAAGTATGCTTACTCCACGAGGTTTATTCTATTTTATAAGCAGGCTTGCGAATGAGATCAAGAAGTGGCACTCCATAGAGTTGATATGATCAAGATATAATAAGAACGTAGCAAGAACTGTAATACAAGGTAAGTAAAGCATAACGAGGAGATGACTAAAGATGTGGCATATTCCATATGAATAAGGAGTGAATGCAAGTGTGAAACCAATAAGCGAACCATGGGGCAGTAGATAAGAAAGCTTATAAGGCCTTGTTAAGGAAAATTCCAGCATAGAGGTTTCGCAATGACAGAAATGATAGCAAGCAAAAGGAAAAAGGGAACCAACTTGAAAAGAAATCAGAGAAAAGTGATATGGCAAAGTAGTAACAGTTTGTGATTTGTATAATCGAGATCACGAGTGATATCTTTGTCTAGATGTAAAAGACCAAGACTACGGAAAGATGGATAACGAAATAGAACGATTGTTAGGAAAAGGATCAGCATAATAAGGATGAGAGAGGGTGATCAGAATGAACAGAATAGGTTTTGGAAGTGAAGAATGGATTGTATAGAAGTACTATATTCTAAACGACATAGCGGTACTGAGTTAAGAATAGGATTCCTTGTGCGAGGAATAAAGGATTGACTATAAAACGGGAGGTAATAAGATAAATTGAGAAGGAAGGAATGTAAAGGAATAAGTATGGGAATAGAAAGAAAAGGAAATATGCAATGCTTAAGAAGTAGTCGTATTATGATAAAAGGAAGATGCATCTCCTACAAATATCCTATACCAAGATAGAACGAGTAAAGTATATAAAGGAATGAGTTGGAAAGAAAAATGTGGCAAGGAGTTATGAGTTTACCATGCGACGATAAAGTGATAGAGCAAAACTATCATCAACGACAAGTACGATATGATATGATTGGTTTTGAAATCAATGTTGAGTGCAACACAAGAGTAAAAGAGTATTAGGCATAAGGGGTATTAGTTGCGCATGAGACTTTGATCTTTGAAAAAAAAGATGGCGGATTTAAGGGAAAATGCATTTACGGTTACTATAAGTCGATTACGGGAAGGAGAGGAATAACTTGATATGGAAAGAAAAGGGAAAGATGACGCTATAAGTGAACTCTGAGTATCGAAGAATGGGATACGTGACATTACATAGATGGTATGGATAACCAAACATATTACTATTTCAAGTATCCCTATGGGATAGAAGTTGTTAATTGGAGCGAATGTAGGGATTGACTCCTAACTAACGGTTGAGCTAAGTAAAACACATCCTTGTTTGGATTGCTATGTCGGTTGCATTACTTGATTACAAAACTACAAGATGAGTATGTTAAGACTTCACACATGAATTACCGCAGTTATAAATTATGGGAAATGGCATGAAAATGATGCGGTATAATAAGGGAATTGAGGAAAGGGATATATGAATTCAAGATTGGAAGTGAGGCAACGGATTTGAGAATGGTATAAGTAAAATCCTTAAAGGGGGGAAGCGAGTAAGGAAAATACGAGTGTGGAGATTGAAACGATAAGCCCTAAGATGTGACAGATATAAACTCTAAAACGAAAAAGTGAGAGTTATGCAGAAATGAGTCTAATAGCTAGTAAGTAAAGGAACAAGAATCAAGCGGGTATTTGAGACTGACTAAAAATCATTCATGGAGACCTTGAACAACATGACATTGAAGGCAAATAGCTCAAGGAATATGGTAAAGGATAGCGATACTATACTGGGATAAAGGCAAAAGAATTGAAAGTAGAGTCGTTTGTTAATGATATGAGTGACAAATATGAAGGGACATAAAGTTTTTTATAATAGAATATAAGATGTGATAATCAAGGGACAAATAAAGGAAAGAAAAGAGTATGACGAAATAAGTTTCAACAGATAGACAAAGGAGTTTTGGTATGTAGGAGATACGTAAAATAGAACGAACCAAAGAAAGGGAAGTTTATAAGGTTAGATGTTCATACATGAATCACACAAGAATGGTTATGTAACCTGCAAGTATTTACATGTCGAGAATGAAACTAATTGGGTACTTAAAAAGAAGAGTAAGAGGCAAGCAAGAATAGTGTATTTGTGATACTCCGGGTCAGTTGAGGGAAAATATATGGTAAATTGATAATGTTGAGTTGGAATTGTTGTTAAGGACAAATAGGACAGTTACCCTGAATATGGTATAAGTATATGTTATACGTTTCGTACGATAGCCCTGGGGTGTGTTAGATTGCTTGCGAACTCGATAAGATCATTGAATAAGGGTTTTTTTCCAGGAGAATATTACGCCTTGGAACTTTCATTTTGTATCATTATGGTCATAGCGAATTTCCAACAGTTTACCAGAGGGTTATGAAATTCTCAAAAATTATGAGGCCTTTGATGAGTCGACGACGGACACCTATGACAAGACACCTCGAATTGAATTTATCTAGACTCTACAGGCGTGAATCAATACCATTGTCATTGTCATATGGAAGGAAGGAAATGGAAGAGATTTGCACACCATGTGAGGCTTAATACCATTATCTAGCAAGGAAAAGGATCGACGAGTCCGAGTATCAAGGAGGATCATATCAGGAAAGTGACTCACTTATGTCTCTCGAAAGGATGTTTTTGAGGAATCGAGGGAGTATTAAAATCAAAAGTCATTACTAAGAGGAAAACTCGTTTTCAACTATTCAAAGGGAATGTTATAGATAGTGCATGTTAGAGGATTAAAAAGATGACTCCAAGAAGGAGGTACGCTGTGGACTATGCGACCTAGATGAAGAGTGGAAGTAGACCTATAGGAATTAGAAGAGAAAACAAGGGGAACCAATATGCGGTGGTAAACCTACCCAAGGGAAAACAACTCCTACCCTGCAGTGTTACTGAAAGGATGACTTCAAAATAAGAAAAACTCAACCTAAGCTTTAAATGTAGATGGATATAGGAAGTTGCAGTCAATTACGGAGGTAGTAAAATTATGACCATTTTCTTTGGGAATTCAATAATAACCGATGTTAGGTGGAGAATGGTATTAAGTTAAGCAAGGAGAGGTACAACATAATAGAGGGGTAATTGATTCGTCATAAGATCGCCATAACCAGCATACTTATATCGGACCAGTTTAACATTCGAGGACGAATGTTCTAAGCGGGAAAGAATGTTACACCTCGAAAAATTCTGGATTTGTTGCCTTGTGAGTAGGCTAATGTGAACTTAAGGTGATTATGAAATCCTTACAAGATTAAGGGAAGTATTAGATAGCTTAAAGTGCATACTATAATATTTTGAAGTCATATGAATATGTGAAATCTAGTTTGTTGAAGGAAGTGAAATGTAAGTCGTGTTCGGAAAGGGTTTGCAAAGTACCGAGCTAATGTTGGTTTAATAATGTCTTGAGGAGGAGTTATAACGCTCCTTAGATTGTTAATGAAGTGTTCAAAAAGTGCTAAGAAGGTTCCATAAGGATTGGAGATCAAACGAAACGACGAGATTAACTTCAGAAAAATGGAGTTATACGACCACTTATACGGTTCGTATATAGTACGTCAGCCTTGTAAGCAGCTATGTAAGCCATTGTATCATTATGCATTACTTTACAAATTTCATATGATTACAGATTTTACTTGCTTTGAGAAAGACAGAAAGAATGTTTTTGAAAAGCTTTCATCATGCATTTCATCTCATGATCTAAGAGTCCAGTGAGACTATGAGTATAACGAGAACCAACGGGTTCGCTCGGCTCTAAGTAAGGGTCGGGTGCCCATCATGCCCTGTCAGGATTGGGATGTGACATAGGGTTTGATTGATGTTCTTCTTGATTCGAATATGCTTAGGCTTCTATTATCTCGAGGCTCAAAGGAAACGAAAGACTAAGGTGTGATTATGGAGACTTTGTTGTTCGATGCTCCAGGTAGGTTACGGTTCACCCTATGGTGAGACTTCGATTAGCGAAGCATATATTTAGATGATATTATTGGAGAATACATGTAAACCTCCGGTTATGAAGTTGGGTTGGATATTGCCTAATAAAGTCTTCAGTTACTCCTTCAACTCACTCAATTCAGCAGGTGCCATTCTATAAGGAGGAATTGCTATTGGCTTAGTATCCAGTAACACATCAATGGCAAAATCAATCTCCTGTTTTGGCGGAAGGCCTGGAAGCTCGTCCGAGAATACATCTGGAAATTCATTAACTACTGAAGAGTTGGCAACTTTGCTTTTGTATCCTGAACCCGGACTAAATGATAAATACAACCTTTAGCAATCATCTTCCTTGCCTTGTGATATGAAATAAACCTACCTCTCGGAGATGCTGCATTACCCTTCCACTCTAGAACTGGTTCGCTCGAAAATTAAAAGTGAACCATTTTCGTTCTACAATCAACATTGGCATAACAGGAAGCCAACCAATCCATACCCATAATAACATCAAAGTCTACCATATTTAGCTCAATCAAATCAGCCACAAACTACAACCACACAATTTCTATATACCCGTCTAGCTATCACTGGGTTACCAATGGGTGTAGACACTTCAAAAGGTTTAATCGACTTGGGTTTCACCCCGAACCGACCGATAATATAAGGAGTAACATATGACAATGTAGAACCTGGATCAATCAATGCATACACGTCATGAGAAGATACTGATAATATACCTGTAACTACATCAGGTGAAAACTCTAGATCCTGCCACCTAGCTAGTACAAAGATGCGGTTCTGAGGACCGCTTGAACTGGGTTCTGCCCCTCTGGCTCTACCACAGCCTGCTGATGTCTGTGAACTCTGCCCCAAAGGGCGTACCTATGATGAAGAACCAGCTGCGGATCCTGTGGGCTGAATCATACCTCTACCCCCTCTCGATGGATAATCGTGCACCATATGGCCTGGCTGACCGCAGGCATAACAAGAATCCATACTTAATCGGCACTGTTCGGTATGCAACTTACCACACTGAGTGTATCGTGGTAAGAGCGGTCTCATCTAGGTGGAATTACCTCTATATTGAGAACCCAAAGCTCTAGAACTCTGACCTAGTCTAAGTAAATATGGCGATCGAACCTGTTGCCTACAAATTGAGGAGGTGCACTAGCCGCTGACTGGCCCGAGTGCCTGGAATACTACTGCTTCTGACCCCCTCTGAACTCACTAATAGCACCTGAAGATCTAGCCCTATTATTATAACCCCTATCATAATCACACTCACTCCTCCGCTATTGCTGTCTTTCTTTCAGCTTTTGGGCATGGGCTTGGATATGAGAAATATCCATACCCTCCTAAAGTGAGGCCGTCAAGCAATCATCAATCAATGGGGTCCCAATCCATTCACAAATCGGTGAACACGATCTCCCATATCAGCTACCATAGAGGGAGCATACCTAGCCAATGAATTAAAATGAAGGCTATACTCCCGAGCACTCATGTTTCCCTATCTGAGGTTCAGGAACCTATCAGCTTTGGCCCGTCAAACCTCTGGTGGCAAGTAATGTCGAAGAAAAGCATCCCCAAACTCTTGCCATATCGGTGGAGATGCATTTACCCCTCTAGAAGACACCCAGGTACTATACTAATGAATAGACACATCTCACAATCTATAAGAGGCCAACTCTACCGACTCAACATCCAAAGCATGCATTACCGTAATGTCCTCAACATCTCATCTATGAAGTTCTGTGGGTCCTCGTCTGATTTTGACCCAAAGAATTTTAGAGGCTCTACGTTGATGAAATCATGAACTCTGGCACTAACAGCCCTATCACCATGGCCCACACCCTGCCGCTGGGCCAACAACTAGCGACTACTAACGAGCAACAGGGAGAGGGGCTGGAAGCTGAGGGGCCGGAGCCCTTCTATGCTCTTCTGCCACTGGAGGAATAAAGGTAGCATGCGAGGGAATGGTACTCTGAGCCTCGCTATGTCTTAACTCAACCGGGGATTCTCGGGTAGTACCTTCTCCAGCAGCGCCGAGTATTGCACTAACTTTCTACTTTCTCGGAGGCATCACTGAAAATTAAACAGGGAAAAAAATTAGATAGTTGCATTCTTAACTTGGATCTATCGCACGATCTAAGATGAGAAAGAAAGGTATATAGTTCTGAAATGCCCTGCAACCTCCTGTTTATAAGTGTAGCGCGCTTCACGCCCATAAATAAGACTCTACTGGACACGGCTCGTAAACACACCCTAGGACGAACTGCTCTGATACCACTTTTGTCACGACCCAACCAGAAGGCCATGACTGGCACTCGGAGCTAACCTCCCGAGCACCTCTTCTCATACATCTCATAATCATATCTAGGTGGACCACAAAGATAACTCATAACTATCATAATCTGTAAGGGCATGAGTCCCAAAAGATAAATGCACATCTATATAATCATCCTCAACTATGCCCATATGCACAAGCCGACAAGGCTGCAAAAATGATATACAAAAATATGAACCGATGAGGTTACAGAACATCTAACTATATACATCTGTCTACGAGCCTCTACATAGAGTGTATGAAATCATAAAGACCGGACAGGACCCCGCCGTGCCCAAATGTGTACACAAAAGAATAATACCACTAGACTGTAGCTCTAAAGCAAATGGAGCGCTCCTAAGAAATCGTTGATGAAGCACCTTTGGATCTGATCCGCCTCCCTACCTAGCTGCAGGCATGAAACGCAGCGTCCACAAGTAAAAGGACGTCAGTACGAATAATGTACTAAGTATGTAAGGCATGGATAATAACATAATAAAGATATATAGAAACATAAGGTAAGAGAGAGAACCTGTACATCTGATTGCCTCTTGAGGCGGATGTCATGCATGCTTAGCTTTTAAAAAAAAACATTTTTTCATATATATATATATATATATATATATATATTGTTGCGAATGTGCAGCCCGATCCATATATCATATCATCCACACACACACACACACACACACACACACACACACACACACACACACACACACACATATATATATATATATATATGGTGATGTGCATATCTACGTGCCATACCCGGCCGACTATAGCGCGGCTCGGTGTGAGAAAATAGATACATATATAAAGCATGCATGAGAGCCCAAATGAAACATTACTACTCTATCGGAGTGACGTAAGGTCGGTAAACCTCCGATTTCTATTATGGAATCATCATCATCGCTATATCTCACCTTGAAAGAACAATTATTATAAGATGAGATCAACAACAATGAATAAAATCAATAATCATGGAACAAGCTCAATAATATCACGAGAACATCAAGAACTATAAGCTTTAGTATCTTTAAAAATGGAATCATCATCATCATCATAGGGAACTTTTATCAACAATACCATAGGAACCTTGAGAATTATGAGTTTCTAGCAATTTTAGGAAATAGGACATTATAGATATCATGTATGGGTTCAAAATAAGGGAATCATGCCTTTAGAAAGAAAGGGTTAGCCTTAAGATACCTCGTCGTCTCCTTGACTACTCAATGCCTATCCTCTCGAGCTTGTAAATCTATATTCAAGATGATTTGCACTTAGGGTATGTCATTGAAATGCTTATGTGGTCAAACTAAATTAAAATTGGGCATCATTTCCCCGTATATCTTCTATTTCCTCCAACTCAAAAACAACTCCCACACCACAATAAAAACATCAACAATTCCATAATCAAAAGATTACATTCCAATTATACTCAATCCAATCCCAAACTTCTTTTCATAAAAAATCCATAACAGCAACTTCAATACAACCCTTTATACACTTGTATACCACACTTCTTCAACATCATTATTACCCCTCATAACACGATTATACTCATAACATGCTAACAATTATAGCTTAAGTTAATTTACAACTCAAAATATCATCAATTCATATTTGAACTTTTCCCCATAACTCTTTTCACTTTCTAAGACTTGCTAAACCTTCAAATCAACTTAACATGAGCGATAAGATAAATAACATACCTTGTATTTGAAGAATTTCAACTCAGACAGCTTTATCTAAGACTTAATCCCCACAACTCCTAGTGAAAGTAAGAACATCCAACTTCCATAAATTAACTTATGTTTTCAAGATTGATCTTCTCTTGATTTGATTTGGAATGATTTGGAGTGTCTATGGATGTTAAGGGAAACTTAGAGATACATTAGGGATGTATTTTTGGTAAAAAATGAAGCCTAGGTTGTGGAAACATCTATTTATAGGCTTAGGAAAAAAAAATTGCACCGCCTTCCAATTTCTGGAAATTTCGAGCAAAGTACGGCCAAAAGTATTGGCCATACTTCAAAGTACAGGTTACTATTCATCCCATACTTTCAAAGTACATGCTACTATTCATCCCGTACTTGGAGGTAAAAATTTTCAACATTCTGGAAATTTCAGGTAAGGTACGTCCAAAATGCATGGGACGTACATTTTTGTACGGCTCGTACTTTATTCCATACTTCTCAGAATTGCGATCTGTCAGTTGGATTGGAAAGAAGACTCGCTGAACTTCAATTTATATAGGCTATGGATTCTGTAACTCCTCATATTCTAGGAGATATGCCTCTCTCAATTTGGACCAAAATTTCTTGTCGGAATTCTGCCAAGTGTTCCCAAATTTTCAACAAACTTAATTTGTTCGATTCGCTCGATACCGAAACCTTTAAATACTTGTATAACACTTATTAAAAGTCTTCCTTAACTTTATAGGGGTATCATAGCCTCTCTGGACTCACGTTAGTTTACTTATGACACAATCGACGCGGAAATTTACGAGGTGTAACATAATCGACCTTCCAAACCTCATGGAATCGACGAAAATCTCAGGAATACTTGTTTACCCAAAAGTCAACTATTGGTCAACACTTTTTCACTTATTCTACTTAAGAGCTTCTAAAGTTGTCAAATCCCATTAATGCTCACCCGACTACCTCGCTAACTGTGCCACCCATCCTCGCGGGTCAAAATCACTCTAACAGATCTAGGGGAAGGGTCAACGAGGTAAAAGGGTCAAAAGAGCCTAAACAACTAAATGGGTCGTCACAACTAGATACGACTCATGACACCCTAAACTTGGTTGCTACGATATCAACTTATCAGACCCCCAAACTAGGGTGCGATGTGAATGACACCTAACCCCTGCTACCTGTTAAGGTGAACCCTATCCCAGCTAACTAAAAGTCTCAGCAGAACTTAACCTTTAATAAGAAAAATCAATTAAGTTATTATTTAATAATGTCTAAAACTGATTGATGAACTCAATGAAATATCGTTCGAAACATAACCCACTGACAACCATAAACCTTTAAGAAACTTAAATCTACTACATAATAAACAGGGCATTCCCCCAAAAATAATATTAATATGTCTGAAAATAATCAATGACTTAGAAGGAACTGATGCCGCCTGAATGAAATAAATAGATCCTATCAGCTGAGCATAAGATATCTGCCTCTAGCCACAAATTTTGTTACCTCTGAACTCAACACCTGCCACACGACATGGCGAGCACAAATGATCTAAGTATATCCAAAGGTACCCATTCTCATTGAATACCTTCTAAAAGGTGGATCTAGACATTCTGGGATAAGAACGTAATAAACAAGGAAAAGCTCATTTCACAAGAAAGTGTGTAAATCATGTAAAGTCTTGAAAACTAACATAAACTGATAACTGATAATTGAAAATGAAGCTAAAACCTTAGTTATTTTAAAATAGAAATAATTTTTCTGAGTAAAAAGAACTTTTTAGATAATGGCCCTGCGTATGTGAGGATCTAGCAACACGCACGGGGGAGTGTCGGTCTATCTCCCCAACAAACAATATACTATACGAACGTGTGGGTAGCTACCTCTGGCCCTCGTGGCACTCATGCAAGGGGAGGTCGGCTAGCTCTCCCGGCTGAGTCTGAATGTGATCACCACCAGTAACTTAACATGAACTGAGCATATTATTTTCAAGCAATTGCATATAACATGAACTATAACACGTAAGCATATATTTATTAAAAATTGAGTCTAAAAATTATATAACACAGACAATACATCAAATACCATGTTAAAAGATTTTTGCAATACTATTTATTACTATAATGACTAAGAACGGATTGGACTGAGTACTTAATGACAAGAATTCTTCGTAGGGAAGTCTATCGAATACATAGAGTACATAGGTTCTACTAGAATTTTTTATTAAAAAAGTAAGTCTTAACTTACGTCGAGTTATCGTGCAAACTTGGCCTTCTAATTAATCTTGGACTAAGTCTGGTCAGATGAGTTTCGTCTCACCAACCTCAATCCTTCCAACTACGAGTGCTGCTGCCTACCATATATTGCCTCGAACTAAGCCATCTGAATATTTTCCTGATAATTTTTATTATATGCGAGCACTATCAACGGCAAGTAGTCATCCCAATTACCATTGAAATCAAGATACATGCCCTCAATATATCATCTAAAGCTTTGTAAAAACCCGACCAGTCATTTGGCAGGGCTCTTACGGACGTACAGAGGTAAGCACGATCAACTTCTCCAGAGCATGTGCTAGAGCGACAGCCAGCGAGAGAGCAGGTAGCCGAGGGAGGTGTGGGGCCATCCCAGACCCATCCCGAGGTCATGTTCGACCCAGTATTCCAGGATATCATAGCCCGTATCCTTGTTCATATCGATGCCCAGCAGGGCGTGGGTGTTGCCACTACTCTAGTGGTTCCCAGACCAGAGCAGCGGTAAGGACTCCTTAGTAGGGGTAGATTATGGGGATGTATCCCGCTGCTGTCATGGCCCCATATATTAAGGGTATACCCATCCTGAGGTTGCCTCTAGGCCAGTAGCAGGCCAGGTCTTAAAAGTTGGGGATCAGGATCTCATCACGTGATTTTTGAAGATGGAGTCGTCGAAGTTCTTTGGCACGCCTAGCGTGGATGCATACGAGTTCATTATGGATATGCATGAGATGCTTTACAAGATGAATATCGTAAAGTCTCACGGTGTGGATTATGTTTCCTTTTGATTTCGTGGAGACGCGAAGACGTGGTGGAGGTATTTTATTGAGGGTAGACCCGTTGGTGCACAACCACTCACCTGGGTACAGTTCCACCATGCCTTCTTGGAGAAGTACGTGCCGCATAATTTGGGATCAGCGCAGGGATAAGTTAACCCATTTGTAGTAGAGAGGTATGTCTGTGGCAGAGCATGAGGCCAGGTTTCTATTTTTGGCTCGATATGCAACCCAGTTGATTCCGACAAAGGCAAAGCGAGTTTGTAGATTTGTTAGTGGAATTGTGCTTCCATTTCATATTTCTTGTCTTTAGCTAGTAGCCATGGGGCCTTCCTTCCAGGCAATTGTAGATCATGCTGTGAATGTCGAGTCTGCCAAGGCTCGATCATTTGGGGGGTCTAGTGAGAAGAGGCCTCTTCGATAGGCGATACGGTGGTTCTAGCTATAGAGGTGAGGGGGTCGCCTTCCGGGATCTATCGCTAGCCCCAGCCCATCCCATTCAGTCCACATTGCAGGCCTCTTTTGGTGGCCCTTCTAGACAGAGTGGCTATCGGGCCGGGAAGTCTTGAGGAGGTTCCTTCTCTTAACTAGCCAACTGAGGTGGTCCATCTGGTTCATCAGCTCTGTGCATCAGCCTCCAGCACCCCGAACTTGTTTTGTTTGTGGTGACTTCAGTCACATCATGAGATATTGCACTCGATCTATTCAGAGTGGTTCCAAGCAAGGTTCCCAATTCTAGACCTCGAGGACTCCGTAATCTTCTGTTAGTCAGGGTGGTTCTTCAGCGAGAGGCGGTGCTCAGTCAGGTTGTGGTGATTTGCATTCGTCCTAGGGTGGACATCAGGCAGGTAGGGGTGGTTCCTAGGTCTCCAAGGAAGGATCCAGTCTGGCCAGAGAGGCTGTGGTGGTGTATATTGCTATGCTTTTTCGAGTAGGCCTAAGGCCGAGGCTTCTGATGCTGTAATCTCAGGTAACATTTATGTTTGTCACCGGGTAGCTTCAGTTTTATTTGATCCTTGTTCTACTTATTCATACGTATCTACTTATCATTCTGTTGGTTGGGATTTGACTTGTGACCGACTTGGCATGCCTATTATCTACACTGGCTGGAGATTATGTTATGGTTGATCGAGTACATAGATCTTGCTTAGTTACTTTTATGGGGAATGACCTGTGAGTAGACTTAATGATATTAGATATGGTAGATTTTGACATTATTTTGGGTATGAGTTAGTTATCCCCATACCACGCGATCTTAGACTGTCACGCCAAGACAGTTACCTCAGCTATACCTAGGATTCCTAGACTTGAGTGGAGGGTACTCTGAGCCTCACTTCAAAAAATATTATTTCTTATCTCTGCGTGAAGAAATTAGTCGACAAGGGGTGTTTGGCCTATTTGGCCCATGTTCATGATAATTAGTGTCTATTCTCCGCCCCTTGAGCCTGTGCCTATTGTATGTGAGTTCGTGGAGGTATTCCCTTCTGATTTGTCGGGTATTGTTACGCCTCTTGTTTTCGTCGTAAAAAAGTCCATGGCTTCCTAGTTGTGTATACCCTTAGTATGGATTTATAACCGAGTTGTGATATATTAAGTGCCTTACCTCGTGTATACCGAAGTACAAGTATATCTTCCTTACAATGCGATAGGATTAGAAGTTAAATGAATCGAATCAAAACGAATCGGAGCAACTCAGGGAACCAGGGAGCTTGATGCACTTTAACGGTGCAAAGGGATGTCTCGTCGATATGTTGACGTGGCGTCCTTTTATACCGTCAACATGTCGAGGCCCCTGAACCTCAGGTGGCAGAAGGACAGTGCATGTCGACGGCCGTCGACATGTTGACGGGCCGTTGACCCTCTCGTCGACCCTGAGGCGGTGGAGCTTTATTCCACTTACTATATATATAGCCAAATCACATTTTCCCCTTCATTTTTCACTTCCCGAACCAGAGATAAACCCTAAACTATTCCTCCTAAAATTTCTCAACATATTAGAGAAGTTTTAGCAAGATCCGAGCTTCGTGAACCCGAGCTAGTGAAGAGAAAGTTGTTCCTAGGGTTCTATTGAAGTTGTTGAGCTTAGGAGTTAGATTTGAAGTTTGACCTTTGGAGTTCTAGTTCCTTAAAGGTATGTATATGATTCTTATCTTTATTATTGAGTTGATTACCAAGAGTTTTATTGATTTAAAGTAAAGGAAATATAGTTATGAAAGCGGCAAGTTGATTGAGGTTAAAGATGGGATTAAGGGCTGTTTTGGGAGATATTGTGGAATTGATTATATTTTGATATACAAGTATTGATATTATTGTTGTTGGTATTGTTATTGATGTTTGGGTTGAATTGGAAGTTGAGGGATTGTTGAGTTTACAGAGGAAATGCTGCCCGAATTTCCATTAAGTTATGAACTAGTTTAAAGGTTGGAATATAAGCACGTTCCAGTTTAGTAGTTAGCATACTTGATCTTGTGTGTAGATTTGTCAAGCTCGGGACATAAGCATAGTTAGCTCGAAGAGCGAATAAGGTATGTTAAGGCTGTCCCTTTTATTCTTTTGGCATTATCCTTATATTATGAACGAAAGAGATGGCGAACAGAAAGTTCAAAGACTCATT
>NC_081351.1:64127085-64142331 GCF_029784015.1 Lycium ferocissimum
CATTGGTCCATTTGAGATTCTCCATCATGTGGGTGATGTTGCTTATGAGTTAGCTTTGCCAGCAAGCTTGTTAGGTGTTCATCCGATTTTCCATGTTTCTATGCTGATGAGGTATCATTCAGACGGGTCTTATATCATTCTTTGGGATTTTATGTTGCTTGATGAGAATCTGTCCTACGAAGCGGAGCTTATTGCGATCTTGGATAGGCAGGTTAGAAAGTTGAGGTCTAAGGAGATACCTTCTATTAAGGTTCAATGGAAGCATCGTCCTGTTAAGGAGGCCACATGGGAGATCGATTCTGATATGAGTTCCAATTATCCCAGTTGTTTGCTGACTCAGGTACTTTTCCCCCATTTCATTCCTTATCGCTCGAGGACAAGTGATCGTTTCATTGGTATCTGATGTAATGAACCGCTTGGTCGTTATAGCACTATTGACCCATTTACCCCATTGACCTTTCCCCTGACCTATTAGTACGATTTTGACTCGCGGGGCTGGGTGGTACAGTTCTCAAGGTGATCGGATGAGATTTACAATGTCGCCGGTGAAATACAACCTTAAAGTGAAAAACGTTTGATCAATAGTTGACTTTTGGGTGGACGGACCTTTTTCAGAAATATGTCAATTTTGAGAGGTCCGGATAGTCCAAGATCGCATGGTAAGGAGAAAGCCAGGTCATACTCATGATAATATGAAAGTCCACCATATCAAGAATTACCAAATCTACCCAAGTGTTATACCCCATAAAAGTAACCAAACATGACCAATAAACTCGATCCACGACAACAGAATCTCCAACCGCAATAGACACATGAATAGGTATATATATGCTAATGATGCGAATTGATCATCTAGAGGTTTAATTTCATGTTGGGACCTTTAGATCCCTAATTTCACCCTTCTTGTTCATAAACCCTATTCCATAGGTTGGGGATTTGGGTCTTGATAGAAGTAGGGTTGGTTTTGATGTTCTTCTTGATTCTAATTCCATTATTCGAATATGTGTAGACCTTCTTGATGTTGAGGCTCAACGGAAAGGGAAGGCTAATGAGTGATTGTTGGTGTTATTGTTGTTCGGCCTTCCAAGTAGGTTATGGTGCACCCTATGGTGAGACTTCATTTAGCGAAGCATATATTTAGACAATATTATCGGAGAAAGCATGCAAACCTTCGGGCATGAAGTTGGGTTGGATATTGTCTTAGGTTGGGCCCTTTTGTGTGATTGGGGCTAGCCACCCCATTGTGTTGTGACTTGATTGTTCTATTATTGTTGGGTTGATGTCGCGTGGTGATAATAGACATTGGAGACTATTGATATATCTTGTTCATGATATTGTGGTACCTCACTTGTTGATGTTTGACACGAGGATAGTATTCTATATGACTGTGTAGTCTTTCATGATATTATTGGCGTACCCATGCTTGGTACTTGTGGTATTGATCTGATTATTGATGTTGAATCATACATTGCACGTATTCTCATCCTTCATGATATACTATTGATACATTGATGATACTTGAGGAAACACTGTGATGAGCTGGGCTCAGTTGGATGAGAGTGACGTGAGGTCCGATATCCGATGGTTGTCCTAGAATCGTGGCTGAGTGGTAGCGGTTGTTGAGGTTTGTGCCGGAGCCGTGAGGTATATGGACTCCGCAGGTCCCCCATAGGTTGTGCTGATGAAAATCCTCCGTGGGCAAAGATTCGGAGTCTCGTCTGTCTATTGGGCAAAGATCCAAGACGAGTAGTACTTAGACTTCGCGAGTCACCCTGGGTTGTGCTACCGAGACATTGATACTTCCGTTCGAAGTACATATGTACACAGCATTGCATTGCATCTGCATTCATACATCATTGCATTGCATTGCATTATGGCTTATATTATGATGATTTGGTGATTTACTTGTGTTGTTTGGTTTCGGATTTTATATATTGAGACTTAGCAAATTTGGGTTTAGATGCTTCAACCTAGGTGATGACGTGTACCTGGTTCTGACTTGTGTTTGACTTATACTTGATGATTTATCTACCTATCTTACTTTATTGTCTGAATTATGTTAGCTATACTCAGTCGGCCTATAATACCTACCAGTACTGTGGTTTTGTATTGACCTGCACTTGCTGCATTCTTTTATGAATGCAGAATTCCAGGTTGGATCTACTTCCATCTCTCGTGGCTGATAGTCACTATCAGGGTTGCTTAGAGCCTACAGAGTGAGCACGAGACACCCGCTGCCTCGAAGACTCATCTTATTTATGTCTTAGTTTCCATTCTGAGACATATTCAGACTTGATGTATTATTATATTTCCAGACTTGTATACTTCTAGCTAGATGCTCTTGTATGGATTAAACCAGACGCTGGGGTGTATTTCCCTTATTTTTGCACTTTTTCTATATTATTATCGTCAGACTTACGTGATTTAATTTTTTATTTACGTTTTTGCTATCATTGGGATGAGGGTTCGCTTACCGAGGGGGAAAAGGTAAGTGCCCCTACGACTTAGCTTAATTGGGTCGTGACAGAGGGTTGTCCTTTTCGATACATATCTCCCTCCACACTTCGTTAGTACCCAATTCAACAAGTTATTATCACTTAAGAAAATAAGAAGTAGAAAGTCCACAAATCGAGTAAACAACATAAACCAACAATTAAGAAGAGAAATACTTCTACAACCACGTGAGGTTCCATGAATCATTAAGTAAGAAACCTAAGCCTAATTCTTCCTGAGAATCCACTAATAAGTTCAACCATATTAATGATATTCCATCAGGTAAACAGATAAACCCATTTCATCCCATGTGCCCATGAACAAACCAAGTAATGAGAATACAAGAAAATAAGAATGATGTGTAATGTCATGCAATGCCATGGCCATAATGCACCAAAGATACACACACTCTTTAGTAGGTTTCACGTGACCCGTGGGGGACCTATGAGATCCATATACTCACCCGAAATGCCAAACCCTCCAGATCACGTCAGGTATAAGCCGATAGGCTATCATCATCATATACTCACCCGAAATGCCAGATCCTCCAAATCATATCAGGTATAAGCCAATAGGCTATCATGTCATCATCACTTCAACTATGTAACATACCCAATTCGAGTCTCTACAGACCATTCCTTATGATGCATCAACACCAAGCAAATAATATCATGAAATGGATATGCGCACAACATACAATTGCATAATATCAGTTCAATGACAATATAGTTTCTTTTTCATGATTTAGATGAGATGTGGAGTGATAAATGCACAATGAATAAATATGACAAGTATTAAACAAACATGGCTATCGTAAGCCCAAATAATCAACAACCATACCAAACCAGTAGATTTAACACTACCAACCAATACCCATAGGCTTGACATTTTTTACTTTACAAGATTATTGTATTTTTTATTAATTACTCGTAACATGACACTAGTACCCCCAGAAGTGCTTGTCACCTCACCAGTACGGGACTCCCAATTCCCCATTTCGCCCCTTAATTATATTACCCAACCCAAATACTTCAGTCTCGACTATCTTAGATTTGAAGTCCCAAAGCTCAAACGGACTTTCCATTCCACGACATCTCCAGACGATCCCAAACTCAATCCGAGCAAGAATTAAGTCTTCTAAAAGTTCTACCATGTCGAAAATCACCAAACGAGGTCAATCTAATCAAATAGTATTTTACGAGTTTAAACTAGTGCAATGATAGCCATATTATTCTACTCCCTTCATCCCAATTTATGTGATATAGTTTGACTGAGCACGGAGTTTAAGAAATAAAGGAAGACTTTTGAATCTTGTGATCTAAAATAAGCCAAACATATTTGTGTAGTTATAGATCATCTCGTTAAGCGTAAAAGGTAAAGTTTAAAGTTAAATTATTGTCAATAAGAAATTGTATCATTCTTTTTGGGATAGACTAAAAAGAAAAGTGTACCACATAAATTGGGAGAGAGGGAGTACTTTTACTCGGAACCGAAAAAAGGTAACCCTGGCCCCCGAGGTCAAAACTGATTTTTTTTTTTTTTTGAAAAATTGGGTAAACCCATAGGCTCTAAATCTAGAAAATCAACAAAAACCAACCATGAATCGACCTCCAATTCAAGGAATTACCATTTCTCGACTTTGGTGCTCAAAACCCCAATTTCTGCAACGCATACGCGGATTAAAATGATAATCAATTGAATTAATCATGGGGAAACACCAAAATAAAAGTTAGATACTTACCCCCATTCAAAGACGAGAATAGTTTCGCAAAAATCACCTCAAATGGAGCTCTAGAACTCAAGATATGATGAAAATACCAAATGGACAAAGTCTGAAATTTAATACACAGAGATCTTTGCATTTGTGACCAAAATATTCGCATTTGCTACCATAATCGCATTAGCGATCACACCATACACCACCAACAGCCCAAACTTCGTTTTAGGACCTGCAACTCATCTAGAACCTCTCAGACCAAAAAAAAACATATATACATTTTGATCACAAAACACGCTACGAACTTGATCCTGCACTCAAAATACCGAAAAAAAGGTCGTCTTAACGTGAAATTGGCCGGGGGGAACTCCAAATCTCGACTTAACTAGTTTCTCAACCAATGACCTATATCACACCCTAACCCCACGAGACCCAAACCAATTATTTGACTAATTCATAGATCTTGTTCCAACTCTAATGAAATCGATGAAACTTCAAAAAAGACAAACTTCTTCATTTTCTTAGCTTTGAAACTTTCAGTTTCACTAAATTTGATCCAAAACCCGCTCGATTTTCTCGGGAACTGTGTCACCCATCCTTGCAAGTTATAAATACTAAGATGAAACTACAGGAAGGATATTTTGGCGAAATGGAGTCTGAAATCTCAAAACGACCTAGCGGGTCATTAAATTGGTAGTGCGAGAGGAGCCATCAGAGACTCCAATAGGACTGGTGTTAAAGAAGGTTTCTCCAGCCATATTTTTTCAAACTCAGGACTCCAGACTTAATTAATTGCATTACCAAAAGGATTGGAATTGGCTTTCATGACTTGGTGGTGGAAATAGATACTCAGATTCTCTTCAAATACACAAAGTGGTCTTTATTAATTAAAATACGTTGAATGATATACTTGATGCTTATGGGTTCGGGACTCTAGTCCTTTTAAGTTACAAAGATTTCTTAAGAAAAATACATGATTTGAATATATTGGGTTCTACCGAACCCATAGGCTATACTCTTGCCGCCTGTAATGATGTCCAAAATACAAAATTTACGATAAATTGAAACCTAAGTTTTCAACATTCGTCGTAGATGTAGTTTTTCAAGTAACTTGAATATGTAGAGATATATTTAAGAATGTTACTACCATTATGAAGCATAATTCCTTTTATCGGAGTATGACATCAATGTTGTACCCATGATATTTCTTCATTTAAATTCACACTATTGAATGTCATAATATATTAATTCTTGTATTAAAGTTACATTTAGAAATTTCTTCATTTAAATTCACACTATTGAATGTCGTGATATATTAATTTTTATATTTAAAGTTACATTTAGAAATTTCTTCATTTAAATTCACACTATTGAATGTCGTGATATATTAATTTTTATATTTAAAGTTACATTTAGACGTTAAGTCTCATATCTCATGGTTTACGTCTTATTCGAGGAAAAAAAATCACTTAACTTCCTTAATGCTTTTACTTATAAATATAATACGCCCTTCACCTCTAAATTGAGATAAATACCATTAACCTTAAAGTCAAAGACTAGAGAGGGCTAGTCATTGGAGGAATTTGCAAAATATGCAAAAGTTACCCTCACTGAGTAAAAGATATATAGGTTATTTTAATAGATGGTAAGTCTAGACTCTCTCGGTGCATGTTAGCATAAAGAGCACTAGCAATGGGTATAAGGGCCAAATCTATGATTCCAGCGACAAATCCGACTCAGAAGAATAGGGGGAAAAGTGCTTATTCAGCGGGCGATGTAGGTAAACCAATGATGGTGGGGAGTAATGTGAGAATTTTCAAAAGAATAAGCTCTTAGAATAGGAGGGCTTTACCCAAGCTCAAAGTGAGAAACGATCCTAGGCAGTTAAGGTCGAGTGGCATAAGGCAATCTCGAGTAAGAAAATTGATCCTAGAGATTCTATTTGGGATAGTTTTGACATTATGAAGATATTAAATGCTCGATTTAAGCTTGAATGCATCAATCCTGAAACTGAGGGAGATCCTTTGATTGGTGAGATCGAGACGAAGGGTATTGAGTATTAGAAGCATGCGGTTGTTTGTTATGTATTGAGAGCCTATTTCTCTTTTGTTGTTTTGAATGGTTACATTAAACGAATTTGGCATAAGCATGGGATTAATGAAATTTCAATATTTAAGAATGGTATTAGTTCGATTTGATAGTAAAGTTGGATGGACTGGTGTGATTCATTGTGGTATCTACCACTTTGATATGGAGTTCTCCAAGAGGTTTGTACCTATCTGGATCAAGTCACCTAAAATGGACTTTAAGTATTGGACTGCTAGAGGCTTGAGTAAGTTTGATAGCTTAGTAGTAAACCTCTAATGGTTGACAAAAATAGAGCGTTAATTCATCACATCTACTCCACTAACCATTAATCCATTAAGGGGATATCTAACGATTCGTCATCATTTGCCTACTCAAGTTTTATTCTCAGACTAAGGAAAGAATAAACCTAGAGGAGAGTCCTTGACTTAATATATGGATTTAGCCCCTTGCTCGGCAAGTAGAGCTTTTTTGATGCTCTCTCAATAGAGTCTTCTTTCCTACCTTTGGAGTTGAGAAAATGGATTATTCGCCCGGAGCTAGTTAGCGGGTAAGATCAAATAGATCTCTTAGCTGGAAGCTATCCCTTTTATAGTGGCATGCCATTCTTCCAATCCCCTTTTATAGTGGCATGCCATTCTTCCAATCCAAGATTTTAAATAAGATTTTGAGCATTAATTACATACATACATATGCAGAAAAGGTAGTAAAAATGGTAAAGTTGGGCTTTAAGCTCAGAATGCAAATCAATGGTTCCCACTTCCTTTTTTTGTTCGTCTGACAAAAAGTGAGTCTTCAAATGCAATGCCTTGGGCCTATTTCTCTTCTTTGTTCATATGTTCTCGAAAAATGGCCCCTTTTAGGTCGAAGGGACTTGATATACAGGATGTTGGGCTTCCAGCCCAACAAGGATATGTAGAAATGGATGGTACAAAGTCCAAATAGACTCCAAATGGTGTTTTATGCATAAAATGGTAAAAAGGGAGTAGAACATATCTTAGTTGGCAAGAAATATACTAAACTGAAAGCTAAAAGCCATATACAGCACTTAACATCATTCAACAGTCTGGTATACACAGTTTATACTAAAATACGCAGGCTATGTATATTCCCAACAAGAAAAGGGGAAGAAAATGAGAGAAAGAAAGGGGGATATTCATGTCAGAAAACATATCTTTACTAATCTGAGATAAACAAGCATAGAGAAAAAAAAATCAAAAATAGGGATAGGAAAGAAAAAAAGGGACTGCATTATACATGATATACACTCAGAACAGACTACACAAAGTGGACATTTCAAACTATTTTTAAACCAATCACATATCATAGCCTAATTTCTTATCCCATTTACTGTACCTAATGGTCTCAAACAAAAATATAAGTCAGGCACACACATACTCAGGTTTGAAATTTTGAAAGAGATACAAACAACACATGACAAAAGCACCGAATACATTTCATATGAAAATCTTCAAGTAGAGAGGATGGATAATCATGATAGCAAAAAGAGGTGGGGAGGCAAGCAAGTAAAAAGATCCCATACTCAGGAGTTTATAAGGGAAAAGGGCTCACCCTTTCCCTTTACTTCAACTAAGTGGATCTGTATACTACCTTACACATGTATACAATCAGACAGGCTTAGAGAAAAGGGGGAAATATGGACAAAAAACTCACATTATCACTTCTAATCAGACATAAGATAATATTTAGGCATGCTGAGAACACATTAATCACAAACAAAGTCATTCCTTATGTAAGTCATTTCAGTTAATCAACAGTGAAGGACAAAATCATTTAAAGCAATATATAGCATGTGCATTGAGGACCGGAAGAAAGAAGGCATACAAGGTTCAAGATTAGCTTATTTTCCTCTTTTAAACAATTTCGTTACTTATACAGTTCCTTAAAAGTAGTTTCAATATCCAAAAATTAGAAAGACATATACGGGCTTATCAAAGCATACTGGGAGGTTCTTAGACATAAAAACAGTAGCACATTAGCATAAATCAAGAGATCCCATATCCATGGAGGATTAATGAGGATCCAATGTATATTTCTCTTTTTTAAATCAATTATGCCTATATGGGATTTTTATTAATTGCAGAAAATTAAATAGGTTCAAAGGCCCATCCTAAAAAACGGGTCAGGTCTAAAAAAATTATAGAAAAGAAGAAAAAAGGAAAACTCCTAAGTATTTCTCAATTGTTGACTTTCCTAATTGAACCCTAAAAAATCGGGGCTTCCCTTCTCTTTGTTCATCTGTTGTTTTGTCGTGCTCTTGCCGTCGATGGTGTGGTTATCACACCTCTATGTGAGCTCGTGTGCAACTTCTCTCCCAAACATCTTCAGGTACTATTCATAATCTTTCATTTTTGTGCACAATCTATTGTGTTGCTTCTTCAGATCAATCTCATCCATTTGTTGTACTTCATTTCAATCTGTCTTTTCCTATGATTTATGACTTCTTGTATTCCTTCTTGACATGAATCTACACCTTACGAGTTTTGAAACCCTTCGCTTGATGAATTATGTGTCTTCAGCTATCGGAAGAGCTAGCAAAGAGCTTCTCTTGATTCTACTTAAAGTTGTAAGTAGTTCACTTATCTATGCCTTTGTGGCTTTGTCACCTTGTAGTTCCTTTTTGTGCTAATGAAATTTGCTCAATTTTAATCTTTGTAAATTTGATGTTTGCCTATTTGAATGAGCACCAATTGGCACTAATACCACAAATAAGGCATTCACTCCATCTACATGATTAAAACTAAAACAAAGACCTTGCTCATGATACTTGTTGTTATCCCTTGTTTTTCTCTTACATATCTATCTATGTGTGCTCTGAAATCTCCATTCTTACTGTTTGTTATTTCAACTTGCTCCAATCATTGTATTGTCTTGTCTAAGTACCTGCAAAAAAGAAAACAAAGTTAGCTTAAAAAACCACCATGTTCTCCTCCTCAAGGATTCAACATGATGGTATGAACAGTTGTTCCTCTCCCACCACTTTTTTGCATTATTTTGCTCCTTATTTACTTGCCCAGATTCTGAGATATGGAATTTGAGCTTTGTCACTATTGACAATCTTCTTGTACTCCACCTATAACTCCATAAAACCATTGCACCTTACTGACCCCTTATCCAAAGCATGATTAGCCAATGAGTCTGCTAACATGTTGCCTCTCTCTCAAGATATGGTTAAATTTGACCTGTTTCCCAACCAGCAATGCATGAATATTCTCAATCCATCCTACTATACTGCATGGAGGCTTCCATTCATCTTGCAGTACATTCTTAACCATCTGAGAGTCAGTTTGGAAGATTACCTGATTCTTATTGTGCTTATAAAACCATCTAGCAGCTTCTAACAAAGCTAAAGTCTCAGCTTTTGTATTGGTTGTATGACCAAGTTCTCATGCCTGAGCATACATCAAATCCCCCTTTGAGTCTCTTATACAAAAACCATACGCTCCTCTACCAGGATTGCCTCTTGATGCTCCATCAGTATTGCACATGATCTAATCCTGTGGTGGAGGCTGCCATATTACTTTGGTTACCTTTAATTTTGGTTTATATCCCTCTAACAACTGAATCATCTCACTCCACCTATTTGGAACTTGTGATATAGAAGGATTTCTATATTGCACAAGTCTCTGAATAGTTGAGAAAATATGATAAATACAACTGCCTACTATTCTGCTTTGCCCATGCTTGATAGCATTCCTCCTTTTCCATAATTCCCATACAATAACAGCAGGCATAGCATAGAAAATTGGTTTCAACCTCTCATCAATAGAGGTTGTCCACCATTTAACTACAATTTGTTGTACTTGTATAGCTTCTAAATTCAGTCCTGCACAAGCACCAAAATACTTCCTGTTTGCAGCATAAGATTTAGCAAATAGATGTTGTGTTGTTTCCTCCTTAGAATTTGTAAAGCACCAGTATATAGATTCCAAGCTAATAGTCATCTTCTTAAGGCCTTATCTAAAGAAAGCTTGATCTTCCAAAATCTCCACATAAAAAAGGATATCTTAAAAGGAAATCCTTTAATCCAAATGTACTTATAAATCTCCTGCTTCTGCCCCTTAATCTTAAATATTCCCAAGCAGTTTTAACTAAGAAATCCCCCCTTTTATCTAATAACCACCAAGGTGCATCCATGTTCTTTTCCATACTGGGAGGGGGTATTCTACTAGTAATATGCTGAACTATATCACTGGGTAGAACTCCTGATAGCCTATAAATATCCCAACCTCCATTTAAAAGCATTTCATTAACATTTTGTATGTTGTCAACATACTCTTCATCACTTGTAGCAAAATACAAAGCCCGTAGTCCTGTCCAATTGTCAAACCAGAACTGGGCACGCCCATTTTCACTTGCCGCCAAAAATTTTGTTCTATTATGTCTCTAGCCTCTAATATTTTCTTCCATGCTTGTGTCTGTTACACCTGGGAAACCTAGCGCTATTCATAGTACGAAGAGACTAAGTTAAGTCTAGGGTATACATGAAGTCCCCATAAGTTTAATAAGGATAATTGATCATTCTAATTAATACTCGAAAGACATTTGAGGCAAAAGAAACCAGTTCGTCGAAGGAAGATAGGGTTGAGCCATGTTTGGGAAATTTTGCATCATTTGAGATATGAATTATCTAGCATAATCTTGAAGGAGATATATAGAGCCCCTTGTATAGTTAATGAAGTTTTATATAAGTTCCAAGAAGGTTCCATAAGGATTGGAGGTCAAACGAATAAAAGAAATGCATTTTCGCGAAATCGGTCAAAACAGGGCCATATGCGGTCACATACTCAGTATGCGGGACCGCATACGGGGCGAAAAATCCCCAAAATAGAAGCCCTCACTTCCCAGCCTCCTCCCTATGGAGAGGAGGGGAGATGCGGCCGCATCTCCACCATGCGGCGTCGTATCTCCACTGCAAAGCAGTGCGGGGGTGCGAAGTTGCCACCTTTTTAAACCCCAAACGCCCCTAAGTTCATTTCTAAATTTTCCCACTTATTTATACACCTCTCCAGAGACTTCTAAGAGGTTCTTGAAGGTTCCTTAACACTCTTCATCCTTTCATAATCATCCAAAGAGAGAATTAACATTAACACCCCAAGGTAATCCAAAGAAAGTGATTGTTCTTGATTTCTTTCCAGGTTGGAGTGAACTTGGACTTGAAGGGAGTTGAGATAACAGAGATTCCTTGACCATAAGGTATGTATTTCATCTTAGTTATGTGGTTAGATTTATGTGGAGGTCTAGTGACTCCTTAAAAAGGGAAAGAATTAAAGTGGAGAAGCTATAGAGGTAATAGTGAAGAAGATGACTATGGTGTGCAGTTAAAACGGGGATGTTGTCTGAATTGATACTAAATTGAATATAATTCCTTGATCATGATATTATGAATGTTGTTATTTTTGTTTGGGAGTTTTTTATTAAAATGGTGGAAATTGATGAAATAGGGGAAATGCTGCCCAAATTCCGTTAGCCCTTAGTTGCTCTAGTTTGAACTTGAGCGTATTTTAAATAACATAACTCTAGTGCGAATTCTCTTGAATGTACAGTTTGCGAGCTTTGCAGGAAAACGTTTAGTCATTAAGAAGACGAAAAGGTATGAAAGTCTAACCTTTTTTTTCAAAGGCATGATTCTTATGTTATGATTCCACATATGCTATCCATAGTTCCTTTATTACTAAAGGGCTAGAAATCCATTGTTTTCAAGGTTCTTATGGTGACTCCATGGTTAGCGAAACCGAGGCTGAGGGGCTAGATGTTCCTATGTTATGGTTGAGCCTTACTTTATTGACTTGCATTATATTCGTCGTAATTGACCTCATTTATGTTATCGTTATTTCAAAGGGAAACAAGATAGTGATGATGATTATGATGATAGTTTCACTTCTAGAAATGCCAAAGCTTGAGGTTCGTATTGTTTCCATGATGTTATTGAGTTTTCATGATTATTGATTGTATTCCTTGTTGTTGATCTCACCTCATGATACTTGTTCCCTCAAGGTGAGACCTAGCGATGATGATTGCTTCATAATGTAATCGGAGGTTACCTACCTTATGTTATTCTAATAGAGTCGTAGCTTTTGATTGGGCTGTCATGCATGCTATATGTATATGTATAATTACACCGCGCCTATTTGGCTGGGCAGACACCAATTCGGTCGGCGACTTATGGATAATGATAACATCGTGCCTATTTGGTCGGGCAGACACCACTAGTGGGCGGCTTGAGATGATTACCCCGGACGTGGGAGGCCTGGACGCTGGCCAATGATGATTATGTTGTTTTATGAGTAGTAGTTAGCATGCATGGTTTCCGCCTTAAGAGGTAGTTTGATAAACAGGTTATCTCTTTCCCTTATGTTCCTTATTGCTTTATTACGTTATTGTTCATGCCTTACATACTCAGTACATTGTTCGTACTGACGTCCTTTCTTTCGTGGACACTGAGTTCATGCCCGCAGGTAGACCAGGAGATGATCCAGACCCCTAAGAGTTGTCAGCGAGGATACAGGACCACTCCACTACTTCGGAGTTGCAGTCTATTGGTATATTCTTTTTGTGTAAATATTTTGAGCATAGCAGGGTCTTGTCCCATCCCTATGATTGCCGGTATTCCAGATAAAGGCTCGTAGACATATGTGGATAGTTAGAAGTTCATGGTCTCTCGAATGTATATTTTTGTAGCCTTGTGGGATTTTTTGTGTGTGTGTGTGTGTGTGTGTGTGTGTGTGTGTGTATATATATATCTGTTTGAGGTAGAAATTGAAGGTTGTCAAATTATGAGTTCTATTTGAGAAGTGCATTCATTTCAGTTGTGCTAGTTGAGAGTTAGCCATATGGTTCACCAAGATAATTTGAAGTGATTCATGATAGCTGGTGCTCGGTAGGCTAGCGCCGGGTACCCGTCATGGCCCTCTAGTTGGGTCGTGACAGAAGTGGTATCAGAGCAGTTCGTCCTAGGGTGTGTCTACCAGCCGTATCCAGTAGAGTCTTGTTTATTGGTGTGAAGCACGCCACATATATAAACAAGAAGCTAGGGGGAATTTAGGATCCTCCTTTTTCCTAATCGTGCGATAGAGCCATGGCATAAGGATCCTCTTTTTTCCTAATCGTGTGTTATGATTTCAAAGAAAAGCCTATGAAGAGAGGCGGCTATATACACACGCTGCTATGGCTAAACGATAGGAAGGAGGACTGAATAGGAACCACTTGGAAATATAGAAGAGGGTGAGTCCCAAAATGAGGTTCCATCTCGGATCTCTGCCACTTCACTTGTCCCGGAGGAGCATGAAGGGGTTTCAGCTCCAGTACCTCCAGTCTCTCCCCCAGGTGCCTCAGGCCAACAGATGACTGAGGCTATTCAATTGTTGGCCTTGTTATTTGCCGCCCAGGCTCAGTGGCAGGGTGTAGGTCAAGGTGATATAGCGGTTAGTGCAAGAGCCCACAATTTTATTAGCTTGAATCCTTCAGAATTTTACGGGTCAAAATCGGATGAAGATCCGCACGGTTTTATAGATGAGATGTTAAGGACGTTGAGGATAATACATGCTATTGATACTGTGTCAGTGGAATTGACCTCCTATAGATTGCGGGATGTGGCCGTTATTTGGTATCATAATTGGATATCTTCGAGAGGGAAAAATGCACTCCCCCGGTATGGTAGGAGTTCGTAGATGCCTTCATCCACCATTATTTTCCACCTAAGGTTTGACGGGCCCGAGCTGATTAATTTTTAAATTTTAGAAAAGGAAGTATGAGCGCTCGAAAGTATAGTCTTTGTTTTAATTCCTTGGCTAGATATGCTTCGGCTATGGTAGCCAACATGGGGGACTGTGTCCACCGGTTTGTGAGTGGTTTGGGACCACATTTGATTAAGGATTGTTTGACAGCTTCACTCCAGGAAGGGATAGATATCTCCCATATTCAGGCCCATGCTCAGAATTTGGAAGAACGTTAGCCCGCATTGTGGGCGAGCGTGATATTGATAAAGGGCATAGTAAGAGGGCCAGATGCGCGGGCTTAGTAGTGCGAGTATGTAGTGGGTCGAGGCAACAGTATTCCAGGTATTCGGGTTAATATACAACTAGTGCAGCTCCTCAATTTGTGGATAAGATATTTGACTGCCCTATTTATTCTGGACCGGGTCAGAGCTCTAGAGTTTCGAGTTCCCGCATATGGAGGTGATCCCAGTCAGAGGATACCACCTGTACCACAATGCAGCCAGTGTGGTAGGTTACATACGAGTCAGTGTCATCGAGGTTTAGATGCTTGTTATGCCTGTGGTCAGATTGGGCATGTGATGTGCGATTATCCATCGGTCGAGCCCATAGGATCAGCAACCGGCTCCTCATCGTTCGTACGCCCTTTAGGGCAAGGTTCGTAGGCGCCATCAGGCTGTGGCAGATGCAGAGGGGGAGCATCTAGTTCGAGTGGCCCTCAGCCCCGTATTTATGCATTAGTCGGACTGCAGGATCTTGAGTCCTCCCCTGATTTGTTCACAGGTATATTATCGGTATCCTCTTGTGATGTTTATGTATTGATTAATCCGGGTTCTACTTTATCGTATATTACTCTTATATTGCTGATCATATTGGGACAAAACCCAAGCCAATCAAACCTTTTGTGGTGTCTACTCCTGTTGGTGACTCGGTAATAGCTAGACAGGTATCACTACCACAAAAAGGGCATTTAGCGGCAATTATTTTGGTCTTTAGCGGCAATACAAATTGCCACTAACACTTTTACCAGCAATTACCAATTGGCGGGCGTATCCGAGCGTACGGCAAAGGCTTTCTTGCCATTTTGCTTGAATGCGAGTAAAGACACACCGATTATTGCCGCTAAAGATCCGCAGGTTTTAGTGGTCATATTTACTAAAAATTAAAATGGCCCTAAAACCCCTAAAAAATCCAAAATTAGATATTTTATGGCTT
>NC_081351.1:64142431-64154679 GCF_029784015.1 Lycium ferocissimum
GAATAATTTTCTTTTTTTTTAAAAAAAGTTAAATTGGCATATTTGTATTTCTCACTTGGAATGTAATATATAATACGACTATTATAGAGAGTTCGTTAATATATATTTAAATGGTTGATTCTAACATGTATAATCACTTTCTTAACAAATATTATTTACATACATCAATCTTTTTGTTCATTCATCTTCACGAGCCAGGTTTTGTATTAGCACTATATATAAACGAGGATATCAAGAATTTGTCGTCCTCACAGGGGTTAATTTGTAATTTTAGTTCTCTGATTACTTACACGTGGTTGCTACATTTTGACTTTTCCTTGCATTGCCTTAATTTATTTTTTGAAGACCACCAGATGGACCTCTATAGTTGGTGTGTTGACGTGACTTTGTAAGGATGTCTTTTCTGCTGAGGGTCTCACGTCCAATTCAACTTTTGCAGGTAAGTCATTATCCTTACTATTCATCTTATATTACTTCAGTTACCTTATATATTTTTGTGAATAAGATCATCTTCACATGCCTTTTTGTAAGGCTTAAATTTATAATTCCTAAAGCATTTTTGATCTAAATATAGCATAATCCTACATTTAAAAGGCATAAATTGTGGGATATTATGACGGAAATATAAGCTTATGCCTCGCGAAAATATTTACTCCATATTTTTTATGAGGGTAAAATTAAAAACCAACACAAAATAGGGCCGAAAGTGCAAAATTATATTTTGAGTTTGGGCCCGATCTTAGCACGGGCCTCCTGTAACTAGTATGTGTATCTATAAGCTGTGAATCCGATATTGACATCTTTCAAAGATAACGGTCATTTATCCCATTACATTTATCAGGATTTGATGTTGTTTTGGCTAAAAATTATTGAATTGCTATAGATGTGCGAAGGTGAAGAATTGAATTCAAGTTTGGAGACTTTTTGGTCATGTTGCAAGGTTATAGGAGCCTTATTATTGAGTATGATTATGCATGTACATGTTTAATCTCCCTTTTTTGTCCCACTACTCAAGAGTTATTTTTTTTACATTGATATGCAACAAGCTTCTTTGTTTCCATGAGCACATGTTAATTCTCATAAGATATCAATTCTAATGAAGGAGTGGTTTGGGATTATGATGAGTTTGAATAAATAAGAATATGCCAATATTGATTAATTATTTGATATACATATGTGTGTGCGCGTGCGTATTCTTAATAAAATTTAGCAAAAACTTCTTACTAAAATTTAACATAGCATGTTTATTTTTCATGTTAAGTTTTTTGCCTATATTGAAATTTTTGAGAAGTCATTTATTTTTGTTTCTTTTTCAATTTATAAAATTTGATTATGCTGGTGATTGTACGTAGGTAATTGATGACCAGGTTGGGTGATCCACTACTCACTCACAGCTACAGGGAGCAAAGTATGATAACAGATAGATTAGCCCTTATGGGCAGTATGTAGGTACCTGATGACCAGTTTGGGTCCATTACTCACTCACGGAGCAAAATATGATAGTTGATAGATTAGCAAGTACGGGCAGTAGCAACTACGAGGATACCCACATTTTGATTTTCTGACAACCTCCATCTTCGTCCTAGGATCTTCTACACAAAGATCAAGAAGGCATCCCCTATGTTTGTATGGTCTCAACTCCAGTGCTAGAAGCTCAACAAGGAGTGATGTAACATAATCATCCTATAATAGATGCACAAACTCTCTTGTGCCCCTTTTAGTAGGACTCTTAGAGTCCACTCCTTCCCTACACTACGAGTGAAAGGGAAAAAGTAAAGACTACTCCGCCTATCTCAAAAAAGTATATGATTGGTTCGAAGAACGTCTCAAAATTCAAGAAATTACGTATTTGTAACGAGGCAACTATTGTACACAGTAGCCCACTCCACCCCCTTCTGTATCAAAGTAGTTTGGTTGCAATGCCACTTAGTAGTCGTAATGTAATATTATATAATATAGGTTCTTCGAACCTCAAAGCTTGCTTATAGTCTTTTTACTTACTAATCTAGAGTGTTCTCTATTTTTTCTAAATATACATTGGATTATGAAAATGTTATTCATAATTCTAATAGATTGAGTGAATTGATTTATATTTAATATGCAAGGAAAAACTAATATTTAGTTTTATTTTTTATAAAAATCGAATTGTAATGACCCATGCAGTCTCCAACTGCAGTCGATCGTGTCCTCCCAATTTGTGAGAGAGTGAAACAAATAAACTCTTATAATAGTTAGAATCAAGTATGCACGATAAGGAATGAAGGATTAGAGTTTTCCTAGATATCCTATAGCCTCTTGAAGATAGGTAGGGAGCTCATTATACCGTCCCGCAAAACACTACTAGACATAGTTCTTGTACTTATGAGACTAGTGAACCTGAAGCTCTGATATCAATTCATTACGACCCAATTTCTTAAAGTCGTGAAGGGATATAATCCCACCAAGTAGACAAGCCATCCACAATCCATTTGAATAAATTGATGTAAAACATGCCGAATACTCAAACAAGTCATTTAAAGTCTTAAATAAGTCTCAGAATAATAATAATACGAAAAAAATACTACAAATCCCCGAAACATGGTGTCTGTAGTACCAGAACGACTATAATAGAAAGACATAAATAAAGATAGAAGAAGAATCATTTTTATAGATCAGCTAGTAGCTCACCCCGAATCCTCCAAAGTCTACTCCTCAACGGGCGGTGAAGTCTCGAGCTTTGCTCGTGCTAGGAACCAAATCTGCACATAGAAAGGTGCAACAAGTGTAGAGTGAGTACGAGAAATCAACGTGTACTCAGGAGCATCGTCGATCGACTCTAAATTTATACGGAGACGAGGGGTTGGTCTTTCATATGCTTACTTCCACACACAGCCGTCGTTAGTCCAACATAACAATAATCATTAGTTACAAGCCTAAGTATGAGAGTCCTCCATGTTCATAGGTTATTCAAACAATCAATTAGGCATGATAAGTACATTCAATCAACAACTCAAGTAAGTCATCAAACAAGAAGTTCGTAAGAGGATGATATGTAAAATTCAATGTAATGCAAGGTCTTTCCATCACCGGTATAAACATGCCCCTCTAATAGGGATGCGTGACCTACGGGGGACTAGCGAGATCCATACACCACCTGAAATTATTTCCCTTCGAGTTATTAGCCACTTTAGGCTTCCAAAATCATTACTCAGCCAATTAGGCTCATATCATATGTACTTAGCCAATAAGTCTCGCATTACCTGTCTTTAGCCAATTAGGCCTTTTACTGTTTGCATCCGCTTTTTTCCGGAACCATTTCCCTTCGGACATCATATATGTATCCTCAAGTGTAATATGCATGAGATATCATATGAGGCATGAATATGACAAGTACAACAATAAGTAACAAAACTATATAATAAAAGGCTCAATGTTAGCTCTTTTCCACTTTTAAAGGACTATTTAAGAGTGATGATAAGCACAATCACTATTCAGACTGGTATTAAGCATATAATAAATAAGGGATCTAATGTCCCAATCACCATTCATATAAACAATATACGCTGTCAGCTAATGCCTAAAAAGTGACATTCAAACTGGACTATACAACTCTATGCTACACAAAATACCCATAACATGGCATCAATACCCGATACAAGTGCTCTCCACCTCACAAGTGTCGGGACTCCCTTAGTTAACCCATTACTCCCCTGTTATTACTCCATTTTAGCCAATCACAATGCTTTAAATAGAGTCAAGTAAGGTCTCAACTTGCCTGATTTGGAGTTCGAAATTCACAATGAAGCCTTGCTCTTTTGTAGAGCCTCTGAATGATCCCAATCCGTTCAAATACAGATTCTAGGTTAGAACACGAGTCCGTAGACACCATATTGCTATATTAAAGTTTCGGAGCCAAAAGGTCACCCAAAATGACAATCCTGAGCCCCAAAGTGTAAAATCATAAATTCACCCTATATTAGTCTACCCATGGATTATGGAGTCTAAATGACGAAAATGAACCAAATCCGACATCAATTCGATTATCAATTGAAGAAATCGTTATTTTCTACCTAGGGTTATTAAATCCCAATTTCTTACCCCAATCCATGATTTCAGAGGTGGAATTCCATAATGATCGAAGGTAGAATGATAAAAAGAGGATTAGAAACTGACCCACGTGAAAATCTTGTAAAATCCTTCCAAAATCTCTCCAAAACGAGGTCCCAATCTCTAAATATGAGAATGAAATGTCTAAGTTCGAGTTTGGGGTTGTAAGTTTCTACCCAGTTGTTCCCTTATTCACAACCGCAAAACCCACCCATGCGATCAGGGACCCCTGGGAAAAATACCAATTGCAATCACGGCCACTAGGCATTGTGCCCGCTATGACCCTCTCGCCCCGCTCACGATTACGGCTAGTTCTGGAGATCGCGATTAACACACTGACATTGCGCACCATATTTTACTGGTGTGATCTAATCTTGGAATTGACCCTCAAAAATCATTTGAGAACCCCAGACACAAACCAAATATTCAAATAAGTCATGAAACATGCAACAAATCTGCTCGTGCATTCAAGATCATCACACGAGGTCATCTTGACCTGGTGTTGACCAAGGTCACCTCCAATTCATCAAAATCTATAAACCCAACCAATGACAAAATTCACACCCAAATGCCTTAGGACTCGACCAACAGTCCTACTAAGTCAAAAATCACATTTCAGACCTATTGGAATCGACGAAACTTCAAAAATAACGCATTTATCCTTGATATTGACTTAGGACAAACATCTCAATTTCTTCAACTTAGTAAACTCCAATTTCACCCAAATCAATTCAAAACCAGCACGATTTTCTCGGGAACCGCATCACCCATCCCTGCAAGTCAAATATACCACAAAGAAGCTAGGGGAGGTTTATTTTAGGAAAAGAGGCAAAAATCACAAAATGATCTAATGGGTCGTTACAATTTTAAAATTAGTTTACCCATAATCGTGGATTCTAAATGCAGAAATTCAACTAATTTCACCCATGAATTAACACTCAAATCAAAGATTTACCATTTTCCAACTTTAAGGCTCAAAACCTCAATTTCTACAACCCAAACACGAATTATAACCAACGGAAATAACCATGGGAAAATATCAAAATAAATGTTAGATATTTACCCCCTTTGGTAAAACAAGAAGAACGCATAAACTCGCTCAAATCGTAGCTCCCAAAATCTTCATAATACCAAAAATCCTAAATCTGCATTTTAAACACTATCCGAGGGCATATTTTTCCATCGCAATCGCGACCCACCACGTCATGATCGTGAAGGAATTTTTGTGTTTGTTGCCCGAAAAATTTATTCATCGACCTATCCTTGGTCCAGAATGCAACCCATTACACTTTCGCCTCTTCCCCTTTAACTAATTCTATGCAAATGTGTTAGATGCATCTTGAATATGAGTTTTTTGAGCCTTTGAATATGACATGAACTTGTGTTTTCCTTATACAGTTAGAATACATGTCAAACAGTCCCTTCTTGTTCATGTAGCATGATCCTCCTTCTTGCCCTTTGGTTACTAACATTGGAGATCTTTCATAGTTTCAAGGATGTAATGCGTTGATCCCGGGGGTGTTTGAGCTTAAGATGAGATGTTGAGTATTCGGCTCAACCTCCAAAACTTCTCTTATACATTGGATCCTCCTCAATAAAAAAATTGCCTAATATATATCGAAAACGCTCTCTTCTCTATCTTGAATTCAAACTTAACCCTAACCCTAGCCTAACGCCATCAACTACGTGGTTGGAATGGAAAATCCAATAGGTGGACAACTTCTCTATCGATGGCCCAGAATCTAGTATCCTTCTAACAATCCTATAAATCCGCCACCAATCAATAACAATCAATAGTGCCTAAAGTATTGCCTACGATAACCAAAAGTCACTACACCAGCCCAAACACATGCCAACCTATTAAAACTGTAGTTACTTGATATAACCCAAAGTGAGATTCTAGAATGTTACTTTTGTCCAATGGTGAACCATACATTGCTTGGAAATTTAATGAAATACAACATATGATCATTAAGGAAAAGTTACAATATGCCGTGATAGGGAAATTTTCTTATGACAATATTGATATCAAAGAATTGTGTAAAGTAATTCCAAATCAATGTGGGATTAAAGGAGTCCCTATTATTGGCCTACTTGATGAGAGTCACATTTTGATAAGATTGAATTTTTTGGAGGATTATGTGAAGATGATGTCCACCCCGGCTTACTACTTGAATGTCCATGAGAGGTATTGTCAAATGAGACTTCTCATCTAGGACCCTTGGTTCAATCCAAAAGAAGAAACCTCGAAAGTAGTAGCTTGGATTATCTTCCTAGAACTGCCTCCCAATTTTTTTCTCGAGAAGCTATTTTCTCTATGGCCACTTCTGTGGGAAAACCATTGACTATTGATCTGGATACAACAAATAGAACAAGACCATCCTATGCAAAAGTCAAAGTGGAAGTAGATTTGTTTGCCAAGTTTGCAAAAAGAATCAACATTGCTGAAGAAGATGATTCTGGCATAGTTACGTCTAAATGGGTCAACATTAACTATGACTATTTGCCAAAATACTGTAAACACTGTATACTACAAGGACATGAGGAGAGTGAATGGGGTACTTAATCCAAAACTTGCCAAACAATACGGGAATAAAACGGAATCTTTGAATCTACCAGCGAAATGCGAATAAAGATGCCAACAAAGGAGGAAAGGGATGGTTTAACCAAGGCAAACAAGAATGGATGCAAAGAAGGAACAAATATATAAAGGACAAATCAGGTGTAATCATTGGTAAGGTGGATAAAGTTGACAAGAAGGAAGAGGAGAACACAATGAAGACCAGTAATGCTTTTGCAATGTTTGAATGTTTGTGAAGGAAATAATCGAAGGATGTTGCACAATATACAAACGATGATCAAAAGGTGGGGAAGAAGACCAGCTTTGAAATTCCCAAAAGCACCGAAGGAATGGATTGACAATGAATTACTATGCATCAAAAAGTCCTGTAAAAAATGTGGAGAAAGGGCAAATAATGTCAGATGATAAGTTTGATAGTCCAAATGTAAACAGTAATGCAGAAGAAATGGAGGAAGCAAATAAATATACAATGCTGGAAGATGAAACAGATAACATAGAAGAGGAAATACAAAACGTAGAACTGTAAAACAAGGTTATTAATGCTAACAAGGATGCGATAAGAAATAACAACCAACCAAGCGAATGCGGATAGACGAGCGGACATAACACAGAAGTGTTCAACAATACAAGGCAAAAGAAAATAATACTATAGAAAAAGAAAGCAAGAAGGTAGAAGGTAGTGCGAGAAAAAGGGGAGGAAATAAGGATAGTACAAAAAAGAATAGTCATCACAAACAACAAATGCAAGAGAAGAAGGGGGATAGTGGGGAGAAAGTGAAAGAGCAGCAGGTCAAAAGTGCAGCAAAAAGTGCCAATAAAAGACTTTCAGATGAGCAGCAAGAGAATGCAAGCCCCAATAGTGTATATAGAGCAGAGAAAGGGGAGATAGATGAAATCCTTCAGAAACAAATTGATACGGGGCGAGAGAACAAAGTGCATGCCAATGAAAACAATTAATAACACAATTGGAAGCTTAAGAAAGGCCCAAAACGGAGAGCGGATGGGGTAGAAGTCACAAACCAAGGACTTGGATGGGCAATCAATAGAATTGAACGTACGAAAGCATTAGAAGAGGGAGATGTTTCTCCTAAGATTCATTAAAGTGGGAAGGAAGAGGCGAAAATAAGAACCAAAAGGGATACAAGTGTGCCACCAGTGGATATCAAACTAGAAGGACTTTGAATAAGACCAATTTTTAATGATGAATGCTATGATACGGAATATTAGATCGTTGAATACTATGAAAGCATTCTACAAGGTTGATAAAGATGCAACAAAAGTATAAGTTTGGATTTATTGGGTTGTTAGAGCCTTTTCAACAACACTGCAAAATTGATGACTATAGAAAAAGATTGGGAATGCATGTATCGCATTGGTCAATTCTTCAAGATAAATTTGGATTTTAAATGGAGGATTTTTTTGAAGTGGAGATGCGGCGACCACGTACGGACATTACTTGCTTAAAAGTAATATTATCGGGAAGATATTGTGATAAGCGTGGTTTATGCTAGATGCGCTCAAAGGGAAAGATTGGAACTATGGGACGGCTTGGAAAACTTGAAACTAACGGTGAATAGGCCCTGGATGATAGGAGAAGACTTTATCATCGTCAAGATGAGAAATATAGAGGTTTGTCAGCTGGGGCATCTAAAATACAAGACTTCAGTCCATGGATGCAAAATTGTGAGATGAAAGATTTTGGCTTTAGAGCAAGCAAATATACCTGGTGGAATGGGCAGAGTGGAGATGATTGTATTTTCAAAAGACTGGATAGGTGTTTAGGCAATATGAGAATTCGGCAAATCCATCGGGAATTGGTGACTCATCTAGTTAGGACGAGGATCGATGATGCCCTTTGTTAATATCCTATGGTGGAATAGTTTACCAATTACAAAAGCCTTTTAAGTTTCTTAATTTTTGGGTGAAAATGAATCTTTTATAGAGGTTGTTAGAACACCTGTTGAATTTCTGCTAATTTCTGGCCAATCCCTTCACTCTTTTCTATCATAAAGCTAAAAAGTGAAGCGGCGATTGGTTGGAGCAAAGCCACTTTTTTGGAAACATTTTCCAGGAGATAAAAACTTTAAAAGATGTGATTAGTTTTTATGAGGTGCAATTTGAATTACAATCCACTCCTCATAATAGGGATAAACTACACAGAGTTTAGGCTGATCTAAATAGGTACTTACATCTGGAAGAAGAGTTTTGGAAGCAAAAAGCTTGCATGCAGTGGTTCAATGATGGACATAGAAACACAACTTTCTTTCATGCATATGTATAGGGGAGAAGGAAAAGGTTTGACTTAGAAGAATTCACGATCACTAGGGAAATTGGTTGGAGGACCGGAAAATATTCTAATGAAGTTACAAGTTGATCCTACTCATTTTGAAATCTTGGATCAAGTTCCTCGGTTGATCTCGGAAGAGGAGCAAAATGATAGGATTATGGCAATGCCAGCGAGGAGGTTAAAAGAAATCTTCAATATTAATGGCGAGAGTGCGAGTGGACACGATGGATTACTAGATTGTTTTATCGAAATCTTGAGTATTATTGGGAAAGATATTATCGATATAGTAGAGCTTTCTTTTTGTGTGGGGTGCCTAAATTCATTACTCATACTAATTTGGTCCTATTGCCTAAAAAGGATATTATTAATACATTTTCGGACATGAGGCCTATTAGCTTGAGTAATTTTGTGAATAAAGTCTTTTCAAGACTAATTAATGACGAGGAGCTAGCGAGATGGATTACCGGATCTTATTTCGTTAAATCAAGCTAGATTGTAAAGAAAGAAGTATTGTGGAAAATGTGTTACTTACCCAAGAAATAATTGCTGACATAAGATTGAGGACCAAAACAGCTAACGTGGTTATAAAACTGGATATGGCTAAAGCCTATGATAGGGTGTCTTGGCTATTTCTTACAAAAGTACTAAGGAAGATGGGTTTTTCAGAAGGACTGATTGATATGGTGTTCAGTATTGTTGGTAACAATTGGTATTTAGTACTCACAAGTGGCCAATAATAGGGTTTTTTTCAAATCTTCAAGGGGGGTTAAGCAAGGTGGTCCTTTATTATCCACTTTATTTATTTTGGTGAGAGAGTGTTGACAAAGATTTAAATGCTTTGCATCTTGTTCCTCAATTTAGATGTTTTGGCATGCCAAAATGGAGTCCCAAATTAACCATATGGCATATGCGGATGATATGATTATTTTCTCCTCGGATTGATGTCTTGTCTTTATGCGCTTAATTGCTTGGAGGTGTTGAAATATGAAAGAACATCGAGCCAAGATTAATAAAGAAAGAGTATTGTGTATTTACATCAATGACAAAGGGATATCGGGGGTATTTGTTGATGTAGTTACGAGGAATAGGAAGGGAAGGACTTCCTTTCTACTCATTTGGAATGTCCACCTTTTATAGCGAAGGAGAAAGGATTACTTGATTCAATTTTGGCAAGATTATGAATAGAATACAAGCTTGGAAAGGAAAATGTTGTCCTACGGTAGAAGGGCGTCCTAATAAACATGTCTTACAAGGTATGCCTATTCATTTACTATCGGTAAACCACTACGTGGTGTTATCTAAGCAAATGCACAAAATATTTGCTCGGTTTTTCGGGAAAAACAACTTTGTAGGGGACTAAGAGCAACATTGGGCATCCTAGATTCATCTTTGTTTACCAGAGAAGGAAGGGGGACTTGGTTTTAGGTCTATGCATGATGGATCTATCGCTTTGTATCGCAAAATATGGTGGAATTTTAGAACTTTACCTTCTTTGTGGAGCTCTTACATCAAGAACAAGTATTCTAAAAAGGTGCATGTAGCTCGATGGACATATGGGACCTTTGTCAGCCACCCAACTAAAGGCCATGACGGGTGCCGGAGTGCTGGCCTACCGAGCACCGGCTATCATGAATCACTTCAAATTATCTTGGTGAACCACGTCGCTAACTCTCAACTAGCATAAGCCAAAATGAATGACTTCTCAAATAGAACTCATAATTTGACAATCAATTTCTACTCGAAACATATATATATATATATATATATATATATATATATATATATATATATATATATACACGACACACGCACGCGCGCGCCGACACCCCAAGAGGCTACAAAAATGATATACAAAAATATGCATTAGGGAGACCATGAGATTTCTAACTATCCACATATGTCTACTGACCTTTATCGGGTACCAAAATCATAAGGACGGGACAGATACAGTACATGCCCAAATATTTACACAAAAGGAATATACCAATAGCGCAACTCCCAAGTAGTGGGTGCTCCCGTATCTTGTCGACACCCTATGGGCTCCGGATCGTCTGCGGTCTCTGCGCTCAACGCGGCGTCCACGAAAGATAGGACGCCGCCAAGTACGAACAATGTCTAAGTATGTAAGGCATGAACATAACATAATAAGCAATAAAGAACATAAGGGAAAAAAGATAACCTATGCTTTATCAACCGCCTCTTAAGGCGGAAACCATGCGTCTAACTACTACTCATAAAACGGCATAAACATATCATAATCATCATTAGCCGTGTACCGCCTCCGTCCGGCCAAATAGGCACGGTCTTATCATTATCCATAAGCCACCCACCGAAGTGGTGTACGCCGCGCCAAATAGGCGCGGTGTAATTATACGTATATATATAGCATGTAATGTAGGGCTCATAAAAGCTACGACTATCGGAGTGACGTAAGATTGGTAACCTCCGATTACATTATGGAGCAATCATCGTAGGTCTCAGGTCGCAAGGGAACAAGTATCATGAGGTGACGACTCAATAATCATGGAATGTCAATCAATAATCAGGACAACTCGATAACTTCATGGAAACAATAAGAACCTTAAGCTTTGGCATTTCTAGAAGTGAAACTATCATCATTATCATCATCACAATCTTGTTTCCCTTTGAAATAACAAATAACATAAATGAGGTCAATTACGACGAATATAATCCAAGTCAATAAAGTAAGGCTCAACCATAACAGGGGAACATCTAGCCCCTCGGACTCGCCACCGAACATGGAGTCACCATATCAATCTTGAAAAATGGGATTTCTAGCCCCTAGGAATAAAGGAATCATGGATAGCATACGTGGAATCATACCATAAGAATCATGCCTTTGGAAAAAAAGGGGTGAGCCCTTACATACCTTTTCGTCTTCCTAACGACTAAACGCTTTCCCGCAAAGCTCACAAACCGTACATTCAAGAGAATCGCACCTGGGAGTTGTTGTCAGTAACACGCTCAAGTTTAAACTAGAGCAAATCCAAGGGCTACCGTAATCTTGGGCAAAAGATTTCGCCTATTTCATCAATTTCCACCCATTTTAATAAAAACTCCCAAACAACATAAAACATTCATAATATCATGATCAAGGTATTATATTCAATTTTGTATCAATTACCAACTCCCCAAGTGCCCCCATAGCCCTTTCCCTCAAACCCCCATGCTTCCACTTTAATTATTTTACTTTTTAAGGGGTCACTAACCTCCCTCAATCTAAACACATAAATAAGATGAAATAAATACCTTTGGTCAAGGAATATCTCTTAG
>NC_081351.1:64154779-64186492 GCF_029784015.1 Lycium ferocissimum
TGCACGAAGGTTCTTTTCGCGATTGATCGATTTCGACAACGAATCGGCCCTTTTGAGTCTCTCACCTTCGATCTACTCGCTTTGTGCCTCCGCGGAAATTTCCCCGGACTAAAAGTTTTCTCGCCCGCCTTTTTTGTATTTGCCCTTACGATTTTGCATATCGACTCGGTTTTTTTAAATTTGTGATGTTTTTTCCCCCAAACGCAACCTCCAAACGCCCCCCCCGCCTCGGGGGTTTTAATCCCCAAAAGGGACGCCCCGCGTGATCGCCCCGGCCTGGGCGTTCCCCCCCGGGAGCCCCCCTTTTGACCCGGGGCGATACTTTTGGTATATATTTTTTTTGTTGTTTTTCCCCTTTGTACATATGATCTTTTGGGTCCCCGGGGGGCCCCCGCCCCGTCTTGATTGTTATGAAAGGGGCCCCGGAACGATTGTGGGGGGTTGTCCGTTGGGGGAGTCAGCTCAACAGTATTTCTTTTTCGAATACCCCCAACGCCTTTAGGGGTTTAGATGCATATATGTTTTGTTCCCGGTTTTTTATATCGTATGAATTTAAAGCCAAGGGGGGGATTATTTTTGGTATGGGGTCGTGGGGTAGGTCGTGGGGTGCCCCGGGGGGCACCCGCCCCCCAGGGGGGTTTGGGTCGTGCAGAGGGCTGATTTTCCCCTTTATGGGAGTTTTACTTTTTTGATTTGGATTATATTGTCGTAATTGCCTCATTTATGTTATTTGTTATTTCAAAGGGAAACAAGATTGTGATGATGATAATGATGATAGTTTCACTTCTAGAAATGCCAAAGCTTAAGGTTCTTATTGTTTCCATGAAGTTATTGAGTTGTCATGATTATTGATTGTATTCCATGATTATTGAGTTGTCACCTCATGATACTTGTTCCCTCAAGGTGAGACCTAGCGATGATGATTGCTCCATAATGTAATCGGAGGTTACCAATCTTACGTCACTCCGATAGAGTCGTAGCTTTTTATTGGGCCCTCATGCATGCTATATGTATATGTATAATTACACCGCACCTATTTGGCCGTGCAGACACCACTTCGGTGGGTGGCTTATGGATAATGATAAGACCGTGCCTATTTGGCCAGACGCGGGAGGCCCAGACACGAGCTAATGATGATTATGCATATGTTTATGCTGTTTTATGAGTAGTAGTTAGCATGCGTGGTTTCCGCCTTAAGAGGCAGTTTGATACATAGGTTATCTTTTTCCCTTATGTTCTTTATTGCTTTATTATGTTATTGTTCATGCCTTACATACTTAGTACATTGTTCGTACTGACGTCCTATCTTTCGTGGATGCTGCGTTCAAGGCCGCAGGTAGACCAGGAGACGATCCAGGCCCTTAGAAGTTGTCAGCAAAGATACAGGAGCACTCCACTACTTCGGAGTTGCAGTCTATTGGTATATTCCTTTTGTGTAAATATTTTGGGCATGGCAGGGTCTTGTCCCGTCCTTATGATTTTTGGTACCCGATAAAGGCTTGTAGACACTTGTGAATAGTTAGAAATCTCATGGTCTCCCTAATGTATATTTTTGTATATCATTTTTGTAGCCTCTTGGGATTGTGTGTGTGTGTGTGCGTGTGTGTCTATATATATATATATATATATATATATATATATATATATATATATATATATATGTTTGAGGTAGAAATTGAAGGTTGTCAAATTATGAGTTCTATTTGAGAAGTGCATTCATTTCAGTTATGCTAGTTGAGAGTTAGCGATGTGGTTCACCAAGATAATTTGAAGTGATTCATGATAGCTGGTGCTCGGTAGGCTAGCACTGGGTACCCGTCATGGCCCTTTAGTTGGGTCGTGACAGTGTCCCATATGTCCATTGAGCTAAGACTACATGCACCTTTTTAGAATACTTGTTACTGATGTAAGAGCTCCACAAAGAAGGTAAAGTTCTAAAATTCCACCATATTTTGCGATACAAAGCGATAGATACATCATGCATAGACCTAAAACCAAGTCCCCCTTCCTTCTCTGGTAAACAAAGATGAATCTAGGATGCCCAATGTTTGCTCTTAGTCCCCACAGTGTTGCTCCAGAAAAATTGAGCAAATATTTTGTGCATTTGCTTGATAACACCAATAGTAGGGTTTATAGCTGATAGTAAATGAATAGGCATACCTTGTAAGACATGTTTTATTAGGACTGCCCTTCTACCAGAGGACAACATTTTTCCTTTCCAAGCTTGTATTCTATTCATAATCTTCACCAAAATTGAATTGAAGTAATCCTTTCTCCTTCTGCTATAAAAGATTGGACATTCCAAATAAGTAGAAAGGAAGTCCTTCCTTCCTATTCCTGTAACTACATCAACAGTCACCCTGATATCCCCTGTCACATTGTGATGTAAATACACAATACTCTTTTCTTTATTAATCTTGTGTCCCCGATGTGTTCTTTCATATTTCCCCAACACCTCCATAATTCAATCGTAAAGACAAAGACATCATCGAGGAGAAAATAATCATATCATCTCCGCATATGCCATATGGTTAATCTTGGGACTCCATTTTGGCATGCCAAAACATCTAAATTGAGGAACAAGATGCAAAGCATTTAAATTCCTTGTCAACACCTCTGCAGCCAAAATAAATAAAGTGGATAATAAAGGACCACCTTGCTTAACCCCCCTTGAAGATTTGAAAAAAACCCTATTATTGGCCATTTGTGAGTACTAAATACCAATTGTTACCAACAATACTGAACACCATATCAATCAGTCCTTCTGAAAAACCCATCTTCCTTAGTACTTTTGTGTAAATAGCCAAGACACCCTATCATAAGCTTTTGCCATATCCAGTTTTATAACCACGTTAGTCAATTTTGGTCCTCAATCTTATGTCAGCAATTATTTCTTGGGTAAGTAACACATTTTCCACAATACTTCTTTCTTTTACAAATCTAGCCTGATTTAATGAAATAAGATCTGGTAATCCATCTGCTAGCCTGTCATGAATTAGTCTTGAAAAGACTTTATTCACAAAATTACTCAAGCTAATAGGCCTCATGTCTGAAAATGTATTAATAATATCCTTTTTAGGCAATAGGACCAAATTAGTATGAGTAATGAATTTAGGCAATTCAGCCCCACAAAAAGAAAGCTCTTACTATATCAGTAATATCTTTCCCAATAATACTCCAGTATTTCTGATAAAACAATCTAGTAATCCATCAGGTCCACCTGCACTCTCGCCATTAATATTGAAGATTTCTTTTTTAACCTCCTCTTCAGTTGGCATTGCCATAATCCTATCATTTTGCTCCTCTGAGATCAACTGAGGAACTTGATCCAGTATTTCAAAATGAGTAGGATCAACTTATGGCTTCATTAGCAATATTTTCCTGGTCCTCCAACCAATTTCCCTAGTGATCGTGAATTCTTCTAAGCTGTAACCTTTTCCTTCTCCCCTATACATATGCATGAAAGAAAGTTGTGTTTCTATGTCCATCATTGAACCACTGCATGCAAGCTTTTTGCTTCCAAAACTCTCTCTTCTTCCGTATGTAAGTACCTATTTAGATCTGACCTAAACTACACATGTAGTTTATCCCTATTATGAGGAGTGGATTGTAATTCAAATTGCACCTCATAAAAACTAATCACATCTTTTAAAGTTTTTATCTCCTGGAAAATGTTTCCAAAAGTGGCTTTGCTCCAACCAATGCTGCCTTCACTTTTTTCAGTTTATGATAGAAAAGAGTGAAGGGATTGGCCATGAAATTAGCAGTCCAGTGTGTTCTAACAACCTCTATAAAAGATTCATTTTTCACCCAAAAATTAAGAAACTTAAAAGGCTTTGTAATTGGTAAACTATTCCCTGCATAGGATATTAACAAAGGGGCATCATCAGATCCTGTCCTAACTAGATGAGTCACTTCAATTCCTGGATGGATTTCTTTTGAATTCTCATATTGCCTAAACATCTATCTAGTCTTTTAAAAATGCAATCATCTCCACTCTGCCCATTCCACCATGTATATTTGCTTGCTCTAAAGCCAAAATCTTTCATCCCACAATTTTGCATCCATGGACTGAAGTCTTGTATTTTAGATGCCCCAGCTGACAAACCTCTATATTTCTCATCTTCTGACATGATGATATTAAAGTCTTCTCCTATCATCCAGGGCCTATTCCTGTTAGTTTCCAAGTTTTCCAAACTGTCCCATAGTTCCAATCTTTCCCTTTGAGTGCATCTAGCATAAACCACAGTTATCACAATATCTTCCAGTATAATATTACTTTTAAGCTTAAAAGTAATCTGCTGCATGTGGTCAGCCAGTATCTTCACTTCAAAAAAATCCTCCACAGAAAATCCAAATTTATCTTGAAGAATTGACCAATGCAGTATGCATTCCCAATCTTTTTCTATAGTCATCAATTTTGCCAGGTTGTTGAAAAGGCTCCAACAACCCAATAAATCCAAACTTATACTTTTGTTGCATCTTTATCAACCTTGTGAATGCTTTCATAGTATTCACTGATCTAATATTCCATATCATAGCATTCATCATTAAAAATTGGTCTTATTCAAAGTCCTTCTAGTTTGATATCCACTTCCTGGTGGCACACTTGTATCCCTTTGGTTCTTATTTTTGCCTCTTCCTTCCCCTTTAATGAATTTAGGAGAAACATCTCCCTCTCTTAATGCTGCTTGTACGTTCAATTCTATTGATTGCCCATCCAAGTCCTTGGTTTGTGACTTCTACCCCATCTGCTCCTGTTTTGGGCCTTTCTTAAGCTTCCAATTGTGTTATTAATTGTTTATTGCTTGCTGCACTTTGTTCCCCCTCCTGCCCTGTATCAATTTGTTTCTGAAGGATTTCATCTATCTCCCCTTTCTCTGCTCTATATACACTATTGGGGCTTGCATTCTCTTTCGCTCATCCGAAAGTCTTTATGGCACTTTTTGCCGCACTTTGACTCGCACGCTCTTTCACTTTCTCCCCACTATCCCCCTTCTTCTCTTGCATTTGTTGTTTGTGATGACTATTCTTTTTTGTACTATCCTTATTTCCTCCCTTTTCTGCACTACCTTCTACCTTCTTGCTTTTTTCTTTTTCTATAGTATTATTTTCTTTTGCCTTGTATTGTTGAACACTTGTGTTGTCTGCCTCATCTGCATTCTGCTTGGTTGGTTGTTATTTCTTATCAGCATCCTTGTTAGCATTAATAACCTTGTTTGCTTGCTCTACGTTTTGTATTTCCTCTTCTATGTTATCTGTTTCATCTTCCAGCATTGTATATTTATTTGCTTCCTCATTTCTTCTGCATTACTGTTTACATTTGGACTATCAAACTTATCATCTGACATTACTTGCCCTTTCTCCACATTTTTTACAGGACTTTTTGATGCATAGAATTCATTCTCAATCCATTCCTTGGTGCTTTTGGGAATTTCAGGTTGGTCTTCTTCCCCCTTTTGATCACTGTTTGTATATTGTGCAACATCCTTCTGATTATTTCCTTCACAAACATTCAGTATTGCAAAAGCATTACTGGTCTTCATTGTGTTCTCCTCTTCCTTCTTGTCAACTTTATCCACCTTACCAATGATTACACCTGATTTGTCCTTTATATATTTGTTCCTTCTTTGCATCCATTCTTGTTTGCCTTGGTTAAACCATCCCTTTCCTCCTTTGTTGGCATCTTTATTCTGCATTTCTGCTTTGGTAGATTCAGCATTCTGTTTATTCCCTGTATTGTTTGGCAAGTTTTGGATTAAGTACCCTACATTCACTCTCCTCATGTCCTTGTAGTATACAGTGTTTACAGTATTTTGGCAAATAGTCATAGTTAATGTTGACCCATTTAGACGTAACTATGCGTAATCATCTTCTTCAAAGAATGTTGATTCTTTTTGCAAACTCGGGCAAACAAATCTACTTCCACTTTGACTTTTGCATAGGATGGTCTTGTTCTATTTGTTGTATCCGGATCAATAGTCAATGGTTTTCCCAGTGGCCATAGAGAAAATAGCTTCGAGAAAAATTGGGAAAGGGCGAGTTCTAGGAAGATAATCAAGCTACTACCTTCGAGGTTTCTTCTTTTGGATTGAACCAAGGGTCCTAGATGAGAAGTCTCATTTGACAATACCTCTCATGGACATTCAAGTAGTAAGCCGGGGTGGACATCATCTTCACATAATCCTCCAAAAAAATTCAATCTTATCAAAATGTGACTCTCATCAAGTAGGCCAATAATAGGGACTCCTTTAATCCCACATTGATTTGGAATTACTTTACACAATTCTTTGATATCAATATTGTCATAAGAAAATTTCCCTATCACGGCATATTGTAACTTTTCCTTAATGATCATATGTTGTATTTCATTAAATTTCCAAGCAATGTATGGTTCACCATTGACAAAAGTAACATTCTTAGAAGCAGTCTCAATTTGGGTTGTATCAGTAACTACAGGCTTTAATAGGTTGGCATGTGTTTGGGCTGGTGTAGTGACTTTTTGGTTATCAGTAGGCAATACTTTAGGCACGGTTTGATTGTTATTGATTGGTGGCGGATTTATAGGATTGTTAGAAGTGATACTAGATTCTGGGGCCATCGATAGAGGTTGTCCACCGGTTGGATTTTCCATTCCAACCAGTAGTTGATGGCGGCTAGGCTGTGTGGTTAGGGTTAAGTTTGAATTCAAGATAGAGAAGAGAGCGTTTTCGATATATTTAGGCAATTTTTTTATTGAGGAGGATCCAATGTATAAGAGAAGCCTTAAGGAGGTTGAGCTGAATACTCAACATCTCATCTTAAGCTCAAACACCCCTGGGATCAACGCATTACATCCTTGAAACTATGAAAGATCTCCAACAGTTAGTAACCAAAGGGACAGAGAAGGAGGATCATGCTACATGAACAAGAAGGGACTGTTTGACATGTATTCTAACTGTATAAGGAAAACACAAGTTCATGTCATATTCAAAGGCTCAAAAAACTCATATTCAAGATGCATCTAACACATTTGCATGTGGAATTAGTTAAGGGAAGAGGCGAAAGTGTAATGGGTTGCATTCTGGACCAAGGATAGGTCGATGAATAAATTTTTCGGGCAACAAACACAAAAATTCCTTCACGATCATGACGTGGTGGGTCGCGATTGCGATGGAAAAAATATGCCTGGATAGTGTTTAAAATGCAGATTTAGGATTTTTGGTATTATGAAGATTTTGGGAGCTCTGATTTGAGCGAGTTTCGCGGCGTTCTTCTTGTTTTGCAAAGGGGGTAAATATCTAACATTTATTTTGATATTTTCCCATGGTTATTTCCGTTGGTTATAATTCGTGTTTGGGTTGTAGAAATTGAGGTTTTGAGCCTTAAAGTTGGAAAATGGTAAATCTTTGATTTGAGTGTTAATTCATGTAGAAATTAGTTGAATTTCGCATTTAGAATCCACGATTATGGGTAAACTAATTTTAAAATTGTAACGACCCATTAGATCATTTTGTGATTTTTGCCTTTTTTCCTAAAATAAACCTCCCCAAGCTTCTTTGTGTATATTTGACTATATGACGGGTGATGCGGCTCCGAGAAAATCGGCTGGTTTTGAATTGATTTGGGTGAAATTGGAGTTTACTAAGTTGAAGAAATTGAGATGTTTGTCCTAAGTCAATATCAAGGATAAATGCGTTATTTTTGAAGTTTCGTCGATTCCAATAGGTCTGAAATGTGATTTTTGACTTAGTAGATCGTTGGTGAGTCCTAAGGCATTTGGCGTGAATTTTGTCATTGGTTGGGTTTATAGATTTTGATGAATTGGAGGTGACTTTGGTCAACACCTGTGTCAAGATGACCTCGTGTGATGATCTTGAATGCACGAGCAGATTTGTTGCATGTTTCATGACTTATTTGAATATTTGGTTTGTGTCTGGGGTTCTCAAATGATTTTTGAGGGTCAATTCCAAGATTAGATCACACTAGAAAAATATGGTGTGCAGCTGCTGGTGTGTTAATCGCGATCGCAAGGAACTAGCCGTAATCGTGAGCAGCGGTGTGAGTGGTCATAGCGGTCACAATGCCTAGGGCCGTGATTGCAATTGGTATTTTTCCCAGGGGTCCCTGATCGCATGGGTGGGTTTTGCGGTTGTGAATAAGGGAACAACTGGGTAGAAACTTACAAAAAATTTCTAACAAAAAATTTGGGTCGTGACATGTGGACCATACATTTCTAACAAAAAATTTCCCTTTCTGTCTAGCTAAATGCGGACCATATTTCAAAGTACGGTCCATATATTCCATTTCCAAAACAAAACTTCGACGAAACTTATTCTCTTCAATTCGTTTATGCTCTAATCCTTCCAACACATGCCAAACATGAACTTAAACCCTCGTATACTCAAGATGAACACATCTAATCTTATAAAACCTCAAATATAATTTTGCTCTCCAAATCTATAACAACCAACTCATGAAGAAACTTAACGTACAAAAGTATGAGGTGTTATATCCTCTCCCCCCCCCCCCCCCCCCCAAATTAAGCATTCATCCTCAAATGTTAAACCTTCATAAGTTGGGAAAGAAACTTGCATAGGTCTCACTTCCGTAATTATATGACTACCAACCTTTCACACAACCCAACAACATAGTGTAAAGTCACACAGGGCAATAACAATCAATAACAACAATGGCCTCACACGACCAATAAAAGTAACTGTCAATATGATGCATAGCTGAAGATGATGGTATTGCAACCTGAGCCTGCTCTGGGATTGGAAACAAATGAGGATATCTAGACTTCATTTCTTACTTGGCTTCCCAAGTCATCTCCTCTACATTCTTATTCCTCTAGAGTACTTTTACGGAAGCTACATCTTTGGTTCGTAACCTACGAACCTGGCGATCTAGAATAGCAATAGGTACTTTCTCATATGATAATTGCTATGTAACCTGAACATCATCCACGAGTATAACTCTGGAAGGATCTCCGATGCACTTATGGAGCATGGATATATGGAAGACCGGATGTACAGACTCCAAGTCTATAGGTAAATCTAACTCATATTCTACATGGCCTACTCTACGCACCATCCTATGAGGCCCGATGTACCTAGGGCTAAGCTTTCCCTTCATACCATATCTCATGACACCTTTCATGGGCGACACCTTCAGGAACACCCAGTCATCTACCTGGAACTCCAAGTCTCGTTGTCTATTATCTGCATAAGACTTCTGCCAACTCTGAGCTGCTAGTAACCTCTCCTGAATGAGCTTAACCTTCTCCACCGCCTGTTGGACCAAATCAGGCCCTATCAACCTTGATTCTCTGACCTCGAACCATCCGATAGGAGATCTACACTTCCGCCCATATAGGGCCTCATACGGGGCCATCTGGATACTGGAATGGTAGCTATTGATATATGCGAACTAAATAAGTGGTAAATGATCATTATAGCTACCTCTGAAGTCTATCACACATGCTCGTAACAAATCCTCGAGCGTCTGAATAGTACGCTCAGTCTGCCTGTCTGTCTGGGGATAGAATATTGTACTAACGTTCACCTGTGTCCCCAATCCCTTCTGAAAGGATCTCCAAAAGTTAGCAATAAACTGTGCACCTCTATCTGAAATAATAGATATTAGAACTCCATGAAGTTGCACTATCTCCTTAATATATAACTTCCCATATTCCTCAGCGGAATAAGTAGTCCTGGCAGGTAGAAAATGTGCTGACTTTGTAAGCCTATAGTCACCCATATCAAATCAAACCTGCGCTGGAAATGAGGGCCTGTAATGAAATCCATATTAATTGCCTCCCATTTCCAAGTTGGAAGATCTATATCCTCCAACAATCCACCAGGCTTCTGATGCTCAACCTCTACCTGCTGAAAATTAGGGCATTGGGCCATGAACTCTGCTATATTCTTCTTCATACCATTCCACTAGTAAATGTCTCTGATATCATGGTACATCTTCGTCGACCCTGGGTGAATAGAGTAGCGGGAATAATGAGCTTCTATCATAATTTGTTGATTTAACCCTACAACATCCAAAACGCACAATCTCCCTCGATACCTTAGAATTTCGTCTCCAAAAATCTCAAAGGGTGACTTATTATTTTATGGGGCTTTCTCTCTGTACTGAATCAAAGAAGGATCCTCATACTAGTATTTCTTAACCTCATCTACTAAGGATGATGTCACTGTATCCTGAACTCTAACTCCTGCATCCCTTGAGTCCAATAATCGAACTCCTAAGCTGGCTAACTGATAAAGCTCATGAGCTAACTCCCTTTTCTCTGCTCGTAAGTAAGACAAACTACCCATAGATATGTGGCTAAGGGTATTGGCTACTACAATTGCCTTTCCTGGATGATATAGAATATCAACATCGTAATCCTTCAATAGCTCCAACCATCGCCTCTGACGTAAATTCAACTTTTTCTGATTAAAGATATACTAAAAGCTCTTATTATCTGTGTAAACATCAATATGGACACTATATAAATAATGTCTCCAAATCTTAAGTGTATGAATCATTGCAACTAACTCCAAGTCATGGGTCTAATAGTTCTTCTAATGCTTCCTCAGCTGCCTCGAAGCATATGCAATAACCTTACTATGCTGCATTAACACACAACTCAATCCGATGCCCGAGGCGTCACAATAGATAGCATAACCTTTTGATCCCTCTAGAAGTTCCAGAACTGCCGCTGAAGTTATTCTATCGTTCAACTCCTAAAAACTCCGCTCACAAGCGTCTGTCCACTGGAACATGGTTGCGTTCTGAGTCAGCTTTGTCAGTGGTGCTGAAAGAGAGGACAAACCCTCTACAAATCTCTTGTAATATCCTGCCAACCCTAAAAAACTACGAACCTCCGTCAGTGTCGTGGCTCTAACCCAAGTCTTAACGGCCTCTATCTTCTGAGAATCAATCCTGATGCCTTTATCTGATATAATATGTTTAGGAAAGTCACAGAGTTCAACCAAAACTCACATTTAGAGAACTTTGCATACAGCATCTGGTCCTAAAGCACTCTGAGTACAGCACGCAAATGATCCACATGCTCAGCCTCTGATCGAGAGTAGACTAAAATATCATCGATAAACATAATCATGAATAGATCTAAGAAGGGTCTAAATATGCTATTCATCAAGTCCATGAACATTGCTGGCGCTTTAGTCAACCCAAAAGACATCACAAGAAACTCAAAACGATCATGTCTGGTCCTGAATGTTATCTTTGGAATATCTTTCTCTTTGACCCTGACTTGGTAATAACCTAACCTCAAGTCTATCTTTAAAAAGCATTTGGGACCCTGCAAATGATCAAATAAATCGTCAATCCTCGGGAGCGGATACTTGTTTTTTATCGTCACCTTATTCAGCTATCTGTAATCTATACACATCCGCAACGATCCATCTTTCTTCCTTACGAATAACACTGATGCTCCCTACGGTGACGTACTAGGCCTAATAAAGCCCTTCTAAAGCAAATCTTTCAACTGCTATTTCAATTCCTTCAACTCAGTAGGAGCCATCCTACAAGGAGGAATAGATATCGACTGGGTATCTGATAGCACATCGATAGCAAAGTCAATCTCCCGTTCAGGAGGAATGCCTGGGAGTTTGTCTGGAAATACATCTGGGAATTCATTAACCATCGGAATGGGCTAAAGGGTCGATGGTTCTATTTCTGCATTTTGGACTCGAACAATGTGATAAATACAACCCTTTGCAATTATCTTCCTTGCCTTGAGATGGAAAATAAACCTACCTTTCGGCGAAGTTGTATTACCTTTCCATTCCAGCACTGACTCTCCTGGAAACTGAAATCGAACCATCTTTGTTCTGCAATCAACGTTAGCATAACAAGAAGCCAACCAATCATACCCATAATAACATCAAAGTCTACCATATCCAACTCAATCAAGTTTGCTACGGTATGACGATTACATATTATAACTACATAATTCATGTATACTCGTCTAGCTATCTCCGAGTCTCCAATAGGTGTAGACACCTTGAAAGGCCTAATTATCTCAGGTTCTATCCCAAACTTACTAGCAATAAAATGAGTGATGTATGAAAAAGTAAAACCTGGATCTATCAATGCATACACATCATGGGAGGAGACTAATAATATACGTGTAACAACATCAGGTGACGACTCCAGATCCTGCCGACCAGCTAATGCAGATGCAGTTTTGAGGACTGCTCGAGCTAGACACTCCACCTCTACCTCTACCATGGCCGGCCGATATATGAGAACCCTTCCCAGGAAGGCGTACATATGACAAAAAACTAGCTGTAGATCCTGTCGGCTGAACTACACCTCCACCACCCCTTGACGGGAAATCTCGCATAATATGGCCTGGATAACCGCAAGTATAACACATATCTAAACCCAAACGACACTGTCTAGCGTGCAACTTACCACACCAAGTGCACAGTGGTAGAGATGGCCTCTTCTGATTAGAATCACCCCTGAACTAGGAACCAGAAGCCTTGGAACTCCGACCTGACCCAGAATAAGTAGGTCGATCAAACCTCGATCCTGAAAACTGTGAAGGCGCACTAGCCGCTGGATAGGCTGGACGCCAAGGAAACTGCTGTCTATAACCACCCCATAACTCGCCAAAGGAACCAGAAGATCTAGCTCTCTTACTCTAGCTCCTATCACGCTATAGATCAGCTCGTCGCTTCCGCTCCTCTAGGCCCTGAGCATATGCCTGAATACGAAAGATATCCATACCCTCCTGAAATGAGGCTGTCATGCAATCAATAATCAAATGTGGCCTAAGCCCAATCACAAATCAGTATACCCAATCTTCCATCTCAACTACAATCGTAGGAGCATATATGGCTAGTGAGTTATAGCAAAGACTATACTCCTGAACACTCATATTCCCCTTGCGTAGATTCTTAAATCAATCAACTCGAGCCCGTCGAGTCTCCGCTGGCAAATAGTGTTGAAGGAAGGCCTATGTGAACTCCTGCCATACCGTTAGAGGTGTATTAGTCCCTCTGGCCAACTCTCAAGTCTCATACCACTGAACGACAACATCTCGTAAACGGTAGGAAGCCAAACCTACTGACCTAGTGTCAGAAGCATGCACTACCCTCAATGTCCTCTGCATTCGATCTATAAAATTTTATGGTTCCTTATCTGGTTTTGTTCTTGCAAATACTGGAGGGTCCAAATTGATGAAATCTCGAACCCTGGCACTCAACGGCCTCTATCAAGATAACGAAGACTCGACGTCGGGCCTGTTGCCACTAACTGAGTCAATAACGGAATAACATCTAGCATCTCCTGGCCGGGTATATCATGTGGAGGAATTGGAAGTGCTGTAGCTGCTGCCCTTCTGGGCTCCTCTGGAACGGAAAGGTTCTGAGAAGACCAAGATAGGGCCTCACTTTAGGGCTCAACCTATCCCACATCTACCGGTGGCATCCGACTGGTACTCTTATCTGTCACAGCATTGCCTCTCTGGCTAGCTGAAGCTCTCCTCGTCACAGGCATTGCTGAAATCAGAATAAATTATTAGAAAATGAATTCTGATAATATGGCTCTACCGCACGATCTATCAGCCTCTTGTTTATAAATGTGGTGCACAACACACCCATAAACAAGACTCTGCTAGATACGGCTTGTAGACATCCCTAGGATAAAACTGCTCTGATACCAAGTTTGTCACGACCCAAACGGAGGGCCATGACGGGCACCCGGGCCCTACCTATCAAGCACCGCTAAAACATGCTTTCATAATGTAATCGTTCACAAGGGTGAACCACGAGGGACATCAGATGGCAACCTGCTAGATCATAAGAGAACTATACTGAAAAGGGACGAGCCCAAAAGGACATATGTATATAGCCATGCTGGAAATAATTGTACGAGCTGACAAGGCCATCATAGACACCTATACAACAAAATATAGGCCGAGAGGTCCATACAACGTCTAACTATACCACAATTGTCTACAAGCCTCTATTAGAATACATGACATAATAAGGTCGGGACAGGGCCTCGCCATGCCTATATATACAATAAAAATATACTTTACCAAGACGCGACAGCAACTCCGGGACAAGTATGTGTATATATAGCGTATATAATGTCTGTCAAGCCTCTGTACATTCCATCGTATCACATCAGCCTCTGTGGGCATAATCATCATCATATGACCAGCTGATCAGGTGATAGTGTGTTATAACACCATAAGTGTCACGACCCAAACCGATGAGTCGTGATGAATGTCTGACCTCTAGTGACCAAACACCGCTATCATCGTTCGGACAATACCGAACATCAAGGGCCCATCGTTAAACCGAAACTGAACTCATACTGCCTCGTGAAAGGGTGACATCATGAACCCTGCACAATCTAAATATATACACACATACTGAAAGAACAGTGCAAGCCAGCTAGGCTGCAACATATACTGTGCACAAAAGAATAGAAGCCGACAAGGCTACATCATCTGACCAATACATACAACTGTCTACAGACCTCTACTGGAGTGAAAGCTGTAAAAAGGACAGGACAGGACCCCGTCATACCTATAAGCATGTACATCTCAAAAGACTAACATACAAAAATAGACTGCAGCTTGGGATCAAATGGAGCGCACTGACCACGGCTGGATAGAGAAGTCCTACTAAGCTGGACCACTCGCGGCTCCGCCTCGAACCGCAGTATGAACACGCACTCGAGCAACGGGGAGTCAGTACGGATAATATACTGAGTATTTAAAGCATAAGAGTAGCAAAAAGCATAAGAATCATGAACTGAATATGAAACTCAAATATCACTAACTGTCCACATAGATTTGTATGAACCAGTATCTATAAGCATGCATATATCTGTATAACTGACAATGCCTCTGTGGGCGCATAATCTGTATACTCTCAACGATAATCATGCTCATCCCTAACAATGTAGGTCCTATGTATGTATATGCGTATATACCGCCTGTTAAGCCTCTATGGGCATCCCATCATATCATATCGGCCCCTCGGCGGCCACCATCAACATATACATTGTTGCGGTACGTGCAGCCCGATCCTTATATCATCGTTATAGTGCACCAGCTGATCAGGTGGTAATGCGTATATAATGCCATTCCTTTCTTCATACCCCATATACATATAATACTCGCGTATATAACGCCTTCTGGTCACGGGTCAATGTGCATATATAATGAATGTAATGCATCAATAAACTGTATACATAGAACTAGGCCCTTGAACAGATGGAACAATCACAAACGGGGTACAAGAATATCACAGACTGAAGTACTCCTAATGCTTCTAAGAAAGAGAGTAGTATGGAAGCTCGCTTACTCATTTGTTGGTGCATTTCATAAGATCATGCCAAAATGAAGAAGGAAAAGCCTTAACATACCTTAACGACTCTTTAATCGCTTAATGTTCTCTTTCCAAATAGCAAAGTCTACCTCACACTAGCATAGTTAACGGATTAACGAAATTTGGGCAGCATTTCCCTTATATCATCAACTTCCACCCAATGACGAAATAACTCCAAAAAATAATAATAATAATAACATCCATAATATCACAATCAAGAATCCATACTCAATTAAACCCTAAGTTGGGCCGAAATCCCCTTTTTTTAAGCTCACACTAAGTCATCTTCTTCATTACACCATCCATGGCATCTACACTTTCATTCTTTTCCTTTCTAAGAGGTACTAAACCTTTATATCAACTCAATATCAAGAATAAGATGAAGAACATACCTTGTAACCAAAGAACTTCACTCAACTTCCTCCAAGCTCACATTCAACACCACTTTGAAAAGGACCAAGAAACTTCACCCTCCATGGATTACCTTAAGCTCTTGATACTGATCTTCTCTCTTGATGATATGGAAAGGTGGGAAGGGTTTTAGAACTTTCCAAAGATCTTAAGAGGACTCTAAAAAGGTAAGGAAATAAGTGAGAGAAGGTGGAAATGAATTTGGGGCCGTTTGGGTTTTAAAAGGTGGTCAAATTACACCCGACCAACTTTGCGAAGAGTATGCAGCTCAGCACACTGAGTGTGCGACCACACACTCCTCCCTCAGTCTGGGCAGAAAGGCCAGCCATTCTGGCAAGTTGGCGCCTAGTGTGTGGGTCAGCACATTGAGTGTGCAACCGCACACTGCCCACTTTCTCCTGATTTCGCGAAAAAGCAATCCTTTCAATTCGTTTGATCTCCAATACTTATGGAACCTTTTTGACATTTGGGTAGAACTTCATTAACCATCTAAGGGGCCTCTTATCTATTCCTCAAGGTGATGCTAGGCAAAGCATGGCTCAAATGATACCAAACTTCCAAAACATGGTTCAACCTTAAGCTCCTCCGACGAACTTGCTTCCTTTTACCTCAAATGTCTGTGGAATCTTAATTAGAATGCTCAATCACCCTTTTTTTTACTTATAAGGTCTTCATATCCACTTTAGGTTTACATTGGCACGTTCATAATGCGAGCGACACGAAACTCCAAGGTGTAACATTCTCTCCCCCTTAAGAACATTCATCCCCGAATGTTAAACTCTCAAGCATTCTATAAAAATTTCGCTAGAGTTTCCCCTGTAAATGTACCGATCCACCCTGCACACAGCAACACAAAATAATGCCACACAGGGCTACATCCTACAATACACGACACTATGGTTGCACACGACCCAGCACAATAACTACTATGAATACCATGGCCTCACACGACTAATCACAATAACTATACTTAAAAAAATACTTGGGTATGATGGTGCGTCACACTGAGTCTCCTAGGATGATGGAAACATGTGCGGGTACTTAGTCTTCATCTCCTCTTCAGCTTCTCAAGTCATTTCCTTAACATTATTGTTCCTCTAAAGCACTTTAACAGAAGCTACATCCTTAGTCCTCAATCGATGGACTTGTCTATCTAATATGGATATAGGGACCTCCTCATATGATAACTGCTCAGTCACCTAGATATCATCTACCGGTACAACCCTGGAAGGTTCTCCTATATATTTACGGAGCATGGACACATGAAATATCGGGTGTACAGACTTTAACTTAGAAGGTAGCTCCAACTCATATGCCACCTTACCCACTGTACGAATAATTCTATATGGTTCTATGTATCGAGGGCTCAACTTACCTTTCCTTCCAAATCTCAGCACACCTTTCATAGGCGACACTTTCAGAAAAACCCGATCGCCTATCTCAAACTCTAGCTTGCGTCGTCGATTATCCGTAGAGGATTTCTGTCGACTCTGAGCTGTTAGCAATCTTTCTCGGATCGTTTTCACCTTATCGACTGCTTGCTAGATTAAATCTGGGCCCACTAACTGGTTTTCTCCAATATCAAACCACCCTATAGGGGATCTACATCTCCGGCCATATAAAGCCTCATAAGGAGCCATTTGAATACTGGAATGATAGTTGTTATTATATGCAAACTCGATAAGAGACAAATGATCATCCCAACTACCTTGAAAGTCAATCACACAAGCCCTCAACATATCCTCAAGTGTCTGTATAGTACGCTCCGCCTATCCATCTGTCTGCAGGTGAAATGCAGTACTAAGACTCACCTGAGTTCCCAATCCATTTTGAAAAGATTTCCAGAAGTTAGTTGTGAACTGTGCTCCCCTATCTGAAATAATAGTTGTAGGAACACCGTCAAGTCACACGATCTCACTACGATAGAGATTCGCATAATCCTCAGTTGCATAAGTGGTTCTGACAGACAAGAAATGAGCAGCCTTTGTAAGCCTAACGACTACGACCCATATTGAATCATACTTTCGTTGCGTGCGAGGCAAACCTATAATGAAATCTATATTAATCACCTCCCGTTTCCATGTCGGAATCTCCATAGCCTGCAATAGGCCTCCGGGCTTCTAGTGCTCTATCTTGACTTGCTGACAATTCAAACATTGGCAACAAATTCTGTTATGTCTCTTTTCATACCATCCCACCAATAAACTTCTTTGAGATTATGATGCATCTTTGTTGTGCTCGGATGGATAGAATAGCGAGAATAATGGGCTTCCCCCATAACTTGCTAACGAAGACCTGCAATATTAGGAACGCACAATCTATCTCGATATCTGAGTACTCCATCACCTGTAATCACAAAAGGTGTCTTTTCTTTTTGAGGTGTTGTATCTCGGTAATGAACTAGGACAGGGTCTTCGTACTGACGTTCTTTTATCTCAACTACTAAAGATGACGCCGATGTATCTTGAGCTGTGACTTCTGCATCTCCTGAATCTATCAATAGTACTCTGAGGCTAGGTAATCGATGAACTTTACGAACAATTTCTCTTCTCTCTGGCAGCACATGTGACAAGCTACCTATAGATTTACGACTGAGGGCATCGGCTACTACGTTAGCTTTTCCGGGATGGTAAAGAATAGCTACATCATAGTCTTTCAACCACTCTAACAATCGCCTCTGATGCAAGTTCAAGTCCTTCTGCTTAAAGATATACTGGAGGCTCTTATGATCAGTATAGATATCAACATGAACACCATACAAGTAGTGCCTCCATATTTTCAAAGCATGAATCACCGCCGCTAGCTCAAGATGTACGGGTTGGATAATTCTTTCGTGCTTCTTATTTGTCTAGAAGCATCAGCAACGTTACCGTGCTGCATCAACACACAGCCTAACCCAACACCTGAAGCATCACAATAAACCACATAGTCATCTGCTCCTTCTGGAAGAGTCAAAACAGGTGCTGAAGTCAAATTATCCTTCAACGTCTGAAAACTCTAGTCGCAAGCATCTATCTACTGAAATTTAGCTGACTTCTGAGTCAGCTTAGTCAACGGGGCTGAAAGAGAAGAAAATCCTTCTACGAACCTTCTATAATAACCTGCCAAGCCCAGGAAACTACGTATCTCCATTGGTGTCGTGGGCCTTGGCCAATTCTTCACAGCCTCAATCTTTTGGGCATCCACCCTAATGCCTTATTCCGAAATAATGTGATCCAGAAAAGCCACAGAGTTCAACTAGAACTCGCGCTTGGAAAACTTCGTAGATCTCCAAGCACTGCCCGTAGATGTTCTGCGTGCTCAGTCTCTGACAGTGAATAAATCAGAATATCATCTATAAACACAATCACAAACAGATCTAGGAAGGGTCTGAATACACGATTCATCAAGTCCATAAACACCGCTGGAGCATTAGTTAACCCGAACGACATAACGCGGAACTCATAGTGCCCATACCTAGTCCGAAACGCGTCTTTGGAATATCTTCCTCTTTCACCCTAACCTGATGATATCCCGATCTCAAATCTATCTTTAAAAAATATTTCGCACCTTGCAGCTGATCAAACAAGTCATCAATCCTCGGGAGTGGGTACTTATTCTTTACTGTTACTTTATTCAACTGCCTATAATCAATACACATACGCAAGGAGCCATCTTTCTTTCTCAAAAACAATACCGACGCTCCCCATGGCGATGTACTAAGCCTGATAAAGCCCTTCTCAAGCAAATCCTTCAACTTCTCCTTCAATTCTTTTAACTCTGCAGGTGCCATCCTATAAGGAGGAATAGATATTGGCTGCGTATCTGGCAATAGGTCAATAGTAAAATCAATCTCTCTCTCTGGAGGAATGCCTGGAAGCTCATCTGGAAACACTCCTGGGAACTCATTCACCACAGGAACAGACTGAAGAGTCGGCGGCTCTACTTGCACATCTTGAACTCGAACTAGGTGAAAAATATACCCTTTTCTGATCATCTTCTCTGCCTTTAGGTAGGAAATAAACCTACCCTTCGGCGAAACGGCATTACCTTTCCACTCAAGAACTGGCTCATTGGGAAACTGAAATCGAACTATCTTTGTTCTGCAATCAACATTAGCATAACAAGAAGCCAACCAATCCATACCCATAATAACGTCGAAATCAATCATATCTAACTCAATCAAGTCTGCTAGGGTATGGCGATCGCAAACTATCACTACACAGCCTCGGTATACTCGCCTAGCTATGACTGGATCACCAACTGGCATAGACACCTCAAAAGGTTTAATCAACTTGGGCTCTATCCCAAACTTTCCAGCAACAAATGGCGTAATATATGATAAAATGGAACCTGGGTCAATCAGTGCATACACATCATAGGAGGATACTGATAATATACTTGTGACGACATCAGGAGATGATTCACGATCCTGCCTACCAGCTAGTGCATATATGCTATGCTGAGGACCGCTCGAGCTGGATGCTCCACTCTTCCTTCTACCTCATCCCGTCGGGTGTCCGAGGAAATTGTCCCCCGAAGCGGGGCGCACCTTTGTACACGAACCACCGCGACCTTGTGGGCCGAACCATACTCCCACTCTCTCTCTCATTGGACACCTGCCGCACCCCGTGACCTAGCCGGCCACAAGATAGCAACCATCCGAACCCGGCCCGACACCGACCTCGTACGTAACTTGCCACACCGGGCATACCGCGCAGCGGGGCCTCATCCGGCTCGAATTCGGATCCGTACCGAGAGCTCGATGCTCTAGAACTCTGGCACGCTTTGGAATAAGGAAACAGATCGAATCCCGGGCCTGAAAACTGCCGAGATGAACTCACTGTTGGATGGAAAGGATATGATATCTAGAGACCTGGCCCTCTTGCCTTGGCCCTGGTCACGGTCACAGTCTGTCCTCCGCTGACATTTACGGTCCTCTAAATTCTGTGCATATGCCTGTATACGGGAGATATCCATGCCTGGCTGTAATGCGGTAGTCGTACAAGCATCTATCAAATGTGGCCCTAGACCCGCTACAAAGCGATGAACTCTATCCTTCATCTCAGCCACCATGGCTGGGGCATATCTAGCCATAGAATCAAATTACACACAGTACTCCTTGACACTCATACTGCCCTACTCAATACGCAGAAACTTATCTGCTTAGGCTCGCCTGACCTCAGGAGGTAAATAATGGCGAATAAACGCATCTGAAAACTCTCGCCAAATAGCTGGAGGGGCATTCTCTCTCCTAGATAACTCCTAAGTCTGAAACCACTGTACTGCAATATCACGGAGCCTATATGAAGCCAACTCCACTGACTCGACCTCATCCGTGTGCATAACCCTCAAGGTCCTCTACATACCATCAATGAAATCCTGGGGGTCCATATTTTGCTTTACCACAGAAAACTCTGGAGGACCTAACCCAAGGAAGGTCTTAACCCTCGAACTACCAGCCCTGTCTGCCTGGTCCACACCGACTCCCTACCACTGAGCCTGGGTGGCTACTAATCTAGTTAATAACTGCACAGCATCCCGCATATCCTGGCCCGGTGCATTCGGCTGAGGAACATGGGCAGGTGCTAGAGGCGGGGTATGCGACGTCTCTGACGGCCCCTCACTCTGAATCTCATCCTGGACCCTCATGGCGGCCTATCGAGTACGGCTAGTGGCCTCACCGGTCGCTCTCTTGCCCTTCTAGGCAGCTGTAGCTTTCTTGCGGGGCATCGCTAAAATCAGAAAGCTCATCAGAAAGCAAACGCTTAACACATGGCTCTATCGCACAATCTAAGAGAGAAATAATGACATCATCCTAAATATCCTGTAGCCTCCCGTTAATAAGCGTGGTGCACAACACACCCATAAACAAGATTCTACTAGACACGGTCTGTAGACAACCCTAGGACGAACCTAGCTCTGATACCACTTCTGTCAAAACCCAAACTGATGAGTCGTGACGAGTGTCTGACCTCTATTGACCAAACACCCCTATACTGTCTCTGGACAATACTAAACATCAAGGGCCCATTGGCAACTGAAACTGAACTCATACTGCCTCGTGAAAGGGTGACATCATGAACCCTGTACAATCTAAATATATACATACATACTGAAAGAACAGTGCAAGCCAGCTAGGCTACTACATAGATTGTACACAAAAGAATAGGCCTCTGGCCGCATCATCCGACCAATACATACAACCGTTCTACGTATTCCTCTATCGAGTGAAAGTTATAGAAAGGACAGGACAGGACCCCGTCATAGCCATAAGCGTGTACATCTCAAAAGACTAACATACCAAAATAGACTGTAGCTCTGGATCAAATGGAGTGCACTGACCACGGTTGGATAGAGAAGTCCTACTAAGCTAGACCGCCTGTCAGTCTACCTGAACCTGCGGGCATGAACACAGACCCCCGAGCAACGGGGAGTTAGTACGAATAATGTACTGAGTATGTAAAGCATAAGAGTAGCAAAAGCATAAGAATCATGAACTGAATATGAAACTCAAATATCACTGACTGTCCACATAGATTTGTATGAACTAAAAGATTCGTAAGCATGTATATATATAGGTATAATCGACAATGCCCTTGTGAGCGCATAATCTGTATACTCTCAACGATAATCATGCTCATCCCTAACAATGTAGGTCCTACGTATGTATATGTGTATATACCGCCTGTTAAGCCTCTATGGGCATCTCATCATATCATATCGGCCTCTCGGCGGCCACCATCATCATATACATTGTTGCGGTACGTACAGCCCGATCCTTATATCATCGTTATAGTGCACTAGCTGATCAAGTGGTAATGCGTATTTAATGCCATTCCTTTCTTCATACCCCATATACATATAATACTCGCGTATATAACGCCTTCTGGTCACGGGTCAATGTGCATATATAATGAATGTAATGCATGAATAAACTGTATACATAGAACTAGGCTCGTGAACAGAAGGAACATTCACAAACGGGGTACAAGAATATCACAGACTGAAGTACTCCTAATACTTCTAAGAGTAGAGTAGTATGGAAGCTCGCTTACTCACTTGTTGGTGCATTTCATAAGATCATGCCAAAATGAAGAAGGAAAAGCCTTAACATACCTTAACGACTCTTTAATCGCTTAACGTTCTCCTTCCAAATCGCAAAGTCTACATTCAAGAGGGATTACACTAAATTTAGGTCTAGAAGAAACACTCTTAACCTCACACTAGCATAGTTAACGGATTAACGAAATTTGGGCAGCATTTCCCCTATATCATCAACTTCCACCCAATGACGAAACAACTCCCAAACAACAATAATAACATCCATAATATCACAATTAAGAAGCCATACTCAATTAAACCCCAAGTTGGGCCGAAATCCCCCTTTTTTTAAGCTCACTCTAAGTCATCTTCTTCATTACACCATCCATGGCTTCTACACTTTCATTCTTTTCCTTTCTAAGGGGTACTAAACCTTTATATCAACTCAATCTCAAGAATAAGATGAAGAACATACCTTATAACCAAAGAACTTCACTCAAATTCCCCCAAGCTCACATTCAACATCACTTTGAAAAGGAGCAAGAAACTTCACCCTCCATGGATTACCTTAAGCTCTTGATGCTAATCTTCTCTCTTGGTGATATGGAAAGGTGGGAAGGGTTTTAGAACCTTCAAAATCTCTCAAGAGGACTCTAAAAAGGTAAGGAAATAAGTGAGAGAAGGTGGAAATGAATTTGGGGCCATTTGGTTTTTAGAAAGGTGGTCAAATTACACCCGGACCAACTTTGCGAAGAGTATGCGGCTCAGCACACTGAGTGTGCGGCCGCACACTCCTCCCTGGGCCTGGGCAGAAAGGCCAGCCATTCTGGCAAGTTGGCTCCCAGTGTGCGGGTCAGCACATTGAGTGTGCGACCGCACACTGCCCACTTTCTCCCGGTTTCGCGAAAAAGCGATCCTTTCAATTCGTTTGATCTCCAATCCTTACGAACCTTCGCCGTTTGGCTGAACTTCATTAACCATCTAACGGGGCCTCATCTCTCTTCCTCAAGGTGATTCTAGGCAAGCATGGCTCAAATGATACCAAACTTCCAAAACATGGTTTAACCTTAAGCTCCTCCGACGAACTTGCTTCCTTTTACCTCAAATGTCTTTGGAATCTTAATTAGAATCCTCAATCAGCCCCTTTTTACTTATAAGGGCTTCATATCCACTTTAATTTTACATTGGCACGTTCATAATGCGAGCAACACGAAACTCCAAGGTGTAACAGTAAGCTTCCCCATAACCCCTATAGATATCATATAAGTATATACGTATATAACGCCTGTGTGGTCATAGTGTGTGTGTGTGTGTGTGTGTGTGTGTGTGTGTGTGTATATATATATGTGTGTGTGTGTGTGTGTGTGTGTGTGTGTGTGTGTATATATATATTATGCATGAGTGTGATAAGAGTACATCCAGAATCTATCGTAAATCTCCAAAGCTAATATGAGCTTGATGAAATGTTAAAATGAAATAAGAGTGAACAAGGGTGAGATATATATAAAAAGGGAGCTGTCACTGCCATAAAATACAGCCAAAATATATTGGCCGTATATATATATATATATATATATATATATATATATTATTTTTTTTACAAAAAAAAAAAAGTGAATTATCACGTAAATTGGGACAAAAAAGTATTAATTTTTTTAAAATATCCACAAAATAAGTATTTATATATCTGTTTAGTTCGATTTTCGCTTGATCAATGCATGTCAGACTTTTTAAGTGTGTTTAATTCGGTTTAGAATTTGGTTCGATTTTCGCTTGATCAATGCATGTCAGACTTTTTAAGTGTGTTTAACTCGGTTTAGAATTTGGTTGCCAAATGATACCACGTAGTAGGGAATTTGTGCAATTGTGCCATAGTGATGGTTGTCTAAGATTCTACTGTCAGCCACGCAAGATTTACCCCCCAAAAAGAACTCAATTGAAATAGTTTTTTGATTGGCAATCTTTAGTTCAAAAATTAGATAATGAATCTACTTCTCTACCCTTCCCCCCTTAAATACCCAATTTTTATCTACAAAAAGGTTCAAAGGTTCAAGCTTGTGACTTACAACTAGACCAAAGTTGAGATATTCTTTATCCATTTCTTAGAAAGACGTGGGAACAGGCGGAGCTCATATCGGCCATTAAATGCTTTGGTTCTTTGAGACAAAAATCGGGAGGGAAAAACTGAAAAGACAATTGGGATATTTAGCACCAGTAAAAGAGATTTGTGATATTTGCACCCAGTGAGTGGATATGTGCATTTACAAGATGGCACCTGGGCATTCTATAGCAATATCTTTGCAGACAAGCAGGAATTTATGTCCTCACAAACCCTACCTCCTGTTCAGTGGCCGTTTGATTATGAGTATTTTTTATTTTTTCCCAGAGTTAAAATCAGGCCATAAAATTTCGGAATTTGAAAAACACCAATAAGTTGTTTTTCAGTTTTCACTTTTTCCACTCCAAATCACTCAAATTCAAAAACAACTCCAATTCATATTCATGGCTAACGCAACTCCAATTTCCAGTACCATTTTTCACTTTGAAAACAAAAACTACATTTTTCAAATATTTCACAATTTTCATGGCCAAACAGACCCTTAATATTTTATGCTTGGCAGAAAACAGCTTGTGAGTCCCCTATCTAGATGAGGTACATGACCTTCACATTGAAAGCCACAAGATTTGAATTCTCGCTCAGGGAGTTCAAAAACTAGCAGGAAAACAGCTAGACTGCAAGAAACAAACAATTGCTCAGCATTAGTGAAGGCTGAATACTTAGAATTTATCATGCAAACTTGAGAATTTCAGAGATAATTCAATCTTTACTCTTTCATTGAAACAAATAAGTTCAGTTGACACACACCACCTGAGCCGGGACAATGTCCCTCCGTCTAGCCCTACAAAACTGCTAGCTGCTTTTCTCACTTTCTGAAGCAACCTCAAACAGATGAACTAATCGTTCCCGCAAGACAAAATATGAATCAACTATTTACACATTTTAATCAAGAATTACTATGATTGCCAGAAAATACTAGTTTACACTCAATTGCTTTCCAACAAGCTCCGTAGCTTCCTCCTTGCCTCTTCAGACAGGCTGCAACATCTAAATCGTGGCCTCTGGGATGAAACTGAATCTCGACAATCAGGAGTTGTAAAGCATACAACAATAGCAGTGAGATTGTCGTTATTATCCCTACATAAAGCTTGATTCACGAGCTCACTGGCAGATTGATGTGGGTCATTGTGCAGCCTAAGCTCACGGCTAACAATGTTAACGGCTTCTTGGTTTGACATCACATCCCAGATGCCATCACAACCAATGATCATGAACTCATCCTCCTCAGTCAACAAAGTTTGCTGCACCTCAGGTTCAGCAGTAAGAGGAGAAACTGATCCAAATGGGAGTTTCATATACCAGTCTCCAAGGGCTCGAGTAACTGCAAGATCACCATTTAGGTAGCCATATTCAATCATACCACCCAAACCCTCAACTCTTTGTCGTTCCAGCAGACAAGTAGGTCTGTGATCTTCAGACATCTGAACTGCAACCCCTTTCCTACAAAGGACAGCACGACAGTCACCAGCATTTGCAACAAGCACATGTCTCCCCAAAACCAGTACAGTTATTGCTGTCGTTCCACAGTAGGCATCAACACTACATTCATCAGCCAATGCTTGATCAGCAAGCAAAAATGCTCTACGATGTGAATTCACCAATTCCTCCAAGAAGGCTTGATTAACAGTAGACGTTTGTGGCAAATCAGCATCTTCAAAGAAAAGTCTCATGGCATTATTCTTAATATAAGCTGAGGCGTCAGATCCCCCATGACCATCGAAAACGGCATAAAAGGCTCCTGGCAGTGGCCAATTGTATAGAGAGCCCAGATGAGCAGATAGATCATCAACTCTGATGTGCTCATCTTCATTAGATCTACGAGGTCCAATATCTGTGTGGCTACCTGAACGAATTATCGGGACAAAACTGCTGCTATTAGCAGAATCAACTGCCGTACTTTGAACACTAGTCGAGCAGCTCACAGCCTGGTCAATGGAAAAATAATTAGATGAATAAGACCACCGCTAAAATGTAAACTTTTATCAAATAACCAGCAGCAATTAACACATAGGATAGCCATGAAAGGAAATGTACTAAATTGACACTTCCTATAACTGAAAATCATGATCGTTGTCTCATGTAACTATCATATAAAGCAACAAAAAGCCATCATTTATATCATCTAAAGAAGCCCAAATAAGAATCGCCAAGTTAAATCAGTTCCTTCAGCTAAAAGAATATAATGTTTTTAAGGAACAACAAATAAGACAATCCAAAGAATGCCTTTCTGTAGTAGTATAGGAATCCCTGATATTAATATTTCAACTTCAAACCCAAATGTTTGCAGTTAATGTTCTATCAGAATGTTTGCAGTTAATGGTCACTCAACTAATAGTTATTATCTCAGAAAGTTACCTTTCTTCTTGATTTCAATTTCCTTAAATAAAGAAAGTGATTTTCTGAGATAATAACTATTAGTTGAGTGACCACCTGAGAAATCAACTAGTTCTATGGAGATCCAATTCTACAGGATGAATAAATCAATTCGTCAACTATTCTCCAATCTCAAATTACTTGGAGTTTCTATACGAATCCCCTGAATCCAATCAGCTCTACACAAGTCCATTTTATTATTATATGAACCTATTATTATGCTCTATTCGGATCAATTGAGTATTAAGATAATTCATGACGAACACATACTCATACAGAAGGTAGAAAAAGACACAAATCTAATAACTTCGCGGAAAAATAGACGGATCAAGGTCGAACTCAACAACAACATAGCCAGTGTAATCCCACAAGTAGGGGCTAGGGAGGGTCGAGTGACAGAGGCCGTATCCAATAGACCCTCGGCTCAAGCAAAACAGATACTCAAGAAGTCAATTTACAAACTAAAAAGGGAAAAAGGAGAATTTGGAAACTTACGGAACGAGTAATTCCAATGGAAACCGACTCAGCAGCTCGAAAGATCTGAGGCTTATTATTAACCAAATCGGGGTCTACACAGAGGTATTGAACAGAAACGCTTTGTTGACACAAAATCTCTGCTTCTGCCGCCGCAGCTGCCGCCATCTCTTTCACAATCATCAAATAAATTGCACGTCTTTTCTGTTTATTCAATTTCACCGATACCTTTCAACATTAGGGTTTACTTCCTTGTATTGTATGTGACGAGCGAAACTTAAAAGGCCCGTTTGGGCTTTTTATACTACCAGCCCATTAATTGCCGGCTGTTACACTTCAGTTTGGATAAATATTCATGTCGTGTGAACGCGCTGTGATTCTTTCTTTTCTTTTTCCTTTTCTTTTTCTACTTTAACCATGTGGGGTGACCTGGTTTTAGTTGACACGCTTTACATTTAATTTTTATGCAAAAAAAAAAATCGTGCAACTTTAGTGAATCTTTAATTTACTTGCCTTATTTATTGGAGTAAATTTACCAAAATGATCACCTTGATTTATCTTTCTTTTTTTTTGTCAAAAACTACCAAATTTGGTGGGATTTTTGATAAAGAAAAGCTGTACATATTAATGTTATCTATTAATGTTACTTTTAAAATTTATTTTGTATCAATAAAATTATTTAATTATGTATTTATTTAATTTCCAAAAAGGTCAAACACGTCGAAACAATGCTTAAAACCATAAAAAAAAACACTTAATACATGAGAATTACATATTTCTTATATGGAGTATAAAAGCTACAGTATTTAAAACAACTAGTTTTACTGATACATATTTTTCAGTTCAATGATTTGGATGACTTGCAGTGTGTTCGACAACCACCTGATTAATTAATTTTGTTTCGCATTAAGAGAAATAGAATAAACTCAAAGCATATAAACGAAAGGGAAAACAGAGGAATTAGAAAGTAGTAGAAGGAGAAAAGTAATCAAATCATAGCTTACACTACCTTCTGGAGTTTAATCGAACTAATATTTTTTCAGTTTCTGTCATATAAACATGTATCTTGTTTTGGTATACTAAACAATTATGCTATCGGAAAAGCTAGAAGGAAGACCTAAGTGCTTCCAATTATCTCAGAAGTTCATCGATGCCTAGCGAGTCCAGAACCAAAATACCTCTTTTGGTTCAAAAGAGGATTTGAACCAAAATACTTATTAAGAAATAAAAAATAAAAAATAAAATTAAAAAAAAAACTATGACAAAAGTACCTCTAACGCAGTATTTTAATGCGTTAAAGGACTTAACCGTAACGGCGCTGTTAAGTCCTTTAACGCTTATTGCGTTATAGAACCCAATAAAAATAAAAATAAAAAATCTATAGCACAGTATTTTACTGCGTTATATAAACAGTAAAAAAAAAAAAAAAAAAAAAGTGGACCAACTTTTTTTTTTTTGCCACACTTAGTGTTTTTTTTTCATACTTTGACCAACGATTAGTCGTGTGTCAAGACTTCAAAATGTCAATATTTATATAGAACCTGATTTTTTTTTTCTGCGCACAATAATGTAGGCTCAATACATCAAGGATACGTAAACGTTCGGATCGTCATTTTAGGGGTTGAAAAGGTGTCCGAAGTAAGTTTTGTTTGAAAACTTTAGGTTTAAGTATTCTATATACATAGACGTCCATTTTTGTTTGAAGATTTATTGTCACTAACTTAAAGTTTTTTATTTTTAAGGTTTAGATTTAAGTGTGTTATTTTTTAAAGCGTAACTTTATTTCGAATATACGCGATTTTTTGCGCTCAGACGTCTGATTTACGATATATTTTTTTTTTACAACATATTCGAAATAAAGTTACACATTAAAAAATAACACACTTAAGAAACACTCAGTGTTTTTTTCCATAAAAAGATCGCAACATCTTATTTTAATAAATCTTTTTTTTTTTTTGCAACACTTAGTGTTTTATTTATATTTTGACCAACGATTAGTCGTGTGTCAAGACTCCGAAATATCAATATTTTATATAGAACCTGATATTTTTTTCTGCGTACTATAACGTAGGCTCAATACACAAGGATACGTAAACGTTCGGATCGTCGTTTTAGGGGTTGAAAAGATACCCGAAGTAAGTTTTGTTTGGAAACTTTAGGTTTAAGTGTTTTACTTTTTAAGGTTTTGATTTAAGCGTATTACTTTTTAATCAAGACATAACTTTATTTTGAATATAAATCTAATTCAATTAGATAAAAACGTATTTAAAAAATACAGGGAGAAAAGTTAATTGTAAAGTGGTCAAACTTTAGATGGTCATAACTTTGCGCTCGGATGTCCGTTTTACGCAATTTTTTTAATTATGCGTATTTTTTTGAGATCTATGCGAAAAATTGCCGCAAGGCGGTTTGGCTGAGCTGATTTTTAAAAAAACACCGTTATCCTATTCAATTTCAATTTTCCCTCAAATTGGTGTGAAGTTTTTAGTTTTCTTTACTTATAATATGATGATACGCAATAAATTTCAACATAAAAATCCCGGGACAATGTAGCTGTGAATGTCAATTTCACTCTTGTGGTTTCAATTTTCGAAAATAAAGCTGACTAATTTTCTCGACATATAAAGTTGACTAAAATAACCTTATAAAAATAGAACACTTAAACCTAAAGTTTTCAAATAAAACTTACTTCGGGCACCTTTTCAACCCTAAAATGACGATCCGAACGTTTACGTATTCTTGATGTATTGAGCCTACATTATTGTACGCAGAAAAAATATCATATTCTATACAAAATACTGAAGTCTCGGTGTCTTGACGCACGACTAATCGTTGGTCAAAGTATGAAAAAAAAACACTAAGTGTTGCAAAAAAAAAAAAAAAAGTTGACCAAAATTTTTCTTTTTTTTTTTTAATTGTTTCTATAACGCAGTAAAATACTGCGTTATAGATTTTTTTTTTTTTTACTGTGTTCTATAACGCAGTATTTTACTGCGTTAAAGGACTTAACCGCGCTGTTACGGTTAAGTCCTTCAACACAGTAAAATACTGCGTTAAAGGTACTTTTGTCACAGTTCGTTTTTTTCTTCTTTTTTTTTGTTATTTTGGTTCAAACCCTCTTTTTTAGAGGTATTTTGGTTATGGACTCATGTCTAGCTTGTAGTTTGTTATTTTACACATGATCTTGCTATATTTGTGTTAAAATCAAGATAGGGACGAGAATTTGTGAGAAACAATAATAACGGAAAAATTATTTCTGTTTTATATTGGGAAAAGTATTCAAAACACACTCAAATGGCCAAATTTGCCATAACACACCCTCAACTTTGCGGGAGTCCTATGACCCCCCGACTTATTTTTGTGTATTATTTTCGCTTTCAACCGGACAAAGTCCTCAAACGAGTTTGAGTGTATGCACGCGCTCATAAAATTAAAATCAGACGGGTCATTTTCATTATTTTGGTTTCAAAATTTGAAATCCAAAATTCTCTCTCACCTTCCACTCGATTTCGCCATATTAATCCTCAAATACCATTTTAAGCGCAAATCGGTGTGAATCATAGTTAAACTAACTTTAGGTGGTAACATCGCGGTGGATTTTGACCGAAATCGTCGATTGATCTTCAAGCAGTGTAGTGAAAAAATACCAGGTTAGTCTTGTTCTTTGTCGATATTTGTACGCATAAAGTTTATTTTTTTCCATATTATATAGGATTTATGAAATTGTCGTATGAATTTCTAGGGTTTGTTAAAAAATTATGGGTTTTTCCTAGTTTTTAAATTGGGGTTATTTGGGGTTAAGAGATGTGTAATCTTATGTCGTGTAGTATTACCGTTGTAATTGCGTCCAATTTATTTTCACCCCAAAATGTGATTTTTACCTTGTTGCCTTGTATCGTCGAAGTCTGAATTTAATTGTTGTTATTTGATGTGTGTGTGGGGTTGTGATTGTTGTTG
>NC_081351.1:64186592-64197960 GCF_029784015.1 Lycium ferocissimum
AAAATTTAATTTTATTAGTCCGAAATGGGTTTTTATGTGGGTTTTTGATACGTGACTCTTTGGTTCTTTTTGAACGTTTGGAATATTCAAAAAATGTTTGACTACCGTTTTGGCTTACAAATGATGGTTCGTTTTGATTAACCTATTAAGTCTTTGAAAATGTTTTAAACTATATTTGGCTACTCATGATTCTGCTCGGGCATTCTGTTGTTACATTTTTCGCCAAGTCCCGGCCGGTTATGTTATCGTGCGCACTATTCTGTATTTTAAAGTATGATGTGTATTCCGAAATACGATGTGATACGAAGTTTGATATGATATATGATAATAGGATGACGTGATGACTCCCATACACCGAGTCCCTCGCTGTAGGTCGGGACACGTATGTGCATGATGATATGATGATGACATGATGCTATACACCGAGTCCCTCACTAGAGGGCGGGACACGCTATACCAGTCCGCACTATAGGGCCGGGACACGCTATATGTATGTATATATGGGACGATGATATGATATGTGATGATTTGATGATATGATATGTGATGATTCGATGATATGATAATCGATGATTCGTGATCATTATGTTATATATGGATCGGGCCGCACGTTCCTCGACATTATTATACTATTTATGGATCGGGCCGTACGTTCCTCGGCATTCGCTAATGTCGCTTTATATGATATGTCTCTACACTACTCCGTATATATGCGTAAATGGTTTTCAAAAAATAAAGCTAAGCATTTTCGGGGCATTCCGATGGTTATATTTGTTCTCTCGCTTGCTTATGTATGATTTGTATTTCGGATATAGGTACTTTGGTATTCGAGTTATGATGCTTCACTTTCGTACTCCCGATTTCGGTTATGATTTCGTTTTCTCGTATTTTCGGCTTTGCATACTCGCACATATTCCGTACCGACCCCCTTTTCTTCGAGGTGCGTTTCGTGCGGCCGCGTGTACATACGGATGAGCCAAGATGTTTCACGGGATTGGCGAGCTCCATTTTCTTCCGGAGTGCCGCTGTACTCGCAGTGTTAAAGTTATGATATCTAGAGTTATGTTAGAGACTTTGCGTACGAGTCGAGTGTATAGTATGTCAGTTGTGTAAGCGGCTAGGCGAGCCGATATGTTACTACGCATTATGTTACAGATTTGTTTGTAAGCGGCTATGTAAGCCGATATATCAGTATGCATTACATTACAGATTTTATATGATTACGAATTTTATTTGATTTGAAAAAGACGAAAAGTATGTTTGTTTTCTGTTATATCCGGCATTTTTGCATATTCGGAAAATGCGAAATAATTTCGATTTGTAAAGAATAAGGTTATATGTTGGTTGGAATTAAGACATACGTGTGTTGTTCATGAAAAGTAATGGTGTGGAACACGGAGGAGAGGCCAAGGGCAAAATTGGAATTTTGGAAATTTGTTTCGGGAATTACAAGACAAGAATTTTCACTAATTGGGCTCAAAGGAATAAGAGGAAAATTAGGCCCAAAAGAGATGGGGTGGGCCAACTACATGGCCAAGCCCATTTAGTTTAATTAATTTCCATGTGCTAAATTATAAGGTGGATTAATTTCAAGAAAAAGAAAGAAAAATCAAGAAAAATCTAGAGAAATTGAAATAAAGATGAGGCATGTGCATGGTCATGTGATACTATATATATATAAGAGAGGGGAGTGTTCATCATGGAAGAAACAAGAGAGAAAGAATAAGAAAGAACAAGAAAAAGGAGAGGAGGAAGAACGGATAAGGGCTGGCCGAACCACCTTCTTGAGGTGATCATGGAGAATTTCTTTCTTCATGTTTTCCTACTAATTAGAAGGCCCTCGTCGACGTGGAATAATTGTTGAAGCAAGAAAAACACTCTCCTTGCCATGACTACTCCTAGCCGAGAGAAAGAGTAGAAAGGAAGAGGTGAGATTCAATCTTCTTTTAATGTTTTATAGTGTGCATATATGCATGTTGTGGTATGTACAAATGAATGAAGTTCTTGAAGCTATGGAATATGTAGTAGCCGTGAGCATGCTTGTTGGTGAAGTTTATGTTGAACAAATTTTATTTAGTGTTTGGTTAGTATTGTGGACGTTTTGAGCGAGCATGTCGTAATGTGTAGAAAATGAATAAAATTCATGAGATTGTGTATGTTGGAGTTGGCCGTGTGAAGTTTTCGTTTTCGGTGGAGCTTGGTGAAGTAATTTAATGTAGTATTTTGGTTGTTGTTTGTTGTGGATTATGTGATAAAATAAAGGTTTGATGATCCAAATTGAAGTTACAATGGTTGTGGGCTGTTTTGAAAGTTAATATGACTCTAATGTGTTCTCTTATATTTATGAAGCTAATGTGGAAAAGAATGGAATTGTCGACATAGTATGAGAATGGGAAAGAAAGAAACGCATTATTATCGTATTCATTAAGTCGGAAGAATTCGGGTTGCATAGCATATTGTTGAGTTGTTTTGAAATATTGTGCGAGTTGCTTAGAATACGTTATGAATTGATTATGGATGTTGTCTTGATGATTATTGGTTTGGTTGTTGTTGATATTAGCCGAGTTGAATTCTCGGGGTTGATGGATATACATGTGGGAGGTGGGCCGCCGAAATTTTTATAGAAAAAGTAATGGCTTGGAATGAGATTCTTCAATGCTTATGGTTGACGTCGGACACCTTATGATATTCTTGTAGATCGTGAGAAGTCGAGACGCAAGTTGGATTAGTTCCGTAGGGCGGCCAAGGTATGTAAAGCTCACCTTTCTTTCTTTGGCATGTCTTAGTATGAATAGGCTATGATATGTTCCCCGAGGCAATTCCATTCTTGTAATCCGAGCAACCATATGAGTTTATTCATTTCTTGATGTTCGCAAGTCATTTAGTCAAACTAAGCTTCCTATGTTTCTAAAGGATTAGATTTTAGAAGCCTTATAAAGAATTTCGCTACAAAAAGGTTCCGAACTTCAAACGTCCATAACTTTTGCATACGACCCGGAACGCCCCGAAACATAATAGGTAAACTCATAAGACATAACTTTCCCTACCTCTTGTAGTCGGGCTCGGATGGGGATCGGCACCCGTCCGTGGGGCCCGCGGCTCTTTTGTACTATTCATAATGAATTTTGGGAAAAATTTAGTACTATTTCATTCCGATCTCCGCATATGGACTTCCTGCTTAATCGACGAGTTACGAATATGACTTTATATATATATATGGTTCCTACGATTCCGTGATATGTTTAAGATATTTGATACGTTTCTGAAGGTCGTCCGAATGACTTTTGACATGACTAAGTCTTGACCCTTAAACGATAATTTGTTTGGTTTTTCTATTACATTTTGGAAAGTGTTTTAAAAATTGCATATGGTCTCTCACGACTCTGCTCGTGCACTATGGTCACTTCCTTCACCGAGTCCGGGGCCGGTTGTTATCGTGCGCATTATGCTAAAATTCTGTGAGTATGATGTGTCCGGTTCGCCGAGCCCCTTTTGGCCGGAACCCGTGGATAATGGTGTTATGATGTGTCCGGTACGCCGAGTCCCCTTTGGCCGGGTACCGTAGTTATATGATTTGTGTGACGGGGATACGGAGATCTGAAAAAAATTTACGAGTATGATGTGGTGTGGCGCCAACGACGGGCGGGCGACCACCGTTTCTAAGAGCCTATGCATGATTTGCACTCTACTCGGTAAGTATTTTGATATTCGGATTATTACATATGTTTTCCGAAAACTCACATATGATTTCGACATTTGACGTGCTTATGATGATCTTATCTACCGAGGTCCCTCTCCGCAGGGCCGGACATGTTTGTACGCATATGATGAGTGATTTTGACGGTCCGAACTATGATCCGTTGGACATCGGCTAATGTCGGCTATTATGGTATGATTTGCTCTCTATATAGATGTATGATTTGCACGCCGTACGCAGCACTCGACCTCTCGGTCATTATGTTTATTTTCTCGTACCCTCCTTCACTTATGATCTCGTTTTCCGCATTTCATGCTTTACATACTCGGCACATATTCCGTGCCGACCCCCTTTCTTCGGGGCTGCGTTTCATGCCGCGCGGTACACCTGTGTGAGCTAAAGATATTAGCGTGAAGACGTTCCAGCGGGATTGGCGAGCTCCACTTGCTCCGGAGTGCTGCCGAGTAGAGTCTGTTCGTGTTATGATATCCGAGTCATGTTAGAGACTTTGCAGACAGGGTCGTGTGTAAGATGTCCGTTGTGAACGGCTCCATAAGCCGTAGTATCGTTACATGTGGACTTACAGATTTTGTACGGTTACAAGTTTTGTCTATTTTGTAAAAGATATAAAGTATGTTTGTTTTTGTAAAAAATTTATATTATGTAATTATGTTTTGGTCGAGGGCCCATATGATTACGAGAGTTACGATAGTCGAGGGTTCGCTCGCCCTAGATAAGGGTCGGGTGCCCATCACACACCATCGGAAATTGGGGTGTGACAATTCGAAAAATTTTCCTTCTACATTTTGACACGTTCTCGCGGGCCCAAGTATGATTATGTGTATTACGAAAGTCCCGGGTTCGCTCGGCCCTAGGTAAGGGTCGGGTGCCCATCACACCCTATCGGATTAAGGGTGTGATAAGTTATGAGATGACGAACGATCCTAAATAAATCGCGCGACGAAGCAAGTTGGAAAGTCGGAGAGTAAGCTCCAAAGGTATGTTAAGGCTAGTCCCTTTCTTCAAAGGCATGATTCCTTTCTTATGAATCCAATAGGTGTTTTCCAAATGTCCCATGATCCCTTTATGTGAATCCATAAATATTTTCCAAGAATATTCTTATTCCCAAAAGCTAGAAATTCATGATTCATAGAGTTTATGATTCAAAGGCGTGGCTTCTTTCTTGATAATCCATAAATATTTTCCAAAATATCCCTATTTTCCGAGTCAAAGATTTATGATTCTATAAGCTTTTATGACAACAACAACGGACATGTTTTTACAATATGAATGACGATGTTAACTATGAGGCTCAAGTTTCTATGATGATTATGATGATGATGATTTAAATTCTAGAAATTCCAAAGCTTATGATGTTAATACTATTATGAGATTATTGAGATTATTTCATGATTTTCTCGATTTTATTCATTGTTGTTGATCTCACCTTATAATAATTGTTCCTTCAAGGTGAGATATAGCGATGATGATTGCTCCATAATATAAATCGAAGGTTACCGACCTTACGTCACTCCGATAGAGTCGTAGCTTTTGTTTGGCTCTCTGCATGTTCTATATATATATATATATATATATATATATATATATATATATATATATATATATATATATATATATATGTACGTATTTTACTACACCGAGTCAACGCGCTATAGTCGGCCGGGTACGACACTTATTGTGCAACCACTTATCGGTTGGTATTACACACCGAGTCCCGAAAGTGGCCGGGTGCGTTACACACCGAGTCCCGAAAAGGGCCGGGTACGTTACACACCGAGTCTCGAAAGGGCTGGTACGTTACACCGAGTCACGAAAGGCCGGGTACGTTATGATGATATTATATATATGTATGTAAGAAAAGTTTTTTTTTAAAGTGAGCATGCATGACATCCGCCTTACGAGGCATCCGGATGTACAAGTGTTATCTCTCTTATTCATGTTACCTTCCATATCTATATTATGTGGTTATTCATGCCTTACATACTCAGTACATTATTCGTACTGACGTTCTTTCTTGTGGACGCTACGTTTCATGCCACGCAGGTGTATACAGATGAGTAGAGGATATTAGTAGAAGATGTTCCAGCTGGATTGGCGAGCTCCATTTCTTTCCGGAGTGTTGCCGAGTCAGAGTATCTATGTTATGGTACCTTGATTTATGTTAGAGACTTTGCAGATAGAGTCACGTATATAACATGTCAGTCTTGTAAGCGGCTGCGAAGTCGATTTATCATTATGCATTATGTTACAAATTTCATATGATTACAGATTTTACTTGATTTGAGAAAGACGAAAAGAATGTTTTTGAAAAGCTTTCATTATGCAATCATTTCATGATTTAAGAGTCCAGTAAGATTATGAGTATAACGAGAACCAGCGGGTTCGCTCGGCCCTAAGTAAGGGTCGAGTGCCCATCATGCCCTATCAAAAGTTGGGGTGTGACAGTAGTTTTAGGCTATTAAAGCCTTCTTGGTAATCTGTGCAACTCCCAAAAACATGAACATAATATAGGTAGCTTATGAGCCCATGGTTTTTCATAAAACATGACTTGCATTATACATGGATATAGTTACATAATATACTTACATGAAAAGGTGTAAACATCTCGAGTGTTTCATGAAAATAAACATAGTAATTAATAACTTGCGTGTAAGCACCCATGGAATGCAAAGTATGGGTTTTCATGGATTAGGACATATTCTCAATAATCAAAATGGAATATCAAGAACACAATAACGAACTATGTATAGAAACATGGTACATCATGGTATATATATACTTAGGGTTATCATGAACATGTCTAAAACCCTTGTTTTGGTGAACTCTGGCATAATCATGGAGGAACATGGCGTGAGGAAGAACAAAGATGCTCCCATACGTGGATAGAAGCCCTACATACCTGGTACGCTCCAAACTTGTAGTAAAAAAAAATTTGAACTTTGAAGAAGAATCCCAAAGCTTAATCTTGAATCCCCTTTAATTGGGTTTTCTTGAAAACCCTAGGTTAAGAACAATGAATTCTTGCTTAGTGTTCATAGATATATGTTAGAGACCATTTGGAATAGGTTAGGGTTGCTTACCTTAGTGTTCTTGGTAATGGAGAAGAAGAGTAGGTGGTCCTAGGGCTTGGAGAATGAAAAGTGCGAAAATAAAACTACCCCCAGGTATTTATAGTATCCGACCGACGCGGGTGAAGTACGAGCACCAGGTACGTCCCGTACTTTGAAGTAGGGGCCATACTTGCAGCCCGTACTTAGATGTGAACTTCCAGTGGGCATCATTGACGGCGAGGTACGGGCTCAAGGTACGCCCCGTACCTTGCTGCCCGCACATGGATGCTAATTTCCAGTGGCTTCTGTAATTTCCCAATAAGGTACACCCTACCATGTAAGTCTCGTACCTTGAAGTACAACCCGTACTTTGGTCGTAAAATGTACTTTCATTGTGATGAAGGAATTTTTGAATTCCAACACTTTCCTTTTGGTTTCTAAGTCCCGAATCATAAACGTAGCCTAGTTTAAGGTACGAGGTGTTACAAGGACAAGAGTAGTAATAAGGAGAGGTATAAGGCAGCGAAGAAGGAAGCGAATCTAGCGGTCACGATGGCCAAAACAATAGCTTTTGAGCATTTGTATAAAGAGCTTGAGTGTAAAGGCGGGGATAGGAACTTGTATAGGCTCGTCAAGAAGAGAGAGAGAAAGTATCATGACCTGGACCAAGTGTAGTGTATCAAGGATGAGAATGGCGAAGTGTTGGTAGAAGACGCACACATTAGACGGAGATGACAGATATACTTCCATAATCTCTTAAATGAGGAAGGGGACAGGGATATCGTGTTGAGGGAGTTAGAGCATTTCGAGAGTCGTAGAGATTTTGGGTACTGTAGGAACATAAAGGTTGCAGAGGTTACAGAGGTTATTCATAAGATGAGGAGGGGAAGAGCGACCGGCCCAGATGAGATCCCGATAGACTTTTGAAAGAGCACAGGGGAGGCAGGTATGGAGTGGCTGACAAGATTATTCAATGGCATATTCAGGACGGCTAAGATGCCAGAAGATTGGAGGTGGAGTGCGATGGTCCCATTGTACAAGAACAAAGGAGATATACAAAGTTGCAATAACTATAGGGGTATTAAGTTGCTAAGTCACACCATAAAAGTCTGGGAGCGGGTGGTCGAGATGAGTATGAGGAGGGATGTGTCGATAGCCGAGAACCAGTTTGGTTTCATGCAGGGGTGCTAGACTAAAGAAGATATACATCTTGTCAGGAGATTGGTGGAGCAGTATAAGGACAAAAAGAGAGACTTACACTTGGGGTTCATTAACTTGGAGAAGGCATACGATAAAGTCCCTTGGGAGGTCCTTTGGAGATGCTTGGAGTCTAGAGGTGTGCCTATGGCCTACATCAGGGAAATTAAGGACATGTACAAGGGTGCCAAGACTCGGGTTAGGACAGTGGGTGGTGATTCAGAACACTTTCCGGTCATGATGGGGTTGCACCAGGGATCAGCTCTTAGCCCATTTTTGTTTGCCTTAGTGATAGATGAATTGACGAAACATCTTTAGGATGAGGTGCCGTAGTGTATGCTTTTTGCAAATGATATCCTTTTGATTGGCGAGACGCGTAGTGGATTTAATGATAAGCTGCAAGTTTAGAGAATGACCTTAGAATTGAAAGGCTTCAGGTTAAGCAGGACTAAAACGGAGTATATAGAGTGCAAGTTCAGTGGCGTGACGCAAGAGACAGATATGGAAGTAAAGATCGAGGCACAAACTATAGCCAAAAGAGGAAGTTTCAAGTATCTTGGGTCCATAATACAAGGGGACGGGGAGATTGACGATGATGTCACACATCGTTTTGGAGCAAGGTGGATAAAATGAAGGCTCGCCTCCGAAGTGCTTTGCGATAAAAAGGTGTCACCTAGGCTGAAAGGTAAGTTCTACAAAGTGGTTGTTAGACCAGCATTATTGTATGGGGCAGAATGTTGGCCTATCAAGAACGTTCGCATCCAGCAGATAAAGGTAGCAGAGATGCGGATGCTCAGATGGATATGTGGTCAGACTAGGAGGGATATGATTAGAAATGAAGATATACGGGACAAGGTCGGAGTAGCGTGCGTGGTGGACAAGATGAGAGAAGCGAGACTGAGATGGTTCGTACATGTAAAGAGGAGGCGTGAGGATGCACCAGTTAGGAGGTGTGAGAGATTGACAGTCCCGGGAGTTATGAAAGGTAGAGGTAGGCCGAAGAAAAACTGATGGGAGGTGATTAGGCAGGACATGGCACAGCTTCAGTTGACCGAGGACATAATCTTAGATAGGAAGATTTGGCGGTCGAGGATTAAGATACAAGGTTAGCATATAGTTGATTTTCGTCGCGCTGAGTGTGTGAGTGATGGGGGGCAGCCTTTCCATCTCTTCCTCTTCTCTTTCTTAGTAGTAGTATTTTTATTTTGGCATCGCGTAGATCATTATCCATATGTGTGTATTACTATGTGTTGCTTTATTTGCTTGGTATCTTCATATTTTGTTGTCTTTTTTCCCTTACATTTCGGCATTTGACTACGTGTCTTTTTTAGCCGAGGGTCTATCGAAAATAGAATCTCTACCCAATAAAGGTAGAGGTAAGGTCTGCGTACATCTTACCCTTCCCAGACCCCACTATGTGGGACTACACTGGGTATGTTGTTGTTTGTTTTTTCAAAATAGGTCATATATATATATATATATATATATATATATATATATATATATATATATATATATATATATATATATATATATAGTAACCCCATCATTAATTATAATTTAGATAACGATTACATTTTTTTTCATATAGTATTTGTGGTCCTTAGTTAATTGATTGATGTAAAAACAAGTTTGTTTGATGTAGATAGTGATGGTTATTGTGGAAAGGGCGGTGATGGTAGCCATTTTTGAATTTTATTATTGTTTGAAGAAAGAAAATGATATTTATAATTTTAAATGCCCTCAAACTATGCAAAATTGAAAAAGAATGTCCTCTATTTATAGTTTGGTCAAGAAACATCCTTAAATCTTGCGAAATTGAACAAAAATGTCCTTGTTGTTACTTAATTGAGTCAATAAATATATTGTTTCTTTTCTTTTTAAACACATTATTTAATAAAAATATTATATTTAAAGAAACGTTTTCTTGTTTCTTTTCTTTTAAAAACCCTTTAACCAATAAAAAAGTTGGAAGTAATTTTTTATTTTTTTCTTAATCTTGTTTTATCAATTAAAATAAAATTACCCCATGTACTTTTTAAACGGATAATATAGGTCATATATATGTATAAGATCATTAACCCCATCATTAATTATCATTTAGATAACAATAAAAAAAAATCATACAAGTATTTATGTCCTTAGTTATTTAACTGATGTAAAAACAAATTTGGTTGATGTAGATAGTCATGGTTATTGTGGAAAGGTGGGTGATGGAAGCCATTTTTTAATTTTTTATTTTTGTTTGAAGAAATGAGCTTTATAATTTTAAAAATGGAAAATGGTCAAAAATGCCTCAAACTATTCGAAATTGAAAAAGAATGCCCTCTGTATATAGTTTGGTCAAGAAACGCCCATAAATTATGCGAAATTGAAAAAAATGCCTATATTGTTACTTAAGCCCAATCAATAAATATATGTTTCTGTTCTTTTAAAAACCCTTTCAATAATAAAAAAGTGGGAAGTAATTTTTTCTTCTTAATCTCATTTGTCAATTAAAAATAAAATTACCCCATGTACTTTTTCGATAATATAGGTCATATATATATATATAGATAAAAGATCATAGTAGCCCCACAATAATAATCATTTAGATAACGATTAAATTCTTTTTCATAATAAAATAGAAAATATTTTTATTTCTTAATCTTTTTCCAAATTGAAGTAGGATAAGCATTTGCTGATATAATCCTTTGCCTTAAAGTTAAAGACACAACAATCATAATGCCATAAAATGAGAAAATTTCTAATATGCTGCAAATCAGAAAATATCTTTAAGATATCGTCGATGGAGTTATTGTGGACCATTTTTTCATTTTTAACTTTAAATGTTTAAAAGGGATTTAAAATAAATGAAACCGGAAAAGGTTTCTTTAAAAATAATATTTTTATTTAAAATATGTTTTAAAAAAAAGAAACAATATTTTAACGAGAAAATGTCACGGCCCAAATCACTAATCGTGCGGGCATCTACCGTTTTCCCCACAAGCGAACCCATTCCTTAAAGACCCATCAAATAGCATAAATAATAAATAAGAGTAATAGAAATCTAAAATCATAAAAAAATAGTAATGCGGATTACAATAACTGTCACGACCCAACCAGAGGGCCATGACGGGCACCTGGAGCTAACCTACCGAGCACCTCTTAACTTACTTCTCATATTCATATCTAGGCGGAACACATGGCTAACTCATAAAAATCATAATCCATACGAGCATGAGTTCAAAGATAAAACACATCTATACAAGCATCATCAACTACGCCCGTATGTACAAGCGGTGAGCAAGGCTACCAAAAATGATATACATTAATATGAACCGGTAAGGATACCGAACATCTAACTATGTACATCTTTTTACGAGCCCCCAAAAAAAAGTAAAAAACATTGCCCGGGTGGACA
>NC_081351.1:64198060-64208186 GCF_029784015.1 Lycium ferocissimum
TGCAAAACATTAGTCCAATCAAATATTATGGATTAATATAATTTTGAATTAATTATTTAAGTCCAATAAATACGGATTTAATTAAAGGTCTGATTTTATTGGGCTAGTCCATTAATTTGGGCTATAAATAATGAGCCCACTTTGTCAAGCCCAAGATGTCATCTTGTTCAGGAGGCCCAAATTGGTACCACATGTCAAATGACGTGGCACGCCAAGTCAAACGAAGGAGCCAATAGGATCATGCCACGTGTCAAAATGATGCAGCATGCCTAGTCAAATCAAAGGCCAATGAAGATACGCCACGTGTACAAATGACATGTTCCGGCCAATCAAATATTGGCATGTCAGCTTAATTCTGATTGGTCGAAAGAAGCCTGTCCTTATCACAACTCCTCCATCCTACAACTATAAATAGGGGTCCTTAATTCGGAAAAGGGACAGAAATTCTAACAAGGGGGGGAGGCTCGTGGATCAAACGCCGTGATTGCTCTAAGTGAAAGCATTCAAGCACTCAAGTATTTCTCTAGAAGTTCTAGAGATCCAAAAGATTCAAGACCAAGCTCAAAAGCCCTTGAATTCAAGTCCAAGTCAAAATTAAATCCATCAAGTTCAAGATCAAGTTCAAAAAGCCCTTGAATTTACTATAGAAAAGGTGAATCGGAGAATCATAGAGATTGTAACACTCATATTCCGAAATCAAATACAACGATTGTTGCGATATTTTCCTCATCTTGATTATTATTCTCTCGCTAAACAATTTTATTGTCTACAATCATATTAACCCCATCATTAATTATCATTTAGATAACAATAAAAAAAAAATCATATAGTATTCGCGTCCTTAGTTATTTAACTGATGTAAAAACAAATTTGGTTGATGTAGATAGTCATGGTTATTGTGGAAAGGTTGGTGATGGCAGCCATTTTTTTAATTTTTTATTTTTGTTTGAAGAAAAAAAATGAGCTTTATAATTTTAAAAATGGAAAAGGGTAAAAAATGCCCTCAAACTATGCAAAATTGAAAAAGAATGTCCTCTGTATATAGTTTGGTCAAGAAACGCCCATAAATTATGTGAAATTGAAAAAAATGCCCATATTGTTACTTAACTGAATCAATAAATATATCGTTTCTGTTCTTTTAAAAACCCTTTCAATAATAAAAAAGTGGGAAGTAATTTTTTCTTCTTAATCTCATTTTGTCAATTAAAAATAAAATTACCCCATGTACTTTTTTCACTGATAATATAGGTCATATATATATATATATATATATATATATATATATATATAAGATCATAGTATCCCCACAATAATAATCATTTAGATAACGATTAAATTCTTTTTCATAATAAAATAGAAAATATTTTTATTTCTTAATCTTTTTCCAAATTGAAGTAGGATAAGCATTTGCTGATATAATCATTTGCTTTAAAGTTAAGACACAACAATCATAATGCCATAAAATGAGAAAATTTCTAATATGCTTCAAATCAGAAAATATCTTTAAGATATCGTCGATGGAGTTATTGTGGACCATTTTTTCATTTTAACTTTAAATGTTTAAAAGGGATTTAAAATAAATGAAACCAGAAAAGGTTTCTTTAAAAATAATATTTTTATTTAAAATATGTTTTAAAAGAAAAGAAACAATATTTTTAACAGAAAATGTCATGGCCCAAATCACTAATCGTGCGGGCATCTACCGTTTTCCCACCTGGTAAGCGAACCCATTCCTTAAAGACCCATAAAATATCATAAATAATAAATAAGAGTAATAGAAATCTAAAATCATAAAAAATTAGTAATGCGGATTACAATAATCGTCACGACCCAAAATCGTAGGCCATGACGGGCACCGGAGCTAACCTGCCGAGCACCTCTTAATCTTACTTCTCATATTCATATCTAGGCGGACCACATGGCTAACTCATAAAAATCATAATCCATACGAGCATGAGTTCAAAGATAAAACACATCTATACAAGCATCATCAACTACGCCCATATGTACAAGCCGACAAGGCTACCAAAAATGATATACATTAATATGAACCGGTAAGGATACTGAACATCTAACTATGTACATCTTTCTACGAGCCTCTAAAAAGAGTACAAAACATTATAAGGATGGGACAAGACCCCGCCACGCCCATATGTACACAAAAGAATAATACCAGCTAAACTGTAGCTCCAGGACAAATGGCGCTCCTGTGCAAACGTGATGAAGCAGCCTATGGATCTGGTATGTATCCCTGTCTACGTGCGGGCATGAACGCAACGTCCATAAACAAAAGGACATCAGTACGAGTAATGTACTGAGTATGTAAGGCATGAATAGCAACATAATAAAAGTAGGAAAGAAGCATAAGATAGGAGAAATAATTGTTACATCTGATTGCCTCTTAAGCCAGATATCATGCATGCTTAACTTTTTTTTTTTTTTTTTAAAAACATTTTTTTCATACATATATAATATAATTGTGAGTGTTGTGGAACGTACAGCCCGATCCATAAATGTTAGTGCTGCGGACATGCAGCCTAATCCATATATCATATCATCCCGCGTCCGGAGTAACATCATAATGTACCCACTGCAGTGGTGTGCACATCTACGTGCCGTAGGCAACCGACTATAGCACAGCTCGGTGTGAGAATATATATATATATATATATATATATGTGTGTGTGTGTGTGTGTGTGTGTGTGTAAAAGCCATGCAAGCCCAAGTAAAAGCCATAAGTAGTGACGTAAGGTCAGTAACCTCCGATTAATCATTATGGAATCATCATCATCGCTATATCTCACCTTGAAGGAACAATGATCATAAGATGAGATCAACAACAGTGAATAAAAATCATTAATCATACAACAAGCTCAATAATATCATGAGAATATCAAGAACTATAAGCTTTGATATCTTTGGAAAGAAATCATCATAGTCATCATAAAGAGCACTTATCAATAATATCATAAGAATCATGAGAATCAAGAGCTTCTAGCATTTTTAGGAATAAGGGTGTTATGGATATTGTGTGAAGATTTACAACAAAGGAATCATGCCTTAAGAAAGAAATGGTTAAGCTTAACATACCTTTACGTCTCCTTAACGTTCTCCTCCCAAGCTCGCAAATCTACATTCAAGAGGATTTATACTAAGATTAAATCTTGGAAACGCTCATAAGTTCAAGCTAGAGTAACTAATGGCTAATGGAATTTGGGCAGCACTTCCCCTATTTATTGACTTCCATCAAATTCCAAACCAAATCCCAATAACAATAACAACATCAACAATTTCATATTTAGGAAATTTATTTACAATCCACAACCAACAATTACAACACAATGTCCCCATAACTATTCCTACCACAATTTCCTTCACTTTTATGAGATTAATCTCCAAATCAACTCAACATAAGAAATAGAGAGAGAACGTACCTCAATCTTGAAAAACCATAGCTCCCCAACCTTGTTTCACACCAAAACCACCATAAAATTTAATTGAGAGCAAAGACCATCGTCACTTATTAATAATTTAGGGTTCCAAAACTTGATTTCCACTTGAATATGGCTTAGGAAGTGTATGGATGAGTGGAGAGTGTAGAAAGGACTTGAAAAGTCTAAAGGGTTCTGATTTTGGGTGAAAAATAATGACCAAGGTTGTGGCCCTTTCAATATATAGAAGAGAGAAAATTTCCACCGCTTGCGGCTCGAGGGCCGGGTTGACGCTCCGTCGACATGTCGACGATTCATCGACTAGCCACTGTCGATCTGCGGAAGCCTCTGAATCTCTCAGACTTTTTCGATGGGAATGTCGACGATCCTTCGACTTGATCGTCGAATTACTCTGCGGCAGAACTCATATTTTTCTGGTTTATTTCGCCTCCCAACTTCCGGTACTTGCTGTACACAGCTTAAACTCCCGCACATGTGGAATAACCAAGTAGAATCTTTTATAACCTTGACAACATCCTTATTTACTAACTTCACGTTGGCTATCTTATGGTCAAACTTAGCATATCAAATACGGGGTATAACAATAACCACCCACGAAATCTTGTCTGAATAGTACAAGAGCTTCTAAGTATACAACTTGAATAAAAGTTAGAACCATAACCTGAATACAACTTCTGTTTAGAATGAGAATTAAACAGAAAAGTCCAGATGAACTCCATGAGATCCTTGAAGACTAATCGAATCTCGCTCGTGAATCTGGAACAACTCTACACCCCGAAAAGGGTGTTGCAAGAGCATTTTCAGTGCAAACACTATGTACTATCGGTATCATAGGTCGACAACAGTTAGCTAACATATATAAAAAATGAAACTGAAGAATAGACATACTCGCAATCAAGTACAAACACAACACAGTCCAAGAACAACAACTCAAGTATAGAAGTATCACGTCAGAATCCATTAAGTGTGAGAATGAAGTAATCACTAAGCACATCCACGTAAGACTTGCAGTAATGTGAACCACACTAGATCTCAATAGCCTATAGTCATAGCCTAGGCAAAACCTCTAGTCCTCGAATCCATAAACCTCTAGTCCTCGAATCCATCAAGTTTCTAAGTAAGTGATTAACAAGCACGCATCATCTCAAATGAATCAACAACCGAAGAATCAAGACTGAAATGCATCATGCCATACAATAGATACAACAATCAGAATCAAAGATGTGAATGGGTGTAATATGAATGCATATGAGATGCAATGCAATGATATGCACTGGCCAAATGTAAGTCTATGTACATACATGCTATAGATAGAATACCTCCACGTCTCTATAGTCATGACCCATGGGGGACCCGCGAAGTCCATGTACTGGTCACTCCACACACAGCCCAGAGATGACTCTACAACACCAACCACACCGCTAGCCATCCGCACAGATCCTAGAGATGGCTACGCCATCAAATATGCTCCAAGAATCATGGATGTTTCCTTCTCACTTATCATCATCTACACCAATCACAGGTAATATCAATGTATCATGGAAATAAGGATGAATGCAATGCAAAATAACAATATCAAGTGTATCATATCAATCCCAATTGTGCCACATATGGACACATATCATAATATCAATATCAATTCAAGTCCTTTCCTCTCAATGATAATGTCAAGAGAAGTGAGAGACAACCGTAGCATAATCACAATATGCAAACTAAGTAAAAGTCTAATAAAACACACATGGTAATGAGCCAATAAATCTCAAAGAGGCGACAAGCCTGAAAATCAGTCAACAATACCAAACCTAAGTAATCCATCCCAACTTCACACCTAAAGGCGTAACATGCTTTATCCGTCAATCACTAACTCTAAATATGTTTCGCTAACTGAAGTCTAACCAGAAGGTAAGCCGAAACCTACCTCGATACCCAACAGGTGCCATGAACTAATCCAGTTGAGCCTTGCCTTTCCTCTTCGGAGAGCCTTAGAAAGATTAACGTCCCTTGAAGAAACTTGAAGAACACCCTTGAAATCACCCAAGAACTTCCATTTCCTTATCCTTAGAGCCCAAAACCCCTCTCTTTGAAACTAGAAAAACACTGTGAATAGCAGCCAAATCGGAGCTTTAGAACTCAAGATATGCACGAAATACTAAATGGACGAAGTCAGAATTTTTATACAAGGTATTTTCGCTTTAGCGACCACATTTTCGCAACAAGGACCACACTATAGAAATCGAATTTGCTCTATAGCGACCGAAATGCACTATAGCGACCACTGGTTCCCCCCAGCGATCAACCTAGAACCAGCAATAGCCCAAACTTTGTTTTGCATCTGGAACCTCCCGGACACAAACCATATATGCGTTTTGATAATAAAATAAGCTACGAACCTGATCGCGCACTCGAATTCCTAAACGAGGTCTATTTCATCGAGTCAACCCCCAAATGACCAACATTAAGTTCCAATAAGGGTACAAAACTCTCCCGAATGCCTAGGGAACCAAACCAAACATCCCACCAAGTCATAATCGACCCTCCGGACCTCATGGAATCGATAAAATTTCTAAAAAGGTCTATTTACCCAAAAGTCAACTATTGGTCTAACATTTTTCACTTTAAAGCTTTAAATTCCTCAAATCACACTAAGACTCGCCTAATGGCCTCAAAAATTGTGTGTCGCCCATCTCTGAGGATCAAAATCATAATGACAAGGCTCGAGGAAGGGTCAATGAGGGTAAATGGATCAAAAACACTATAACGACCAATCGGGTCGTTACATCAGATACCAACTAAATAATCAGGTCATTACATCAGATACCAATTAAATAATCTTTCGTCCTCAAACGAAGAAAGAGGGTACAAAAACTGATGGTAACCAAGGAATCTTTATTATACCCTCACAGAAGCTTTCACGGTAAGAAGTACGCCAAAATCACTGCCTACTCACTTTATCAGTAACAACTTCCTCTGGCTTAGCTAAAAGACCCAATTTCCATATTTCCATACTCGAATTTCTCTCACAACTGATCCCCGAATAAAAGAACTGCTTTTGTTGAATTCTCTTATTCGATATAACTAAACCTCTGAACTCGATCAATAGCTCCCACAAATATTTTTCCAAACAACACAAACCTTTAGATATAGACACAATCATAGCCCACTCTAAATTGGGAAGATATTCTAATTACGCTAACCTTTCTTTCACACCTTCTAGAGCCGCTCTTCGCACCATAATTTCTTAGAAACACATAAACACAAGCCACAAGCCCAAAACCATAACTTGCTCTTGCCAGAAAAGAATTCTTGCTCCATCTGAGAACTCTAAGCAATTCCAGCAAACTGATCTTACCCACAGCTGACTTCGCTAGTTCTAAGTCCTCTTAAACTTTCAAATCACAATACTAGAAGCATACCCACTGAATACCTCATCGAGCTAAGTCCGCAAGAAACCATCTCGCAACCATAATACCTCCTCAAATCATTACCAAGCCCCCACGTAAACCATTATAACTGTCCGAATAACTTATCCCGGTAAAATGTCATCAAGTCTACTCGCAAACCCTGATAATGCTCGGTAAACCTGTCATACCTCTAATCTGAATTGTAACCCGTCGAATCGATGAAGGTGATTTGCAAGGAAACCCATAAGTCCTTCTGGAAAATAGATACATAGTCCATCAAGCATAATTCAAACAATTTTGACGCTGAATGAATGCACAACCCTTGAATACCACCAATAGTCACTCGAACTGACTCCAAACTTTTCAAAACCAATCACAGTTCTATCACCCATCTGGGGCGACTAATTCTAGTCCTATTCTCATGCATAGTCAATCGTGTTCATCCCCTCAACTCAGAAGGCTGAATTCTAACCAGTCATCACTTAGTACCGAAGAACTATACCTTAAGATTGCAACCTTCATGTTTCTCAACCTTCACCCGAATACGTAAAATTGACTGAATCTCAGGAACTCTAAAATCATCAATTTATCCTCGATATGTCTATGACCATTCCGAAAGCATCAAATCTCGCAATCTCTTTCACTAACCTCACACAACTATTCCTAAGCCTTTAATATTTCAAAAATGCTCACCCAAGGATTCCAGTTAGAAATACCTACAACAAAATACACTACCACGAAGACGGTTTTATCTCGAAGATATACCCTAGCTTTCAAATTATAGAGATTCCTAGAATCCCTTTTCGTTAAATCACACCAGCTCATCGAACGAAGAGAGCTACGAAATTACCTAACTTGGTACCATACGAGCCACTTCACATAAACCTTAACATACGCCGCTGCCATCGAAATTTGCTTCTCACCGCCGTCGATCACGAAACCTCGCTAACTTCGTCATATCACTTAGTCCATTTCTGTAGACTTCCTTCCATAAGTGTACTCAATAATCATACCTCATCCGAAATAAGCAAGACAATAACACCACAATCCATAAAGACCCAAGTAGTTCCGAAGATGTACCTTGTTCTTACCGATTCTCAACTAACTATACCTTTTCTTGACTCTTCCATTCTCCAATTCTAATCAAATCACAATCACCGCTACCGTCTAACCCTCACTCGAACCCACTCAATAGTATACCGCGTAATCATAAGTCTTGTACACTAGCCGAGTCAATCCTGGAGATAGTAGTATGCCGCACACCCTACACCCTAGAGTTCCCTTACCTCACTCAATTCTAAAACAGATTACTCTCTAAATCTAGCGTATCACATACAGCTCCTATTAATGTCCTCATGTATCTCCACTAAAGTGCCTTTGATCAAATTCCCTTAGCTCAATTTTTGAAATGTTTTCCACAACTTGAATTAGTTCAAACCCTATCATTAATCTACCACTTCAAATGTCCTTAAACGCTACTCGCCCGCGAAGAATCACCTCTAAAAATCGTGTTATTCGATCAATTTCATAGAGTCATAACACCAGTAGTAGCCGGAACTAGCCGAAACTTACACAATAAATACAAGACTCTCAACCCTAATCCAATATTAGATGCAACACCTGATAGCTCCTTGCATACTAAACCTCGCACTTGTCCAAGACTAGAGTCATTACTATTAGGCAACCACTACCTCTCATTGGCCCACGGCATAACCCATTATACCAACTCAACACTGAAACCTTATGTCTATTATACCATGTATAACCGCAACATAACCCTCAAATCAACTAGCTCTTGATTCCACGATATCCTTACCATTCTTCTAAACACGACGACTCAACGAACACACCTTTTACTAAAGGACCAGGACAACAGCTACCTAATATCTTAAGTTTCCACTTGTCACAAGCAACATTGCTTTCTGATCTAGAACCGATCACCACTTTCCTGAAAGAACTCACAAACCACTAGACCTTACTTCACCACTACTATCACGACCTAATTTTACAAAGTCGCGCATGCACCTACCTTTCCCACCTTAGTAAGCGAACCCTTATCCCAATAATTTTAACAGCATGAATAAATAAGTAAATGAGCCGAAGAGATAGAAATACGTAAGTATGACGTAATAATAGATAAATAATGCGGAGATATATCAAAACCACCGTAGTATCTGGTTTGGTCATACAAGAGCATCTAACTAGAATCTATAAGTCTGGAAGTAATAATAATACACCAATAGTCTCAATATGTCTCAGAATATCAAGTAAGACATAAATAAAAGAAGAATCTTCAAGGCAATGAACGTCCTCGTGCTCACCCTATAGGACTCTAAATAGAAATCCTCAAACTGCTATCAGCCACGAAGAGTAGAGGTCGAACCCGCCTAGAACTCTGCGTTCATAAAAGAATGAATTAAGTGCAAATCCGTACAAACAACAAGTACTAGTAGGTATCATAGGTCGACTAAGATTAGCTAACATATATTGGTAGGTATCATAGGCCGACTAAGATTAGCTAACATATATCAAGGCAATAAAGTAAGATAAACAGGTAAATCAACAAGGTATGAGTCAATCACGAGCCAGTAACCACGTACACGTCATCACCTATGTTATAGCATCTAAGCCCAAATGTGCCAAGTCTCAATATATTCAATATGAATTCGTAGATCACAAGTACATGCAATGTCATAATGTATGAACTGTGAATGCAATGCATATGCACCGTACACATGTAATCCAAGGATGGGACATCACATCTCGGCAAAGACAACCCTTGGGGGACCCGCGAAGTCCATGTACCTCACAATTCCGGCAACAAACTCGACAATCGCTACCTCACAATTCCGGCAACAACCTCGGCAATCGCTACCAGCACTCATCCTCAATTCTGGGATAAACATAGGACATCAGTCCTCATGTCATTCTCATCTAATGGAGCCCAGATCATAACAGTGTTTCCTTAAGTATCATCGATGTATAAACAATATATCATGAAGGATGAGAATGCGTGCAATGTATGAGTTCAATGTCAATAATCAAATCAATAACAAAAGTACCATGCCTAGGCACACCAACAATATAATGAAAAGGCTACACAATAAGCCATAATAGAATCACTATCCTCATCTCCAACGACAGCAAATAAGATACTACAATATCATAATAAAGATATATCAATAGTCTCCAATATCTACTATCTTCATGTGGCATCAAGCCAACAACAATAGAATAAGATAAGTCACAACACAACGGGGTGGCTAACCCCCC
>NC_081351.1:64208286-64279437 GCF_029784015.1 Lycium ferocissimum
AAGAAGAGTTTGCTTTAAAATCGGGGAATTCGTCTTTTCTTTTTACGAGCCCCTTTTCCATTTTTGCCCCGATAGCTCTTACTTCCCCCCGAAGAAGGGGACGCTTTCATAAAGGGAAAAAAGGGATTGCTTACCAGGGGCCTTTTGGGAGGTAGGGGTATGTCCGTGTTTTTGGGGTTAAAAGGGAGAGTTAGAAAAGCATAGAGAAAAAAACCAAAAGGTTTGGGAATTTGGGCAACCCCTTTTTCGGGGGTCGGTTCCCGGGGGTTTTTTGGGGGACGCCCGTTCGGTCCGCTTCGGTGTCCCGGGGCCCGGGGGGCCAATTATTGTCTTGGTGGGATGGGGGTTATCGCCTACCTTGGGCGACCTGGGCCCCCGGTGTTCGGGGTTTGAGGGGGGATTTTAAAGGGGTTTTTTTCCCGACTTAACGGGGGACGGAGAACCCTTCGGGCTCTGGGAGCTCTTTGCAGAAGGGAGGTAAGGCCCCCTGCCCCGGCCCCGGCGCGGTCATTTGTATGCTCGGTTAGACGAGAGTTGAGGCCCTCGATGCGTCATCACGTACTATCTCGCTTATGGGATGGCTTGTTTTATTTGATCCGGTTCTACTTTTTCATACGTGTCTTCATATTCTCGCCGTGGTTAGATATGATGTGTGATACTCGATGCCCCTATTTATGTGTATCTACTCCCATTGGGATTCGGTGGATAGTGTACTACCCTTCGCGCGATTACATTTATGGGATATAGTACTTGGGGGGATTTGATGATCCTAGACATGGTAGATTTTGATGTCATTTTGGGCATGAGTTGGTTGTCCCCGCATTATGCAATTCTTGCTTCACTCTAAAACTGGCACCTTAGTTATGCTCGGGGCACCTAGACTTGAGTGAAAGGGTAACTTTAGTCCCCTCCCTAAGAAAGTCATATCCTTCGTTCGGGCTAAGAAGTCAATGGAGAAGGGTTGTCTAGCTTATTTGGCATATATCTGTGATACCAGCGCATATACTCCATCTATTGATTCGGTTCCAGTGGTATGCGAGTTTGCAGATGTGTTTCCCGCGGATTTACCATGTATGCCACCTGACCGTGACATTGATTTTCAGATTGATTTAGACCCAGCGACTCGTCCTATCTCCATTCCACCATATAGGATGTGGGCAGCACTTAAGGGAATTGAAAGCAACAATCGCAAGATCTTTTAAGTAAGGGGTTTATTCGCCCGAGTGCCTCTCCTTGGGGTGCTCCCGTGTTGTTTGTTAAAAAGAAGGATGGGTCTAATGCGTATGTATCATTACTGTCACCGAATAAGGTGACTATCCGAAACAAGTATTCGTCCCCGTATCGATGACTTGTTTGATCGATTATGTGGAGCTTCGTGTTCTCTAAAATTGACTTAAGGTCGGGGCATCACAAATGAAGATTCGGGCGAGAGGATGTTCCTTTAAGATGTACTTTCAGACCGGTATGGGCACTATGAGTTCTTGATTATGTCTTTTGGCCGTAATAAAATTTAGTGGGTGTTCATGGCTCGGTTTGGGTCCGTTATTGATTAAAACCGTAACCAAACCAATTTAGTCGGTTTTTGAATGCCTAAAATCATAACCAAACCAAATAAAATAATAACCACTGGATTGATTATTGTCGCTTTGGTTCGGTTCGGTTTGGTTCGATTTTTCGGTTTATGACTAGCAGCCATGAGACTTATCAAGAAACATTAAAAAGTTGAAAAAGACATGTTTTTTTTTTGTTCAAACGATAACTTTTATTTATAGTTTAAGGTGGAACATACATCATAGAAACATTTTTACTATTAGTGATAGTGTAGTACTCAAGTTACCCAAAGTTGCTAAACTATTATATATAGAGCTAAAAGCTAACTTAGTAGTGGTTGCACCATTTTTGTCATCTTGATACACATACCTGGAAATAAAGTAGAGCATAAGAGCTTTTAGTTGTTGTTACAAACATAGATATTAATTAAACATAAAGGTTACCTGAAATTAAAATGAAAATATATAAAATAAAAAAACTTTGTGTAATGATCCCAAACTTTGGGGCGGTACTAGCATTTTGCCCTCAATTCTCCCATTTTATTAAAAAAAAAAAATTGTGTAATGATTCCAAACTTCAGATGTTTTTCTATCATTATCCCCAAGGCTGGGTCTCACTACAAAGGAGGCCGCGTTCTTATCCGCTTTTTAGGAGGATTACCCACTAAGAAGTATTACCGCATTACCAGGTAAGCTTGGAGTCAAAGAACGTCGATGTTACCGAAGTATCTTCTATATGAACCTCCAAATCTACAACCTTTATCCTTTTCATATGAAAAATATTAGAAGTTTAGACCCATTCAAACAAGAAAAAAAAAAAGGTATAAATTCGAAAAAAAGAAGAAACAACCTAAAATCAAATGGCTGACAAAGAAAGGCTAAAAATTTAAGTTAAAGACATTAGACTCTAACGTAAGCTTCTGTTAGTAGGTTTACACTTAAAGAGTTAAAAGACTTAAAGACATTAGGCTTGAACATATTCTTAAAAATATGGGCCTTAAACAATCATGTGAAATAAGTAGACCAAAAATCAAATTAATGATTACAAGGTATAAAATATTTATAATTATTTATGAAAAACTAATATTATACATATAAATAATTATAAAATTTATGTATATAATTTATCGGTTTGGTTTAGTTATTTATTTGGTTATTTTTTAATAGAACCATAACCAAATCAAATATTATCGATTTTTAAAATTTAAAACCAAATCAAACCAAACAAAACCAAATGTCGGTTTTTTTATTCGATTTGGTTTTGGTTTTAACTAAAACCGTGAGCGCCCCTAGCCCCGGCCAAACTACGTTCATGGCCTTGATGAACGGTGTTTTAAGCCCTTTTTAGACACGTTAGTATTAGTATTCATTGATGATATCCGGTGTATACAGAAGTAAGGAGGAGCAAGAACGTTTTGAGGATCGCTCTTGGCGTATTACGGGAGAAGAAGCTGTATGCTAAATTCTCCAAGTGTGAATTTTGGTTGTCTTCTGTGTCTTTCTTGGGGCATGTAATTTTGAGAGAGGGTATTATGGTGGATCCGCAAAAAATTCAGGCAGTCAGGGAATGGGGTAGGCACATATCAGTGATCGAAATCTGTAGTTTCATGGGTCTGGCTAGCTATTATCGTCGGTTTGTGAAAGGGTTTGACTCTATTACTTCTCATTTGACACGTCTGACTCAGAAAGAGGTACCGTTTCAGTGGTCCAACAAGTATGAAGAGAGCTTTCAAAAGCTCAAGACGTTGTTGACTACAGCGCCTATTCTAGCATTGCCCTTGGAGGGCAAGGATTTTGTTGTTTATTGTGATACTTCACGTTCTGGTTTGGATGCTGTTTTGATGCAGGAAAAGAAGGTGATTGCTTACGCTTCTCGACAGTTGAAAGTGCATGAGAAGAACTATCCATCTCATAACTTAGAACAGCAGTGGTGTTCGCGCTGAAAATCTGGAGGCACTACTTGTATGGTGTCCGTTGTAAAGTGTACCGACCGTATCGCCGACTTGCGGCATGTGTTCCTCGTAGGATTTGAACTCTAGGCAGCGGAGATGGATGGAACTGCTGAAAGATTATGATATCACCATTTTGTATCATCCTGGTAAAGCAAATGTGGTGGCTGACGCGTTGAGCAGGAAGTCGGCTAGTATAGGAAGTCTGGCTCGTTTGATCTCTTCGGAGCGTTCGTTAGCTAGAGAGGTTCAGACTCTGGCTAACAGTTTTATGAAGATGGATATTTCTAACACGGGTAGAGTGTTGGCTTGTGTTGAGGCTCGGTCATCATTTCTGGAATAGATTAAGACCAAGCAGTTTGAAGATGCTAAGTTGTGTAAAATTCATGACAAGGTGTTGCGTAATGAGGCCATAATTGACGAAGAGGGGGTGCTGCTGATTAAAGAGCGAGTTTGCGTGCCACGTGTGGGTGATTTTTATTAAGACTATTCTGACAGAGGGTCACAGTTCGAGGTATTCCATTCATCCTGACGCTACTAAGATGTACCGCGATTTGAGACAACACTACTGATGGACTAGGATGAAGCGTGATATAGTGGAGTTTATTGCTCAGTGTTTGAATTGCTAGCAGGTGAAATATGAACATTAGAAACCTGGGGGTACACTTCAGAGGATGCCCATTCCTGAGTGGAAGTGGGAAATAATAGCAATAGATTTCGTGGTTGGTCTTCCGAAGATATTAGGGAAGTTTGATTCTATCTGGGTTATAATTGACAGGTTGACTAAGTCTGGCCACTTTATTCCGGTGCGGATAACTTATGTCGCAGAGAAATTAGCCAAGATCTACATTTGTGAGGTGGTTAGGCTATATGGGGTTCCTATCTCCATCGTGTCCGACAGGGGCACAATTTTCACATCTAGATTTTGGGAGCATTTGCATGAGGAATCGGGTAATAGGTTGGACCTTAGTGCAGCTTTCCACCCTCAGACTGACGGGCAGTCCGAGCGAACTATTTAGGTCCTTGAAGATATGCTTCGGTCTTGTGTGATAGACCTTGGTGGTCATTGGGATCAGTTTTACCATTGTCCGAGTTTGCATATAATAATAGCTACCACTCGAGCATCGACATGGCTCTGTTTGAGGCATTATATGGGAGGAGATGTAGGTCTCCTATTGGTTGGTTCGATGCGTTTGTGGTAAGACCTTGGAGTACGGACCTTCTGAGAGAGTCCTTAGAGAATGTGAAGGTGATTCAAGCTAAGCTTCTAGCAGCACCATTAATCATACTTTTGTATCATAATCATAAACAAGAACGGACCTCGTGGTCGTTAGATAAAAATCAGCTAGATCATAAGAGAAGTATGTTGAAAAAGGGATGAGCCCGAAAAGACATACTGTATGACTCTGCTGGAGAAAAACTGTGCAAGCCGACAAGGCCATCATGAAATACTATACAACAAAAATACCGGCCGAAGGGGCCATACAACGTCTAACTAACCCATGACTGTTTACAAGCCTTTACTAGAGTATATGACATAATAAGGTCGGGACAGGGTCCAGCCGTACCCATATGCACACAAAAGTATAACGTACCAAAAACACAACAATAACTCCGGAACAAGAGGAGTGCTCCAATATCAGCTGAACGGTGCCTACAATGGTAGATCGTCAACCTGTACCTGCTGGCATGAAACGCAGCGCCCCTAGAAAGAAAGGACGTCAGTACGGATAAGGTACTGAGTATGTAAGGCATGACAGTAACACGAAGAAACATAAAGGTACATAGGATAAAATGAATGCAACCTGTACATCTGAACTGCCGCTGTGGGCCAATGATATGCATAAATACTGTGCATGCATGCACAAGGGTCATACATATATATATGCGTATATAATGCCTGTCAAGCCTCTGTGGGCATCTCATCGTATCATATCGGCCTCTGTGGGCATCATCATCATCATGTGACCAGCTGATCAAATGGTAGTGCGTATATAACGCCGTCACCTTTCCCATACCTCATTTATAATACATAATATACACGTATATAACGCTTAAGGGGCCATAGGTCTTTGTGCCTCTGTGTGTGTGTGTATATATATAGTTCTAATTCTTCTGTAATAGTTCTAATTAGTCTTTCTATTTCGTTTTTTGTAGGTATTTTTTCTAAATTAAACTTATTGTTTAAAAACTGAATTTTTCTATTTATTTATAATTCCTGTGATTTTAAAAAGTCAAAATTTTGTTCTAATTTTTATAAGGTCTTCTTTTGTTTAATTTGCGAAGATTCTACTACTTCTAAAATTCTAATTATATTTTTATTATTTTCCTGGGACTTTTCACTAGAATCTATAATTAAATCTATTAACGTATTCAATTGTCTATCTTGCTAGAATTACACTTTATAATAGTATGATCTTTTAGTACTCTGTATTTCTTTTATGGATGTATTCTTAAGTCTAAATATTCTAAATTTTTTAATGAATCTATTATGACTGATTTAGCTATTATCCGAGTGGAATTCACACTTTTCGTTCTTTTTGAAACTTAATACTTCTTGTAAATATTTCTATATCGTCTCTGATCCCTTTTAATTCCCAAGTAATGGCAGATATGGTATCTTCGTTTATAATACTTAGTAGAGACCTATTTACTATTAGTGATACTAATTTTTCTGTATTTATTACTTCTAGAAATGCACTCAAAGCTTTTTCTATTTTCTTTAGCCATCGTCTACGTTCTATATCTCTATATAAATACCAATAATTAATAGTTATTTGTTTTGTTAAAGGGTGTCCTTTCATACAATGATTTTTTAATATGGCTTAAAACGTTTTGGTACTTTCTTTTGAGAAGATTTTCTAGATTTTATATATCCTAATAGTCTATATTCTAATCTTGATATGATATCTATTAATTCTTGAAGCCTTTGCTGATTGTCTTTACAGTTACTTAATTTAATATAAACTATTTAATTCGTCTTTTACTTCTAGACAATGATCTTGCATGTATTATCCTAATGGAATGAAACGCACTTTCCTTTTTATATATCTAATATATTCTTCTCCTCTAAATATTTCATCATTTGTAGAATGTATTTCCCAAAGAAGGTTATTCTTAAAATTTCAAACGTCTATAGTAGTTTCTAATGCCTCACGATGAATTGTGTCTAAATAACTAATGTATTTGGTAAGGAATTTTCTAGTTTTTCTAACGTTTATAAGTATTTGCCGGGTAAGATGTATCATACGATAATGAAAACTTATATATTTAGTAAAACTATATTGTCTCATAGAAAATTGTCTAGCAGAAAATGGTCGTCTTATAAAAATTAGAGTCTTAAGGTCCAAAAATATTTTAGGTTTGATACCAAACAGAGAGGGGGGATATAAAATTTAAATTCAAAAAGATTGTTTATGTAACGACCTCCCGATCGTTATGGAAAATATAGGATCACCCTACCAAATAGAACCTTTCCAAGGTAGAACGAGCTAATAGAAACTCGAATATATAAGTCTAAGAACTGAAAACTTGGCTTATGTGTGATTATTGTTTGTTTGTGTTTAGTCCATTTGGGGGTGACGTAGGAACTTAGAACTCCGTTGGGAATTCTGAGGCCACGGGTGAGTTCGTATGGTGTTTTACATCTATTTGCATGCTTTGTTTGTGTTTGTGAAGCCTCGGATGAAATGTTGAGTGGTAGAGTTAAAAAACAGTGAAATTAGTGAGCTCACAGGTTCAGTGGTACTACCATAGCAGAAGGATTACTGCTGCGGCGGGATCGTCGTAGCTGCCGGCCTCTCACCGCCGCGGTCTTTTGGGAATCGGGGTGTCCCCTATGGCGGGCACCCGGACGCCGCAGCGGGACCAAGGTTTGCCCAACGTGGAGGGGCGCTTTATGGTCTGCTACGGCGAGCACGTGCCGCATACGGACCGCCGCTGCCGACGGACGGATGGCGCAAGCGGTCGACGGGGACAGAATCTTAATTTTTAAACACTTAGTTCTGAATTCTTTATTCATAATACTCCAAAACAGCTCCCCACAAGCACCTAGGGCGAAATTTTAAGCTAGGGTAAGAATATCCTTAAGAGGTAAGTCTCAATCACTCCTTCCATCATCATGCTTTCATCTATATGATTATCATCCCTTTTATGGGTCTACAATGGTGAATTGGGAATGTAACCCTAGAACTTAATAGACTTTCAATAGTTGGTGGGTTATGATTGTTATTGTGTGTTTATCATCTAATGGCTTGGCTTATCACTTTCTTATCAAAAATTGAACCATTAGAGACATGAACTAAGTGAATTGAACTTACGGTTCCCTAAAAATGGTAGCTTGACCATGGAAACTTCTTGTAATAGATGATTTGATTAAATAGTCTTGTAAATTGATAGTTTGTGGTTGCTAACGCCAATGTTAGGCTGATTTACACCAAGTAATCAATCACCCATTGAAAAGGGGTAAGGTGGAAGAGTGTTCATTGTATTGATATTGTTGACTAGAGTGGTTATGACTTATTTAGCATCTTAATTGCTAGATTTTGAGCATTCCGTGGCTTTACGGAAGGGAAAGGTTATAGTGGAGTAATCTATAGTGTTCCAGCTCTACAGTTGAGGTAGGTTACGGTCTACTTAAGTTAGACTTTGATTAGTTGATTGTATGTGTTGTGAAATTGATAGGAGAAAGCATGTTTAGTCTTCAAGCATAATGTGTGTGGTTGACTTTCCTATTTGCCATTGATTGAGTCATAATGTGGGCTTCATGCCACTTTTCAATATGTTGGGACCAACAGGTTGATGATGTTGTGATGAGAAGTTAATATGATCTTCTTGGTGAAATTGAGGTACAAATGAGAAATCGATTATCGAAAGCGATGTGACAAATATGAATATCTATGAAAAGGCTCATTTGATCAGGGGTAAGCATGAGGCCTAGATATGAACAGACACATTTGACCGGGGGTGAGGATGTGGCCTAGTTATGAGCTCGGGTCCGAGGAGTAAATCCGGAACGAGTGGTACATGGACACCATGAGTCTCCTATGTTATATCCTGCATTTTGTACGTTGGGACATTCCGAGCCAATCGTAATAAGTTAAGGACAAGACTATGTCGGAATACGCGGTAGAGACTTGTGACCTCCGATTCGATTTTAATGTATAATTCGCTTATGAATATTATTATTGGCATGGAATGTTAAGGGCGAACGTGGAATTTGAAAATCGTTATTAGTTCATGACTTCTTGGAGAAGCCAAGTGGCCGTGGGTCCCACCCATGGTTGGCCAATTATTTTAAGCCATGAAGATGTACATGTGTTCATCTTATATTTTGTAAGGGCTAAGTATGCACATGGACAAAGATGACAAGGCAAGACAAGTTATTCATCTTTGATAACTTGGGAAAATTCTAGAAATTTGGAGAAAAGAAAAAAAAAAAAAAAAAAGAGAGGCATGGCCGGTCATGTGCCTATATATATATATATATATGAGCCATGACCAAACAAGACAATTCATCATCCATAAGCTCTAGAAAATTCAAGACGAAGAAAGGAAGAGAGAGAGGTTCGGCCAAGGGGCTGGCCGAACTCAGTCCATGGAAAGTGAGAGGAAAAAAATAATTTCTTCAAGCTTTTCAACTAATTGGAGGGTCCTCTACAACGTGGGGTAGTTGTTGGAACAAGAAAACCATCCGTTCTTGCAAAGTGTTGCTCTAGCCGAGAGGAAAACTAGTGCTAAGGTAAGGTTCAATCCTTTCTTGCATGTGTTATGGACGTTTGAGCATGTTGTAATGTGTTGAAATGAATAAAATTCATGAAATGATGATGTTGATGTTGTGACCGTGAATATGGGTTGTTTGGTATAGCAAGGGATGAATCAATTTTATTTAGTATTTTGGGTTATTGTTGTTGTGGACTTTATGATGATAATGAGAGTTTAATGGCTCATGTTGAAGGTGAAATTGTTGCGGGCTGTTTTGGAGATCAATATGATTTTAATATAGATTCTTGTGTTTATGAGAATGATGATCGTTAGCATGCGGATTGTTGGTGTAGTTCATGAATTAGGAAGAATAAAATGTGTTGCCATTGCTCTTATGGAATATGGTAAGTTTCGGGTGGCATTACGTGTTGGCCGGGCCGTTTGGATATTGTGTGGATTGCTTGAAATGTTCTTGAATCTTGTTTGAATGGCCTCGGATTAATATTTGAACGTATGATCATTGATGTTAGTTTGAATGTATGTAGTTGAATGGAAGATAAATGGAATGTTGACGAGTTATGTAGAAAATATTTGTTAATGCTAGAATGTGTTTCGAATCGATTATTGATGTTGGTAGTGTGATTGTTGGTATGGTTGTTGTTGATTTGGCCGAGTTGAATTCTCGGGGATGTTGGATTTATAGGGGAGATCTTGCCCAAATTTCGTAAATAAGTGATGGCTTGGAATTGGATTCTTCGACGTTTATGACTAATGTTCGGTGTCTAATGATATTATTGTAGATCGTGAGAAGCCGAGGCTTAAAGTTTGACTAGCGTAGGAAGCGAATAAGGTATGTAAAGCTCCGCCTTTCTTTCCTTGGCATGTCTTAGTTAAAAGTAAGTTACGACACGAGTCTCGAGGTAACTCTATTCTTGCAATCCGAGCATGCCTATGATTCTTATTTGTTTCTTGATATTCGTATTCTTAATGTAGTCGAATCATGGTTCTTATGTTTTTGAATGACTAAGTTTCAAAAGTTGCATAAAAGTTTTGTTTTCAAAAAAAGTTTTGTTCTTAAAAGATTCTGTAACTACGAACGACCGTAACTTTCACAGAAGGGCTCGGATTGCTTCGATAGGTTCGTAGAAAGTCCTAAAGTGAATAAGGTCCGTAACTTTCCGAGGCGGACTCGGATCGGTTTGACGTATGACTATGATCCCTATGGTTCTTCTATATGTTTATGATGCTTGATATGTTTCCGAGTAACGTCCGAAAGATATTTGATATAACTGTTGTCCCGATTTTCAAATGACGACTCGCTTTGATTACTTCATTGAGTCTCTGATAATGTTTTAAGTGCATATGGTTTCTCACTACTCTGCTCGTGCCGGCCCTCAATATGTCTTTCACTGCGTCCCGGGCCAGGGCATGTATTCGTGCAATTCCATTGCATTATTCACCGCGTCCCTCACTAGAGGGCCGGGGCACGTTATATATATATATATGATATGATGATATGGGGGAGGTGGCCAGGATGGCATATGATGATTCCTTTTACCGCGTCCCTCACTAGAGGGCCGGGGCACGTTACATGTACATGCATATGATGATTTTATTACCGCGTCCCATGTTACGCTATATGTACATATGATGATTATATGATATCGACATGCATGATTTATGTTTTAAAGGCAAGTTTTATGATTTTCTTTACTCTTTACTATTTCGGTATGATCCCTATTGTATTTTATGCTTTACATACTCATATTAAATATTCTGACCCCCCTTTCTTCGGGGGCTGCGTTTCATGCCGCGCAGGTACACCCAGATGAGCTGAAGATATTAGTAGAAGATGTTCCAGCGGGATTGGCGAGCTCCATTTTCTCCGGAGTGCTGCCGAGTCAGAGTATTATGTTATGGTATCATGTTCCATGTTAGAGACTTTGCAGACAGTGTCATGTGTATAGTATGTCGGTTTGTGAGCGGCTCCATAAGCCGATGTGTTGTTATGTGTTATTTTACAAGTTTATATAAATATAGACTTATTTGATTTGAAAAAGTATGAAAAGCATATTTGATTTCCGAAAACCTTTCATGATTGTATTTATGTTATGATTTAAGGGCCCAGTATGATTATGAGTGTTACGAGAGTCAGCGGGTTCGCTCGGCCCTACGTAAGGGTCGGGTGCCCATCACACCCTATCGGATTAAGGGTGTGACAAATTGGTATCAGAGCAGTTCGTCCTAGGGGTTGTCTGCAAAGTCGTGTCCGGTAGAGTCCTGTTTATGGTGTGAAGCCGGCCACATTTATAAACAGGAGGCTACGGGGCATCTAGGATGGTTACTCTTCTTTCACCTCTTAGATCGTGCCATAGAGCCACGTCATAGGAAATGAGATTTTTGATACTAACCTTTGATGTTAGCAGAAGAACGACATCGATCGAAGAAGGCGACTGACGATATTGGAAGTTACAAAGCACGCAGGTAAGTAAAGGTACGAAAGATATATGTTGAGTAAGGTATTGGCGTACGATTGAAATACAAGTTGAAAATTGAAAAGGAAAGTAAGCAAGAAAGTTTAACAGGTGTAATTTGAGTTGGCATACGAGGTATGTTCATTATTTCCGTACGGTTGTGGATATTGAGAGCTGATATGCGATATATATATATATATATATATATATATACGATATGATATGATGTATGTATGTAATGATGGCCCTGTGAGGCACTGTTGGTATTTCTGCGTGTGAGTTTTGGGATAGTAAGGAATACAGAGGAAACTCTGCCAAAATTTTTCTAGAAATAATACGAGAATGAGATATAAGTTTGGAACATGTTTTGAAAAAAAAAAAAGTCGTGTTAATAGTAACGATGGGAGTTGACTGAGCCGTGAGGTATGGCTGCCCTTTAGGAATAAGTTAACTGTGGAATTGGTGATAATAGTAACTAGGAGGTCGATGAAGATGGTAATGAGGAATTTGAAACGGATTAGTGATATTAAGAGATGATTAGAAAGGATTGGTAGGTTCGGATAGAGTGATATATTAGGCATCGACTAAGTGAATCGATAGGTAGGAAAAAAAAATATGATGAGATTATAGTCACGGGAAGTAATGATACGAGTAAGACAGGGATATGAAGAGAAAAAAAAAAGATTTGTGACGGATAGGAATGTATTAATAAGACAGTTATGAGACGTGTTGTGAGGACGTTTTGGGAATATGTTAAGATTCAATTTACCTCAATATTATGTGATGAAGGTCGTGCGGTGAGGTGGACGCAATCATACGGGCGTTAAGCGCCCGATTTTATTAAAGTTTCAAAGTTAAGCGTCTTTGAGTGAGAGAAATTTTAGGATGGGTGACCCCCCCTGGGAAGTTTTCCGAAAAGTCTTATAAATTCGGACATAAGTAAGCAAAAGGCAAACGAGAAGTTAGATTAATCTAAGGAAAATTAGAGTCTGCGGAGTGGGCAGAAACCTTAAGAGGTCGCGTAGGACGGGGCGGATCAGGTCGGTGAAAAGAAGGAGTTAACGGAAAGGAGGAAATAAGAAGAAAGCGAGACAACGGCGTAGTAATAGGTTATGATGTGTATGACGAGGACAAAAGTACCATAAGTGACGGGATTGTGGAAGGCCAAGTTATAGGAAGATGAGAAACAAGGTAGAATGAGTGCTAGAAAATGATTGGGATGATACGGATAAACGTGGGTGAACGAGAATACGTTTTGAAAATGAGAGAGGGAGATTATGTAGGAGTAGTGTGTTCTGAAGGACACAGAGGTAGCATAAGATTCCTCGTGTGTAGAATAAAAGACAGACATAAACGGGAGAAACGACAAGGGGATACCAAAGGAAGCACCAAGATATGTCGGGATAAAGATAATATTCCAAGAGGACTTTGGATATTTATCGTCGGAATAAAATCTTGCCTAATTGAGATTGGAAATAAGGACATGGGGCAAAATATAAACGGATAATGGTATAAGTACACCCCTAAAGGGGGAAGCGGGTGAAGAGAAATGCAAGGAGAGATAAAACAATTAGATATGGAACTCGAGCTACAAATGAGACCCTTCCGAAATAAGATAGTAAGATCGCAAAACTAGCAATTGGATAAATCGGGATGGTATTTAAGGTAGAGTGAGAAGTTTTGCGAGACTTTGAATGACCGACACTAGGAAGTGGACGGGTATGAGGAAAAGAGTATGACAAGAAGATGGTATTGAACAACTTAAGAAATAGTAGGAGGATAGCAATGCTATGCTAGATTAAGGGCCAAGATGTTGGCTATAGAATGTCCGCTAATGTTGTCGCAACTTGTCGGTATTAAAGAAGAGAGAATAGAAGACCCTTTACGGTAGGTAGTGAGGGAGTCAAAGCAATTAAAGGAAGGAAAGAAATATGACAAAATAGGACGAGCGGGTTTTGGTATGAATAAGATAGGGACGAACGGAGGACGAAAGGACCATGTCTAAGATTGAACGTACTTTATATAAGTGTACAAGGACGTTGATTACCGTAAGTATTAGATGCTAAGAATAAGACTAAATAAGTATTTGATAAGAAGAGCGAAGGCTTATCAAGGACAATGTATTGCGATATTTCGGGACACTACTATAGAAAAATGTAACGGTGGTTTAAGTCAATTACCAAAATAGAATTAGTGTTGAAAACAGATAAGACGTGGCTATGGTTGAACCAAGGATCTGTCTCGATACCGGGTGTAAGACAAGAAAAGGGGAGACAAGGTAAAACACATGGATTAGTGAAGCGGCGCTGAGGTATTTCTTAGACTAATCTGAATAACTTCGCAAATCCTTGCAGAGGTTGCAACATAATGTGTGACAGAGAGAGTAAAGGAGCGAGAGGGATCTTTGAGCTAAATGTATAAAAAGGGTGTCGGCAAAGATAATGAACCCAAGAGGACACTTGGAATCAAGAAGATATTAGTAGAAAGAACGGAGAGTAGTTTGGAAAATTTGAAGGAAAGAGAGAGGGCTGTTCTCGTGAATGGAAATAAAAGAGCCCACCGGATTGTTAGAAGAAGGTTTATGGACCACTAAGTAATTTAAACACGAGAACGTGTGCCATGGAATCATATGAGTTATCAGTGCGAAGTCATACTCAACTACAACTATAAAAGTAACAAGGAATAAGGCTAGCAAGGAAGAGGGACTGACAAGATGACCGCTAACACGAGAAAAAGGAATACTGTAGGCCTATGGGTGGCTATGGCATGATAAGTTAAGATTACAGTAATGGAGACAAAAGTCTGGGCAAGAGCGAGATACTAGTTAAATTCCGATCGAATATACGAAGGCAAAGAAATGGAAGGAGGGGATTGTAGGCAACAAAGGAGTTAAGTAGGAATGAGAAGATGGGATCGACTTATGCTTTAAGGAATGATTGGGCAACTAATAAAACCTTAAAAGGGAATAATTATTCCTAAGGAGAAAAGGATATTGCACCCCGTGTTTCTATACCTTGGGATTGTTGAAGTTATGGACAATAAAGATGCAAAGTCATAGGTTCTTGGGTTACGATTATAAGAGTCCGAGTTCACGTAACGGTCATGGGAGGATACGGGAGGTCGGTGAGCTAATAGGATCGATAAATGAGATTATGTGGCGATAACCATAAGAAGGGAGCTCCCTCGAGGTGCTTATGAGACCCCATAAGATCAGTTAAAAATTCGAGGACGAATGTTCTAAAGGGGGGAAGGATGTTATATCCTGCATTTTGTACGTTGGGACATTGCGAGCCAATCGTAATAAGTTAAGGACAAGACTATGTCGGAATACGCGGTAGAGACTTGTGACCTCCGATTTGATTTTAATGTATAAGTCGCTTATGAATATTATTATTGGCATGGAATGTTAAGGGCGAACGTGGAATTTGGAAATCGTTATTAGTTCATGACTTCTTGGAGAAGCCAAGTGGCCGTGGGTCCCACCCATGGTTGGCCAATTATTTTAAGCCATGAAGATGTACATGTGTTCATCTTATATTTTGTAAGGGCTAAGTATGCACATGGACAAAGATGACAAGGCAAGACAAGTTATTCATCTTTGATAACTTGGAAAATTCTAGAAATTTGGAGAAAAAAAAAAAAAAAAAAAAAAAAGAGGCTATATATATATATATATATATATATATATATATATATATATATATGAGCTATGACCAAACAAGACAATTCATCATCCATAAGCTCTAGAAAATTCAAGAGAAAGAAAGGAAGAGAGAGAGGTTCGGCCAAGGGCCGGCCGAACTCAGTCCATGGAAAGTGAGAGGAAAAAAATAATTTCTTCAAGCTTTTCAACTAATTGGAGGGTCCTCTACAACGTGGGGTAGTTGTTGGAACAAGAAAACCATCCGTTCTTGCAAAGTGTTGTCCTAGCCGAGAGGAAAACTAGTGCTAAGGTAAGGTTCAATCCTTTCTTGCATGTGTTATGGACGTTTGAGCATGTTGTAATGTGTTGAAATGAATAAAATTCATGAAATGATGATGTTGATGTTGTGACCGTGAATATGGGCTGTTTGGTATGGCAAGGGATGAATCAATTTTATTTAGTATTTTGGGTTATTGTTGTTGTGGACTTTATGATGATAATGAGAGTTTAATGGCTCATGTTGAAGGTGAAATTGTTGTGGGCTGTTTTGGAGATCAATATGATTTTAATATAGATTCTTGTGTTCATGAGAATGATGATCGTTAGCATGCGGATTGTTGGTGTAGTTCATGAATTAGGAAGAATGAAATGTGTTGCCATTGCTCTTATGGAATATGGTAAGTTTCGGGTGGCATTACATGTTGGTAGGGCTGTTTGGATATTGTGTGGATTGCTTGAAATGTTCTTGAATCTTGTTTGAATGGCTTCGGATTAAATTTGAACGTATGATCATTGATGTTAGTTTGAATGTATGTAGTTGAATGGAAGATAAATGGAATGTTGACGAGTTATGTAGAAAAGATTTGTTAATGCTAGAATGTGTTTCGAATCGATTATTGATGTTGGTAGCATGATTGTTGGTATGGTTGTTGTTGATTTGGCCGAGTTGAATTCTCGGGGATGTTGGATTTATAGGGGAGATGCTGCCCAAATTTCTGTAAATAAGTGATGGCTTGGAATTGGATTCTTCGACGTTTATGACTAATGTTCGGTGTCTAATGATATTATTGTAGATCGTGAGAAGCCGAGCTTAAGTTTGACTAGCGTAGGAAGCGAATAAGGTTTGTAAAGCTCAACCCTTCTTTCCTTGGCATGTCTTAGTTAAAAGTAAGTTATGACACGAGTCTCGAGGTAACTCTATTCTTGCAATCCGAGCATGTCTATGATTCTTATTTGTTTCTTGATATTCGTATTCTTAATGTAGTCGAATTATGGTTCTTATGTTTTTGTATGACTAAGTTTCAAAAGTTGCATAAAAGTTTTGTTTTCAAAAGAGTTTTGTTCTTAAATGATTCCGTAACTACGAACGAGCGTAACTTTCACAGAAGGGCTCGGATTGCTTCGATATGTTCGTAGAAAGTCCTAAAGTGAATAAGGTCCGTAACTTTCCGAGGCGGACTCGGATCGGTTTGACGTATGACTATGATCCCTATGGTTCTTCTATATGTTTATGATGCTTGATATGTTTCCGAGTAACGTCCGAAAGATATTTGATATATAGCTATTGTCCGATTTTCGGATGACGACTCGCTTTGATTACTTCATTGAGTCTCGATAATGTTTTATGTGCATATGGTTTCTCACTACTGCTCGTGCCGGCCTCAATATGTCTTTCATGCGTCCGGGCCGGGGCATGTATTCGTGCAATTCCATTGCATTATTCACCGCGTCCCTCACTACCGCGGGCGGGCCGGGGCACGTTATATGATATGATGATATGGGGGAGGTGGCCGAGGATGGCATATGATGATTCCTTTTACCGCGTCCCTCTCAGAGGGCGGGGCACGTTACATGTTCGTCATATGATGATTTTATTACATGTTACGCTATATGTTTATACGATGATTATAAGACTTTGACATGCATGATATATGTTTTCAAAGGCAAGTCCTATGATTTTTCTATACTCTCTATTTCAGTATGATTCCGCCTATTGTATTTCATGCTTTACATACTCGGTACATATTCCGTACTGACCCCCTTTCTTCGGGGGCTGCGTTTCATGCCGCGCAGGTACACCCAGATGAGCTGAAGATATTAGTAGAAGATGTTCCAGCGGGATTGGCGAGCTCCATTTTCTCCGAAGTGCTGCCGAGTCAGCGTATTATGTTATGGTATCATGTTCCATGTTAGAGACTTTGCAGACAGAGTCATGTGTATAGTATGTCAGTTTGTGAGCGGCTCCATAGGCCGGTGTAGTGTTACGCATTATTTTACAGAGTTTATATAAATATAGACTTCTTGTGATTTGAAAAAGTATGAAAAGCATATTTGATTTCCGAAAGCCTTTCATGATTGTATTTATGTTATGATTTAAGGGCCCAATATGATTATGAGTGTTACGAGAGTCAGCGGGTTCGCTCGGCCCTACGTAAGGGTCGGGTGCCCATCACACCCTATCGGATTAAGGGTGTGACACCCTACAAGTCATGACTACTGAGCAATGACATCAACTAGCATGTGTGTAGAACGTGTATTGGTCGTTGGTGGTAGATTTAATTCTGTTGTTTTCTTCCATTGACTTGATTTGATATAATTGGGTGACTTGCTTGTTATTACTATTGGTTGACTTGTTGTTGGGCTATTGATTATGTGTTGTTGACTGATCTGTCTATTTTATTGATTTTATGATTCATGCATGGTACTAATCTTAGTCGGCCTATGATATCTACTGGTTCATAGTGTTTGTACTGATACTACCTTGTTGCATTCTTTTGAATGTAGATTGTGATCCAGAGGCTGCTACCCCACCTCAAATTTCGCGTTGAAGCCATTTCTTTGACAGATTTAGGGTAAGCTTCTATCCATGTCAGGCCGCACGAAGATCTTCTTTCCTAATGTCTATTTCCATTCTAGACATTGATGGTTATTTATTTCAGACAGTTTACATTCATTAGACATGTTTTGGATTAGAGTCCTTGTACGGTGACATACGAATTTTGGGATTGTAATAGTTAGGACTTTCGCATTTACTTCCTTATTTTATGGCATGACTAAATTTTGATTTACCTTGTGCTTGAATTGTTATAAACTGATTGAATTGGTTAACATAAAAATGGACTTAAATGAGTAGATGGATAGACGTATTGGTTGGCCCACTAGGAGTTAGTGTAGGTGTCAGTCATGGGGGGTTGGATTGTGACAGACTTGGTATCAAAGCTTTAGGTTCATCGATCTCGTCGAACAAGGACATGTCTAGTAGAGTCTTACGAATTGGTACGAACACGTCTGTACTTATCTTCGAGAGGCTACCGGACACTAGAAAAAATCTCTTTTCTTTCTTTCTTTCTTTCATGCTACTTGATTCTAATTGGTATCTAGATGATTCAAATTGATACCTGACTATCCTTCATTCTCTCGCAGATGGCGAGAACGCAGAGGTAGAGTCGCAGGTAGAGGGGCGGCACCGGCTGGGGGCGGAGTCCCAGCAGTTGATCCCGTGCCTCCAATGGTTCCTAATGAGGCCGCAGGAGATGCATCCGCACCAATTCAACTAGCGATATTGCCAGTTCTGCCAGGGGCTACAGCTGCTCCAAGTATACCAGATGCGATGGCGCGGTCTTTGAATTGGTTACATGGGTTGGCACAGACAGGGCGTCTGGCTGTTCCGGCGGTAGGGGTATGGGGGATGGCGGCCCCGGAGTCGGGACAAAGTTCAGGCTCCGGGAGTTCAGCATACCGCAGCAGTAGCGCCTCACTTGGATAAATTTTGATTTTTTAGGCTTTTCCGAGGCCAGTTGTAGGGCCGGTGAGGAGCATGATTTATTTTGAAGGTTCACTAAAATGAAGCCTCCGATTTCTATGGTACTGAGTCAGAGGATGCGTACGAGTTCGTCATAGATTGTCATGAGAGGCTCCATAAGATGGGGGCAGTGGACAAGTATGGTGTTGAGTTCGTGACCTTTCAGTTCTTGGGTGATGCCAAGTTGTGGTGGAAAGCATAGGTGGAGTGCAGGCTAGTCGGGTCACCTCCGTTGACTTGGGTTCAGTTCTATTCAGTGCTTTCAGATAAGTATGTTCCGCGTACTCTGAGTGACAGAAGGAAGGATGAGTTTGCTAATATTGATCAGGGGAACTCGTCTGTTGCTGTTTACGAGTCCCGTTTCCATTCCTTGTTCCGATATGCTCTTCAGTTGCTGCCTACTGAAGAGAAGAGGATCAAGCGATTCGTGAAGGGATGTTCAACCTGATATAACCTCGGAGACTGCCTTGGTGTCCAAGACTAGGGAAAATAACATACGATGAATCTCAACGTATAAAACTATGAGGTGTAACAACATTTCCATCGGAGATTTATGTTCAACGCCCAAACTATGCAAAATTTCCTTTAACCATTTCAATTCACAGGCTATCATTGCCATTGATCGGTATTCAACCTCCGCTGACGAGCAAGAGACAATGTGTTTCTTCTTGGTTTTCCACGAATAAGTGATTTTCGAGTCAACCGAAATTCAACCCAGTCCGAATCACACCATCCATACAACTAGAGATCATAATCTTTTCTCATCACATGTCTTTGTCCTAGGTTCTTCTTCAAGTAACGCACCACATGGAGAGTCGCATTCCATGTGCTTCCCTCAGTTGTTGCATGAATTGGGACAGAACATCCACTCAATATGACAACTCGAGTCACGTAAAATTGAGGTATATCAATCGACTGACCAGATAAACTAACCGGCAAGTGATTTTCGAGTCAACGGACATCCGGCCCAGTCTGAATCACACCATCCATACAACTAGATAGCACAATCTTTTCTCATCACGTGTCCTTGTCCTAGGTTCTTCTTCAAGTAACGCACCATATGGAGAGTCGCGTTCCAGTGTGCTTCCCCCAATTGTTGCATGAATTGGGACAGAACATGCACTCAATATGACAACTCGGGTCACGTAAAACTGAGGTATATCAATCGACTGACCAGACGTCCGTATGGCTCCGGATCTTCCAAATTGGTTCCTTCGGCCAACACCAAACCATGATTCTGTTCCATGGGAGTATTGATGGGTTTAGCTCCCAATAATCTGAACTCAGAGATTATATCCAAGGCATATTTCCATTGACAGAGAAATAACCCACTTGGTCCACAATAGTGCAATTTCAACGCCTAGAAAATACTTTAGAGGGCCCAAATCCTTCATGTGAAAACATGTGCGGAGATAGTCTTTGAATCATTCAATGGCATTATGGTCTTTTGCAAAGATAATCAAGTCATCCACATAGACTAAGACGTTAAGTTGCATACCTCCCCAGTGTATCGTGAAGAGAGAATAATCCGAGTACGACTGTTTGAACCCATATTTTATCAAAGCACTAGACAATTTTGCAAACCAGCACCGTGGAGCTTGTTTCAAACTATACAAAGATTTCCTGAGTCGACAAACTTGCCCCGGACTATGAACACGAAATCCCGATGGATTTTTCATATAAACTTCCTCAGTAAAGTCACCGTACAAGAAAGCATTATGAACATCCATCTTATGCAACTCTCAATTTCGCAGGCGCAACTGCCAAGGAATTGGGCTTGGACTCTTCATAATTCTTACCCTTAAATTGGACTTGTGTCACCACAATTCCAGCGTTATCATTCGACGTAATGTCATTAATGTCATAGGGAGAGATTATTTTTCTTTGGGTTTTGTTTTCTTCTCCGGCGATTCCTTTCTTTGCTATCGCCTGTTTATTTTCCGTCACATGCCATTGTTTTAGGATTTTTGCATTCTTTTTAACGTGGCTCTGATAACATGTTAAAATCAAGACAGGGAGGAGAATTTGTGAGAGACAAGAATAATGAGAGAATTATTTTTGCTTTATATTCATCACAATGACCTCCTTATATACAAATGTAAGTCCTACTTACCCTAGTCTAATAAGGTAACTCTATTCTAATAGAACTGCACATCCTATAGTGCCATAATTAAAATTTCACCATAAATAGATAAAACCTATTACAATAATACTAGAATAGGGTTTCACCGACTCACCAACGTGACCGGATCAATTGGTCCTGTCACATCCGATCTCAATAATCTGTTTTTGTTGTTTTTGTTAATGACTTCAATTTTGATTTTTCACCTTCATATTCTTTCTTTTGTTTAAATTGAATCAATGAGTAGTAGATTATCTTAAAAATCTTTGGACTTTTTTCAAAGTGGTTTTCTGGTGGTATTAGCCATGTTCCAGATAAAGATTATGCAACTGCTTACGTCAAGCCAATATATGTATGACATGTGTCTAAATATAGAGCTTTTTTTACTTAACATGATTAATTATCATGTATTTTTACTTCATTAAATCACGTAAACCATGGTAAGTGTAAACAACTATTGCATGTAACCATGGTAAACGTAAACAACTATTGCATGTAAATTTTTGCCCATATTTTTGGTGCTTTTGGCCTTTGGAAAATAAATTAATAAACAGTTAAGTAATTGTATTCATACAAAATTAAAAAAAAAGTAATTTTAGTAGATAAATTTATCAAGCTGAATGACCATTTAGAAAATCTAGTCTTTGTTATTGGGCAAGGAAAGGTCTCTATTGCAGGAGCATGAATTGGTAACAACATTAATTAATTTTTCTCAACTTCAATTTTTTTTTGTTTTTTTGTTTTTAAGATCTAAAAAAGATGAGGCAATTAGTTACCTCGATAGGAGCTGCCAGTGTTTGAAAAGACACAAGTACAAGATGAACTACAAATATGTAACTTTACAGCATGGAAGTCTCACAAATTTGTGAATCACAGAAAATATCTTTTGTCAGTACTTTTTCCAAGGGATCGATATTGTAACTGTATGAAATGATAAATTAATCTGTGGGAGTACTGCCATTCACATTTGTTAGTATGTCAAAGAAAAAAAAAAGGTATTTTTAACAATGTTCATGCTTTGTACTTTTGTTATCTTTTATTTGCAGCACTAATACCCAAATATTATTTATCATTGAGTAATAGTTAACTTGCCCTATTTCTTTGCCATTACAATTACTCCATATAATAGAAACCCGCCGCCCCCGCCCCCCGCCAAAAAAAAAAAAAAAAAAATTGCTCTCTTTCTATTGCACGTAAGATTTGCAAAATCAAATCCTTTCTATTGGTCATGGCGACTTACCATAAAAAATTCAAAATTAACTCAAAAGTGAAAACAAATTAGAATCCATGTTGAGTTAGCAAATTAATGATTTTTAAAGTCCTCCCAAAATCCTTTCACTTGTTGACGGAAAATGTATTATTGTCCAAATCACAATTAAAGATAGGTTTATTATTTGAGGACCTAAATTACATATAATGTTATAAAATGTTAGTTTAATGAATTCTTATACAATTAATATGATTTAACCTATCATAGCATGTTACTTACCATTTACCCTATTAAGTTGAGTTACTTATAATTGTTTTTTAAGTGAGATCATTGTGTAAATCATTTTACACCATTAGTACATCAAATAAATGAAATCTAAAGAATATGAAATATATTTTCAAGATGTAGTATTTAATCCAAAGTTAACATAGTGTGCGAGCGTATTTCATTTCAGTTTCTAGAAGAAATTGTTCTGTAAATTTTATGCCGACAAGGACATGCATGATGCTTGTTCATCTTCATGGTTCTCATCACGTAGCTTTCTCATTACACAAAAAGTGGAAAAAAGCAAGAAGAAAGAGCCTTTCGAGCTTTTGCAAATAATAAGAGAAAAACGAAAAAGCACGAAATTATAATATATTATGTGGATGAAATAATCTTTTAAAAAAATACGGGGGACAAACAAGAAAAGCAAGATAACATTGACCGGTGGAGTGAAACGATTATTGCTTTATTTTACAATTAAAAGTAGGGACAAAACATTTTTCACATTGTCAACTATTCTTTTTACGGCAAAGGGTCATATATACCCCTCTACTATCTCAAAATAGTTATTCGTGTCCCCCGTTTTCTTTTTCGATGTTATATACCCCCGCCGTTAGTGTATCGATCATATATACCCTCACAGTTAACGACCACTTTTTAAGTGCCACGTGGCACGATCTCAACCGAATCTTACTTTTTTTTCTCTTTTATTTAATCGGACCCACATTATTAATTCATCCAAATAAATGAGACCGGCCCATTAATACCCGACCCATTAAGACCTCAAATAAGACTTCATAACCTAATAACATATCCAACTCATTTCCCACTCAAAAACTGTGACTATGGAGAACACGTCCATTTAGTGGTTTTCAAAACTAAGAAATTTTAAAGGTTAGATTTTCCTCAAAAATTATATTTCTTTGCTTATTACTGCTATAATAGGTTAGATATTAGTAGATTCTTTAAGATTCTCTCATTTATTTTAGGATTTTGTATTACGGTTTTTAGATTTTGTCAATTTTTTTGTGGATTTCTTGATTTCTTTGCCTCTTATATGTTAGATGTTAGTGATTATACTAGGGTTTTTAAGATTCTCGCATTTATTTCAGGATTTTGTACTATGGTTGAGATTTTGTCATTTTTATTTTTGGATTTCTAGATTTCATTGCCTTTAATATGTTAGATGTTAGTGATTATACCAGATTATACCATGGTTTTTAAGATTCTTGCATTTATTTCAGGATTTTGTACTAGGGTTGTGATTTTGTCAATTTTTTTTTTTTTTTGGGATTTCGTGATTTCTTTGCCTTATGTGAGGGAATCTGCAACTTTAACTTATTATATTCATGTTTGGTGTTTATTTTTGGCTATTACTTTATGGGTATTTGTATGCATGTGCTTGAGGTGGTGGTCCCGATTTTTGGTGGACTTTTTCTGCTTTTTAACAATAAATTAGGGGTCTTTTTGGTTGTTGTGGTGGTCCCCGTGGACTTAGATGTCCTTTACTGTTTAGGGTTTGAGGATTGGTGGTTTAGGGTTTGTGAGTTGGTGGTATAGGGTTTGTGTATTGATGGTTTTGGGTTAAAGTAGCGCTTTTTTATTCATTTGGTCTTGGTTTTGGTTTAATTTGAACCATTTTTTAGTTTATGTTGGTCCTTTGAAGTCAACTCTTTATTTCTTTCTTGTTTTTTTTATTTGTGTATTGATGCCAACGTTTGTGGTTTAACTTAAGTTTAGATAAATGTTCTGTTTTTATTCATTTGGTGCTGGTTTTGGTTTAATTTGAACCATTTAGATAAGTTTATATAAAGTTACTATTTTTGTACCATTTTTTAGTTTATGGTGGTCCTTTGAAGTCAACTCTTTACTTCTTTGCTGTTTTTTATTTGTGTATTGATGCTGACGATGTCGATCTTTTTATTATGTATTTGGTTGCAACTTATTCATCATGGTTAATTTGGAGTTAATATTCAACTATGGTGGGGGTTGGACTTATGAGCCAGAAGTCAAGTGTGAGAAGAAGTTCCATAAGGAACATTTGGGAAGGTTATGACTCTGACCATCTATCTTTTAATGATGTTGTAGATGAGTACTGTAATAACTTAGGGTTTGTTGGGGTTCAACAACTCTTAGTAGTGCCACTTTACAGTAAATTATATGAAATCATTGCTGATAGTGGTATTAGGAGGTTGCTGGCAATGGTTAGTGATGATTACTATGTGATTAACTTATTTGCTATTGATGATTGTGAGTTAGCAGTTCAGCCCAGCAGCAGTGAATGTCCAGACTTTGAGTTTCCAGAATTTGCAAATGAAGAGGAGCCTAACTTGAGGCCTAAAGTTGTTTCGGAGGCAAGGACTAGGGCCGAGAGAGAGAAAAAGAGGGCACAAATGGGCACTGGGACAAGAACTATCAATTTAAGGGGTGATGCAGCTGGTGTGAGTGAGCCAACAAATTTATCATACTCACCAAGGGGACTCAGAATGATGGGGGGGGGGGGGGGGTATAAAGCTATTACGCGCCACCATCTTCTGTTGCAAGCAGCCAAAAAATCTGGAAAAATGGAGCCAAGGGAGCCCTACTGAAGTGTTTTTATGTGTAGTATGTTTTTGGAGTAATGGTATTGGACTTGTATGTCCAAACTAAACAAATTACTTGCTGATGTAATTAATGGCTTATGCCAATATATTTGGCAGCAACTCTTTAGTGTGTTGGTATGTTTGAAAGGATGCCATAGTATAACTTAGGTGGTGATTTGTTTTGTGGGTTATAATATGGCATCCGTTTGTTATATTTCAACTTGTATGTTGGCACTTATTCAGCTATTTGAAGTTATGGTAACCACCATTTAGTATGCCGAATTGTCTTTGTCCATTTATAACTTAGTTGTATTAGTTGCTGCTTGTATTAGTTCATTTGTTCATTTATAACTTAGTTCTATTAGTTGCTTGCTTTATTAGTTCATTTGTCCATTTATAACGTAGAGAAGATGTGTGACTATATAAACAGGTATGTGATACAATTTAGACACTTTCAATACCATTTAGACACATTCAAAGCAAGAAAAACAATACTACGTATGGCCATTTACATCTTTTTTAAAGGAACACTAAATAATGGCTAACACTACATTCAACCAACAAAACATGGACCAATACTTGTTCATCAACCAAAAACTACAAGACTTACTACATCAATTAATCACAAAATGCTTGTTCATCAACATTCATCTTACAAGGCAACTTACTACATCAATTACTACAACACAACCTAATTCATCGCAAAATAACACAACTACTTACACAAGAAAAGAAAAAATGCAAGCAAATAAGAACAAAGATATCACAATAACAGCCTTCATCTTCGAGACCTCGTCTTCCAATTTCACGACTTTGCTCCTTTCAACTTGATTTGTAGCCTCCAATTCCTTCACTTTTTGCTTCAACATGTCCCTTTCTCGATTAACTGCATCAATACCCTCCAAACTAACTATTTTTTCCTTCAATTTCTGCCGTTCAAACTTCAAGGCATCCACTTGAGACTTCAACTTGCATATAACATTTACCGCTCTATCCGGCAATAGAGGATTAACCCAATCAAAATAACCACACGAATCAACCTATGATAATTCATCAAAAATACTGATACGATTTACAGTAAAAAAAATCAGCCCAACTACAAAATCAATTATTAACACTTACATCAGGCCTGGGACATTTGTAGAATCTCCGACCAGCATTTGCAGGAGTGTAAGCCGTAAAGCAATTGCGGACCGGTCGCAAAAGACACGTATGCTTTGAAGAACCATCTTTAGATGAACAACTAGCTTGAGACATTGTAACACCCTTGTTTTTACTTGACAATAAGGACCGAATTAGAGGACCCAAATTTAATTTTGGGTGATTTCTGATTCTAGGGTGTCAATAGAATTGAAAAAGTAGAGAAGAAGAAGGAACTAGGTGTGAAGAACCCTAATTCGCAACATATTGAAGAATAAGAAGTTGAGAGGAGAAAGAGAATAAAAAATGGCTGATAGAACCCTAGTTGGATATGTTATTAGGTTATGAAGTCTTATTTGAGGTCTTAATGGGTCGGGTCTCATTTATTTGGATGAATTAATAATGTGGGTCTGATTAAATAAAAGAGAAAAAAAAAGGCTGGGTCGATTGAGATCGTGCCACGTGGCACTTAAAAAGTGGTCGTTAACTGTGAGGGTATATATGGTCGATACACTAACGACGGGGGTATATAACATCGAAAAAGCAAACGGGGGACACGGATAACTATTTTGAGATAGTAGAGGGGTATATATGACCCTTTGCCGTTCTTTTTAACCAAACTCAAGAGCAAAAAGAAAAAGAAAAAGAGAAAATTAAATTAATTAAATGAATTAATAAAACTTGAAGAATAATTAGTGGCCCCACAGAAATCATCGATCATCAAGAAGGCTGACGTAGTCCATCCGTACACCACACAAGCCACATCCAATCCAAACCAAACAACTACTCCTAAACAAAACATTACTGTATTCCTTTTTGTGTCTTACTAGATTCACACTCCATTATAATAATAAAAATTTTGATTAAAAAACTCAGAAGTAGGTCCTACAATTAAAACCCACCAAGGGAATCACTATGCTTATTTACAAATCGACCAATTATTTGCGCACTGCAAATTGCTGTGTCAAACCGTCCTGAGCCAATACAAGTGACAACAAATGCGTGGACAGAACGTAGTTATTCTCCTTTTTATCTTCACCATCTTCTTTAAAAAGAAACTTGGCTTTCAATTAGTCAAATCATTTTCATGAGTTCATCTTCATGGATATAATGGGAGTGGAGTGGCAGTACACGATGCATCTACAAAGACCAATCTCACGCAGATTATACCCTACATATCCAATATATTTTGCACTTTAAAAAGTATTAGTAACACCCACTAAAGCCATTGCTACTTGATTAGAGGAGGAAAAAAAAAAGGAGTGTTGAAGTGAATATGTACGGAGCTTCTTCAAATTAGACTTGGTATTTAGAAATAGTCAATAACAAAAACACCATTTACGTGAGTTTCACATATATTGCTGCTTTTAAGTCAGGAAAAATAAATACTGTAACATCATGAATTTCCAAAACACTCAACCTCAATAAGCTTAATTAGAACTAAGCTATAATTGTTGATTGTTTTCGCTGTGATTGATTATACGGTTTTAAGTCCAATTTAGCACTTCGGGCAGATCTTTATTTGCGAATTCCATCGGCATCTTTTGGAAGCGGGGTTTCGCTGTTCGTATTGCCGAAGGATAAGCATTACTGATAATTCACTTATCAACAAAAAAAAAAAGAATTTCATCGGCACACGCGCATACTTATTTGTTTTAGTATATATCCCTTTAAAATGAAACTATATATTTTTAATTAACTTTTGAATAAGAAATCTACACGACTTCTTTTCCTTCTTATGATCAGTAGTTTCCAGACGAATATGTAGCACTAAGATAGGTTTATAGAACACCAAGTGGATCATTACCTATGCTGATTTATGAACTAATCAATATAATTGTTTTGTTTTATTTAGAGATGCTCCAAAATCAAAAATGAAGTGGACACATGGCAAACCTGTGTACAAAGTCAGCTAAGCTACAAGCTGGTGCGTTAATCAAATAATTGCTTGATTCAAATCTTCAATGAGGGCAAGACAAGTGCACCCCACATATGATAACCATACGCATGATGAGAAAACGAAATTTAATTTCCTTTTCTCCTTTTATTCTCTTGAGTTCGGACGGTGACGGGAAGAAATTTCAGATGTTAGAAGTAATGGGCAAACAAAAACTGTAACTAAACTTACCTACAACGCATATAATTCGTGTGTTATAGGGGACTTACCTAACGGCCCAAACGGCCAACAGTTAACGGACCGTTAGTTGTTCTTTTTTGAATTTAAAACCAAAAAAATTAGTTTCTACGATCGTGCATACCATGTCAATTATATTGTACAGTTGCATAAAAAAACGGAAATTGTTGTATAAACACAATTGATGTAATAACATTAATAAAAGATAAGTGTTTTGAATCAAAATACATTTTTAAGCATCAGAACGGATAATTAGATTATAACCTAAAGGAAATATGTATATAAACTAACAATTAAAATCCTTGCGAATACATCCAATCATACTCAATACCAATACATTATCATAAAACACCAAAAACATTAGCAGCAAAAAAGAAAAATATATGTAGTTTTGCAGCGATTCAAACATATAAAGTATGACGAAAAGAAATTAAACGCTACTAATTACGTCTTCATACATGTTTATGTTCATCACATACATGATACACCCTAGGGGTGTACATGGACCGGGTTGGTTCGGATTTTTTAAACGCAATAAACCAAATTCATGCCTGGTTTTTAAATTTATACACCAACCAACCCAATAAAATTCGGGTTTTTCAACCTCGGATTTTCTCGGGGGTTTTTCGGTTTTTCGGGTTTTTTTTCGGAATAGTCTTGATACAAAACATATAACTTTTACTTCAAATATTTCTTTAGTTCTAGTAAGATACAACTATATAATTAAGGTGTTTCTTAAGAAAATAACAAAATGTGAAAAGAGTGATGACATTGTATTAAAATATTCAACAAAAGCTAATAAATTCGGTCAAAATAAATATTGCTAATTAACAAGCCATAAAGAAAATGACCATAATCTAAAAATACTAAGTCATGCTAAAATAAGTAGGACTAATAAATATTAATTACATGACAAAGAAATAAAACTTAAGTTATGTTTTTTTCACTCTCTAAATAAATTATCTGTCAAGAATAGATATCCAACATTATTGTCATTCCTAGTGGTAAAATGAATTTCTTTTGTTAGCATTAGTGTTGAGTTAGTTTTGATTTGGACTTTATTTGAGTTACTAACATCATAGGATATAAAAACTTATTGACATTCAAAACTCGAAGTTCAAGCTTGAATAATATGATAATAGTTAAAGAACTACGAAAAAATTTAGAAATATTTATAAATTACATTACAAATAAATATTTTTATGTATAAAATATTTTAAAATTTGAATACGTATAATGTCGGGTTGGTTTGGTTCGGTTTGACTTTTTTAGTTAAAACCAAACCAAACCAATTATGGTCGGGTTTTTTTTTCCAACACCAAACCAAGTCAAACCAAACCACTAGTCGGGTTTTTTTTCTCGGTTTGACTCGGTTTATTGATTTGGTGTGGTTTGTCGATTTACTTTGTACACCCCTAATACACCCAATAAGTAAGGATTGAAATTTAGATTAAACCATCCAGGCCCAACCTTCAGCAGAGAAGGGAAGCACCGGAGATATTGCCACTATATAGTCAATAGTCAAGTAAATATTTAATAGGGAAGGAAGCAGTGGGATCGTGTAACTTCCAATAAACCACTTTCCGATAGCTTAGGTGGTTCTTATATGATTCTAGTTTTGAATGTGAAATTTGGTAACACGCTTTTCTCATGCTAACCCCATAAATAGTACTCCAATTTTCTTTAACTATGAGTTAAATAGGACTTCTAATCATACAATTAATATGAATCCTAATAGAAATCAACTTTAATAGAAGATTATGACTTCTTGTGCATGCCAACGGTAAATCTTAAATATTATGATTCTATCTAATTAATAATTTCTTTTAAAAATTAATTTAACTTTCAAGGGTGTAAAAGCCTGTCAACATTGGGGATATTTTCGTCGAATCAACATTTAGTGTTCTAACATTCATGTTTTTATAATAACTTTGTGAATTGAACACGAAATTCCTCAATGAAGTCATCTGCAAAAAGAATTTATTATCATGAAGCAAAACACTGGGAGAAGCCGTAAATCATCAGTCACGTATTCAACATCAATTAAGAACATCACTAAATTAGAAAGCACTATAAATTAGAGGCAAACTAAACAAAACTTTTAAACCCTAAAGATGTAAAAACAACACGTGATCTGCAATTAATCAGATGATTGTGTTCATTTTTTATATAAAAAGAAAAATCAGATGATTTTGTGTTTAGAACTCATCTCTGTAATTAAATTGTAATCTAATATGAACTTTAACATGTTCTTGCAGCAACGGTAACTGTGTCAATGAAACTTTATATAAAAGGTGGTTCAAAGATTTCTTTTTCATGTCAAATTCGTAAAATGACTTTTAAGGAATTCAAGAATGTGTAAGACATAATAGTCAAAATAGCTAAAAAGTTGAACTTAGAATTAATAGTCGTTCTTTTAGGTTTAAGACATATGTTAAGAAAGAAGGATTATAGCTCATTAAGGGTATAAAAGTCGTTTAATATTTGGAGGGTATTTTGATCAATAAATATTTATATTCATGCTTTTAAGATAACTAGTTTCTGTAAACGTGCTTTGCACGTTATTCCCTATCAACCTTAATCATCGCAAAAAATATTAGCTATTATTATTTATAATTATATGAACTTCTTTAATAAGGCACAAAAAGATTGTTATGATATAAGTTATATCCACTTAATATTTCTTTGAATGATGTTTTTGTTATATACTTTTTTTTTCCCTTTTCCCCCGTGAGAAACAATTTTTGACTAAGATAATCTAATGTTAGGGATCAAGTGGCCATATGTTTATTTATTGTCATTTATAAATATAAAAGTTTGAAAATCGTTACTAAACAAAATTACACTATAAGAATATTTTGTTATTTATTTTAAACAAATTTAGATTGATCACAAAAGTAAGATATAATATATTTTTTTGAAATATTTTTATCATGAAATTTTTTCTAACTTCATGGTAATTTTTCATGATGAAATTGTAGCATGTCTTTTTATTTTTTCCGATTTGGATGCACTTACCTCATTTAAAAAAGGAAGTGTCCCGGGGAAGTACGGTTTCTAATCGTACCGGGAAAAAGGAAAAAATAGACTTCTACATGGATGGTGCTCTAAATGAATATTGTTTTAGAGTCGCCACCTAATTTTTAGGAAATTAGGAAAACCAATTCGAAAGGGTTAATTTAAAATGGTTAAATTTTAAAAGAAACCAAGCTAAACCAAAGTATGGGTAAGTGATTACTTGTGATCCCCCTAGAGAAGGTGTTAGGCACCCCAGTATTGATCCGTAGAACACGGTTGACCTGCGGGTTCTAATAGTGTGTTTTGTAAAAAATAAATTGTTTTTTATAAAAGTTGCCTTCATTTAGATTCCCGCAATAAAATGTTAGTCATTTATGCAAAATATAACATTTTCAAAAAATAAAAGTGGTAGAGTTTTGCCCAACATTGGGCATTGGGTTACGGACTAGAACACCTAGGTTAAAACCCGAAGGCGTTTAACCTGAGTAGAACGCTACATGAGTCCACCCGATTTTATTTTTAAGTTTTTTAAAGAGTTTTATTAAGTGTAGAAAAATAGTTTAAGGCATGCCATTATTAACCATATTTTTTTTTATGTATTCGTTTTTATCCGATTTTTATGTTAGTCCCTTAAGTTTAAAATAGTCCAAGTTTTTTTAAAAAAAAAATAGTCAAACAGTCCCCTAAAGTCTCAAATCTGTCCCAAATCAGTCCGTAAATCTGCGAAAGAGTCCATAAGTTCCAAAATGTTCACTTTAGTCCCTATTTCTTACATAATTAAGCCGTTTTAATCAAACAGTCAAATCAGTCCATAATTTTTAGGAATCATACAAGCCGTAACAATTTTCAAAGATTGATTTGTAAGGTTTTATTAAAATCAAGTTTAGCGACTCTAATTACGTGATAATTCTTTTAAGGGTTCCAATAAACACATTTCATCAATTTTGCGGAATAAATAATAGGAGATAGGGAGTTGGGCCTACCAAGCCCAACAGAATAAATGCATTTAAAAGACTATCTGCTCCAAGTTATGCTCCAAATGCTTAGTCTGTCCATGGTTGAGGTTGACTCGATCTAGGAAACTTAGTGGGCCTCGTTGAGGCCCACCAACGGGTTTGGGTGGACAAGAATGCAAATGGGTATACATGATATTAGTACACGTTCATAAAATAGACTAAGTAAAAAAAAATAAAGGGCTATGATAATTATTACAATGCCAAAAATGAATTACAACTTTATCGGGCCAGGCCCATATATAATCAGCAGATAACAAAATAGGCCCAAAACAGTAACAGTGGTTGTCCAAGTGTAGGAACGAGTGACAGGCCCAGTCCTAGGCCCAAAACCATTCTTCTTCTCAATCTTTTTAGGTGTCAAAGCTATGGTATACACAATATACCACTGATATACTACTTGGTTTTCTTCTTAAATTTCTAAGTGTCAAGACTCTAGTATACATGATATACTACCAGTATACTACTAAATTATGAAAAGCAAAACCCTTTAAAGGGCATACCCTCCATAAAAACTTGATATACACTACACATTTAGTTAACCTTGACTCTAAACAACATATTCAGGTCATGTACAGGCCATAAATTCCCCAGAAATTCACACAATTTCAAATTCAAGTTTTTGGCTATTGATCAAAGCTTAAAAAATCAAGCACAGATGCAAGGCTAGTTATCACAGAAACAAAAATGCCACAGAGTAATTCATCAAACACAAGGTGAAGAAAACACACAGCTTTAGCCAATGCAAGGATAACTAAGGCAGGGCACAACAAGTGTTTGAGACTCAGAAGATAGCTATGGCACAGTTAGGAAGAGCATGACAGGTTTAACATGATGTAGGTTCAAACAGAATCTAACTAGGGTGTAATGGATAGTCAAGATAGGATCAACAAGTCCTTAAGAGGATGAAGCTAACATAGGTGCAAACATAGTTCAAACTATAGTCATAGCAAATCACAAATGATAGGAGGCTTATATGAGAGCAATTACAGATCTAAAGAGTCCTAAACTGTGGCCATAATGGGTTTATGCTACTGTCTTAGGCTCAAAATACCATACTAAACATGTCATGGTCACAAGCAAGCAGGCAGAGGTAGGAAATCATGTATATGGGCCATAGAAATTCACAAGCCAGCTACAGAGGCAGGTACAAGTAAGCAGGTACTACATTTATTCTTGTACAAATAGTTTTGATTTTAGTTTTAGCATGGCATTGAGTGTCAAAGTTCAGAACCAAATATAGCATAATCAAAGAGGGCATGGCACACTTTTTAGATGATAAAACAAGTAGTGTTGACAGTGGAAAGGCAAGGAAGTGAAGCAGTACAAGATTGAGGTAAAGGAGATAGAAACCAGGCCAGGGACCATACTTATAGTCTTTGTTTTTAAACTTTCTAGGGGGAATTCAGCAATCAAAGAAGACAGAGTGATGAATTGGCCAATCATGAGTTCATTTTTAGTTAGCAAGAAACTGAATCAATGCCAGGAACCATTCTTAAACTAGTATGTACTTATCCAAGGGTCATAGTAGCAAATAATACGTCCGAAGTCATTTTCAGGCTAGTTTTAGTTTAAACAGGTCAAGGTATCAAGTAATGCAAGCCATAAGTTCATCAATACTCCCAGGTTTTCAAGTTTAGTCAAGGTCTAGCATGATCACAGAGTGGCTCAACTAGTCACAAAAATCATCTCAACACATAGTGAGTCTTATGGGGGCACTAACAGAATCTCAAAAGATGGTCCAATTGATCTCATTCCCAGAACTACACAAATAGGCCAAAAACAGAGATGGAAATCCAAATAGGATCCAACAGGCCACAACAAGGGCAAAAGGGAGCATGATACTATCTTAGGTCTTTCAACAATGTATCAGACATGGTTCAGTTTCAAACAAGTAAATAGGGAACAAGAATAGACATGAGGCAATCTCAGATTTTACAAATGGACAGCAAAGGGAGGGATATCACAAAACAAGGACAAACCTAATCCTCTTAAAGTAGCTTTTAGTCTTGTTTTAATCTTCATACACTTAGTCTTTAGGTGATCATGTTAAACAAGAAGAACCAAACAAACTGTAAGCAATACTAATATAAAGAGAGCACAAGTCACACTAGACAAGTCACACGGACACTACAAATAAGTAGAGCACGAGAATATACCTGCATTCAGAAGCAAAGAAAAACAATCACCTATTGGCCAATCCCCAAACCCTCTTACTCCAATTTTAAGACCAGCAAACAGGTTCTATAACTCTCATATCTCATATCACTGTTAACAGTTCTCAAAACAAGATCAATAAATGCACACAGGGCTCAAGACGCTAAAAAAACTCTTCATGAATTAGCAAGACAAGTTACAAATTACTCAAATTCTCATTTTAACCAGTTATTCAACTTGCATAGTCTTAGAGATCACTAAAAAGGTCCAAGGAAAGCATTTTTTTTTTAATCTTTTCAAACACTCAACAAGGTTCAGAGGTAGTAAAACAGTACAAACTAGAACAAAGCAATCATAGGGCACACAAGTTCTTCTTTTATACCTTTTTAAAGGCATTTAGCAAATGGGAAATTCAGATCCATTTTAGAGACTCTCAGAGTTAGCAAGGTTCTCTATTTCCATAGCAACATCCAAAGTTAAAATAATCAGTTTTTATGAAAAATCTTCAACAGACCAGTTTAAAAAGAGTTTGAAAGCCAGTTTTACAAATCTCCTGAACAGATTTTCAAGGGCAATGGTCTAAAACTAAGGTAACAGGTTCGACATGGATATGACAAACAAATAAATACCTTAATCCTTCTCTAGTTCAAGATAGGCAAAGTACAGAATCACATAGGACATATTTCAAGTTTTAAAATCATTTTTCAAGTTTAAAACAGTATTTAAAGGATGCTTCAAGATCCAAACATACATTAGGTTCCCACCTTGCTCTTAAAAACAACAGGAGACTCACAAAAATACACAAATAAGCCTAAGCACAAAACATCCTATATTCAAAATCATTTTTCATCCAGTTTTACACTCTCAGATTCTTTAGTTATTTCTAAACACCTCATGCCATCTTTAAGACGAACTTTAACTATCAACAACAAGTAGAAGAGAAAACAATTCCACTTTAACTCCAAAATAGTTTTAAGCTAAGATGATCAACCTCCATGTACCAAAATAGCCTCAATCAAAACCAAAAGACTTTATAACTCAATGAAACAATGACAACAGTACAAGAAATCAGAGAAAAATACCTCCATAACCTTTAACACAACACTAAACTCCACAGAAAATGATATGGCACGTCTATATCTCAAAAATCCAATGTAACAGTAAACTATAAACTAGAACAGACACTTCTTTACATCTTTTAACCATTTTAGAACACCAATAGCATCTAACAACACTTGAACTACATGATATCTACATCTTAACACAAATACACTATTTCAACAGTTCAAAAACAGATAATAGCCAAAACATGTTCCAAACTTTCACATAAACATTAACACATATAAACAGGCTAGATAGGAAAAAATAAAGTAGAATAGGAGTATTGCCTTTTTGTAAGGCAACCTAAAGATCAAATGAGAGGGATTGGATCAACACTTCAACATCAACACTTAATCCTTGAAAAACTGCCCTTTGTTTTTTATTTTTAAAAAAAATATATTGTAGTATATTTGTGGATAATATATGTGTAGTATTGATATATTGTAGTAATTTCAGTGGTGTATATATATAGTATTCTTGATATATTAATAGGATTTTAGTAATGAGAGTTTGGAACCTTTTCCAATTCTCAGACAAAAATTCCCAGAAAAGCCCCCTAAAAATGACACTAAGTCCTTCTATTTATAGCACAAAAATAGGGTTTAGGGATAAAAATGGAAAGAATTTCAGGCCAATAACCGAATTTCTCCCCAATTCTTAAACCCTAATTCAAACAATTTTAAAATTCAGTAAAGGACAAACAAATTTTTCAGCAAATTATACTAATTCGTACCATATTCAACAGAATTTCATATAAATCACATAAAACAACTAAAATCTAACTAATTGTACCAAAAAAATTCAAATAAAAATCAGAAATACTAGGTTAGTATGCCTCATCATCAATAAACAAAATTACTACATTATAACGGTATAATAGTACTAGAATTGTACAAAACAAGATAGAATCCCCTAGAAATGGTACTCAAATTGAGGGAATTTGTGGGAAATTACCCTAGGTCCCTCATTTGTTGTACGACGCACAAGTTGGCCAAGGGCTCGAGGCCCCGCCCATGGCACCTACGTACATGAGAAAACCTGAGCAACATCCTATAAATAATTCAAATTCGAGACCATAAATTGAAATTTACATGAAATTAAACTTGGGAATCGTAAGAACTCACGACTGGGAACAAAAACCCTCAATAAGAGAGAGAGAAGAGGCCATGAAGAGAGAGTGGAAGAGAGAGAGAGAGAGAGAGAGGAACCCTAGGTTGAATCACACACACACACAGGAGGTGAGAAAAGATCGGGTGGTGAGAATGAGAAAAAAGGGAGGGGGTGGGGGTGGAAAGTTTATTTTACTAAACCTCCCCCCCACCCTCTTTTTTTTTAAATAACTTCCCCCCTAATTTTTAAAATGTTTAAATTAACCCCTCTTTTTTAATGAAAACCCCTTTTCAAAACATTGTGTACTCATTTTAAAATAAAATACATACTCCTAAAAACGTATTCATCTAGAACTCCCTTGTAAAATAACTTTTGACGAAAACAAGACTTGTAATACTTAATCTTAAAATACGAGCTTCAAGATGAGCCCAATATTGACATAGTTCCGAGCAATATTTTTAAATGTGAGAAACTGCGATCAAAAGTGAGCCGTAATTCATACGTCTTTTTAATTAGTAATTTTCCCGATTTAGATGGAGCGGGGTTTTTATCTTCATTCCAACACATGTTTGAACTCGTAATTTCTCGTGATTGTCAATTTTCATGAAATAATAATTAGGTGTCGATTTTGCAATTTTCTCGGGACTTTTAAAATTTTATTTTTTAAGGGTGCATCCTTGCTCCGTCTTTGACTTGGGAAATTTAAAAATTAAAATACGCATATTATGAGGTGAAAATTAGGTGTCAACAAAAATATTTCAACTATTTTATTTTCATTCAACATAAAATTTTATATGTACTTACTTGCAAAAGATAATCAATCAATTTTACGATGGTTATTTCTGTTTTTTCTCATCCTCTTATTATATTTAAGCATAACTGTATTGATTCCCACAATCCTAACTGGTGGTTGGTGTTTAACTTTGAGTTTATTACACAAAAGTCACTTTTCTAATTTTGGTTACATAAAAGTCATCCAGCTTAAAGTTCATCACACAAAATGTACTTTTTAATTTTAGAAACCGCTCTCCACGTTTTGCTTCACTAATCTCCGTTGTGGTTTATGATTTTTGTTTACTTTTGTTATTTTGATTTCTTAAAATAATTTTTAATTCATTATTATTTTGGAGTGTCATGTCATATGTTTGTTACAAAATATAAGAATTCAGGTGAGATTTGTTTTTTAGTTTACTAACCAAAGTTAAATGACTTTTATGTGATAAATTTTAAGTTGGATGACTTTTACACAACAAAAAATAGAAAAGTAATTTTTGTGCGATAAAATAGAAAGTAAATTTTATGTGATAAAATCAAAGTTGAAAGACCATCGGTGAAATTTACTCGTCTATCGTCTATGACTAAAGTAACTATAATTTTTATTTTTATTGAACTAAATATTGAATACAAAGGCAACTAATTAATTCATTTGTTATCTATAAAAATTAATGCAGCAACTATTTTATAAAAAAGGAATGTAGCTTAATTTATTAATATTCTATTATTAATTAATTAGGAATTCAAATTCCTAGATATTGGATAAAATCGTCAAGATTATGATTTTATCTAACACTTATTATACTCGTTCTCTAGAGATAAACACTTTACTTTCATAGATTCTTAATCTATCTTTTAACACCAAATGTATGAGGTAATCTAAAATATCTAAGTCTATAAAAATATGGTCTAGTAATTACCTAATTTTTATGTAGAAATAAAATTTTAAGACGGACAAAGTAACTTTTATCAATCACAAAAATATTCCAAACAAATGTGTCCTTATTGAAACGTGATAGTAAAGTTCTTTAATTAATTAGATTTGGAATCGAAATTTAGAAGTAGTATCTGTTTTAAATTCTACTTTCAGCTATGATATTTTTTCAATTGACCAAAATAGTTATATTGAGAAATGATTGAATTAGACTAAAAGGATATAAAAGTCATACAATATTTAAAGGATATTTTGGTCAACTAACATTTATATTCATGCTTTTAAAATAACCTAGTATCTATGAACGTGCTTTGCAAGTTATTCCTAGCCAATCATCACCAAAATTTGTAATCTTTTTTTTAAAATAAAATTTATCAGAAAAACTAATAGATGTCTTTTGAAATTGAGTCCTCTAGTTTCAGTCAATTTTCCTCACCTCACAGTAGTGTGATTCAATAAAAAAGTGAAACAACATATGCTAAAATAAAGAAACATATTTAAATTTACATTATTAATAGTAATATGTATAGTGACCAAAGAGCCATCTTAGTGATGTCTTTCTCCACAACTTAAAATTTTCTCCCATTAAATTATAAGACTCTTAAAGAGGAGTATTTAAACAGACAAACATAATAGAAAAAGATCAATGTTTCACTCCCAAGAAAATTGTTGTAAGGTTTGCAATAATGTTCCATCACTTATGTGTCTGTTCTGATCTCCAATTTAAATTGTGAGAATTATTCAGGATAATGGAACGTTTGTAACATTCTTCTAGCATAATGATTTTGAATTTCGCTTCACTTCTTGAGGTTATAAATGTTACCTAGGAGGTCATTGCCAAGTCTAAAAATTTTTGGTTCAGTTTTTTTTGATATTTTTGAAAAAGATTATCCTAGATTCTCTTCTACGTAATCCTATGCATTCACTGTGCATCCCTTTGCATCCACTGTGCATCCCTTTGCATAACATTCAACCTGTATCTGCTCTCTACAATTCCGCCATTTTTTTTCCTTTTAACCTTAAAAAAAAACTTAAACTTACCAAATAACTACTGACTAATTCACAAAATGTAACGACCCGCTAGGTCATTATGGGTATTTTGACCATTTTTACCCCCGCTAGTTCCTTTCCGAGACTAGGAGCGAGTCTAGTGATAACTTAAGGAGCTAGAATTCTGAAATAAAGGCCTTTGATTGTATTTGTGAACTTGTTTGAAAACTTGACTTATTTCCATTGGGGAGTGACTTAATAAATTTGACCTCCATTGGGAATTTCGAGGGCATGGGTGAGTCCATAGCATCTTTTTACATTGATGTGCGTGTTTGGTTTGCGTTTGTAAGGCCTCAGATTGATGTTGGAATTTTGGGTGGAAATCTAATGAAAAATCAGAGCTCGCTGGTCGGATGTGACCGCTGCAGAGGGTGTATTACCGCTGCAGCAAGCCCGCCGCTGCGGGGAGGCTGATTGTCACCGCGGGGTTTCGGGTTTAATGAGGTCTGCCGTAGAATAGGGGTTTTCTGCTCCAGCGAGACCGCTGCAGCAAAAAGATGACCGCTGCAGCGGTCGACGGGAGGCAGAAACTGCCTTTCGTATCACAAATTTCGAAGTTATTCCCCGCATAACACCAAAACAGTTCCCAAGAACAGTAAGAGGCGATTTTCTAAGGCTAGGGCATTACTCCTCATTGAAGGTAAGTTCTAATCTCTACGTAGGTCATTCCCTATTCTTCTTTAAGTTCCATATAGCTTAAGGTCCTCTAATGGTGAATGAAAGATTATAGCCCTACAAATAGTAAACCCTTGGATAATGAATGGATTGTTGATTTTATTATTGTTTATTCATCTAGGAGTGTAGAGTATCACCTTTTAGGATGAGAATTGATTACTTATGGTGGAAATTTCATATTGAGACTTAGGGTTCTAATAAAAAATGAGAACTTTAGCATAAAAACTGCTTGAAAGGGGTTGAATCAATTGGAAACCCATGAATTAGGATAGTATGATTGTTGGGATTGAAATTATGATAAGTTCATCACTAAATTGATGGTTTCACCATTTGAAAAGGGTAGAAATAATTCGGTTTTCCTTCCCAATTGTTGTCCTTGTTAGAGTAAAATGATCCACTACTCACTTAGCGTTATATTGCTAGACTTTGAACGTTCTTTGCGAAAGGGAAAAGTTGTTGCGGAGTAGCTTGCATTGTTCTAGTTCTGCATCTGAGGTTGGTTACGGTCTACTTGAGTTAGTTGAATGTATATGTAATAGAATTGATAGGAGAAAGCTTGTATAGGTCTTCGGACATGAAGTCTAGCTGGAAATTCCTAGGTTGGTACTGATTGGTTGATTCTGTGGGCTTGTAGACATTACTTTATGTACTGAAACCTGAGGTGTAATTGTTGTGTTATAAGAAGGAAGGAGTTCATATATACTCTTTTTGTTGATTGAGATGATTACATATTCACTATGTTGATGAGTTAATTTACTTGAGTCTTAATATGACTTGTGGCTTGATGCCTTGTAATTCTTGACTGATATTGTTGGCTGATCATATTCCATATTGACTGTTGAACTGGAAATACATTGAGATTCATAGTATGATGAGATATAGAAAGAATGCATATGCAAAGGTACATTTGACAGGGGGTGAGTATGTGGCCTAGTTATGGGCTTGTGATCCGAGGTCAGTTCCGGATCGAGTGGTCCATGGACACCATGGGTCCCCTGTAGGTCATGGCTAATTGAGCAAACATTACCAGTTGGCATGTGTGTACACGGTTGAGATACTATTATTGTGGCATTTAATTGCATCAGACTTATATTATTCCTGTTTGATGGTTGTGGCTGGACTTATCTTATACATGTGTTGGCTGATTCCTGTTGATGGCATTATTTGGTTTTGTGTTGTTGTGCCTATCTGCCTATCTTGTTGATTTTATGAATGCATGCATGATACTAATCTTAGTCGGCCTATGATATCTATCGGTACATAGCGTTTATACTGATGCTACCTTGCTACATTTTTTATTTGAGTGCAGATTGTGTGCCAGAGAAAACCCATGCATTGATTGCTGAATGTGTATTAATATGTGTATTTGTTTGCACAATCATGCTTAGATACGTTAAATATATACTCTCTAACCTTCTTTCTTCTTCTTCGCCTTTTCTTTGCTTGCATGTGAAATCACACGGGCCACTTGGGCTATCTTTTCCCATTTTTGAAACATGTTGGGCCTGAGCCCCAACTCTTATTACTTGATCCAGTCCGATGAAAGGGAACTAATATTTGCATTGAAGGCCCATCTATGGGGGAAAATAGGCAACTGGTCCTAAACTTTCCTCATTATTTTTCTTTAGTATATTCATATGTATTTGCATAAAAAAAAAAAAAAAAAACACTTGTATAATATTGAAACCCTTGTGAATGTTAGAACTTAGGAAAACATTAGTATTATTAGGAAGTCGCCCAAATGATTTTCAAACTTGGATTAATCCTAACTAATGTATGAAATGGGTAATTAATGTTCTATAAGTTTCTTTGAGTTTAAAACTGGTTTGGATATGGTTAAGTCTAAATAATTTTTGAAAATTGGGAATAAGTAGCATTTGTGGGCCTTCCACCACTTGTAAAAATCCCGAAATGGAGCAACAAGATTTAATTTAATTTTTGGGCCTTAAGCCCTCCTATGGACTGTTTCAAAATCAAATGTATAATTGTTTCGCCCTTTGGGCCTCAGCAGTAAAATAGACTGAAATTGGACTTGGAAAATGACATGGACATAATAGTTATTTGCAGAAACTGAGATTGGTAGTTAGAAAGAAACAATTCAGATTTTTATCTAGTAAATTGGACTCTTTCAAACCTGCTTGGACTCAAAACAATTTTCGTAAAAACAAAAGGCGTTTTTGGGGATAAAAGCCCAAACTTAAAGGGACAAAAAACAACACGAATTATACTTAGACCAATTTTTGAGATGACATGGCTTTGGAAAGTGAAATATGGTTGATTATGAGCTTCAATGAATCAAACAATATATATATATATATATATATATATATATATATATGTGTTATAAAAGGATATTACTCCACTTACTTTCTTATATAATGAAAACCTATAAGAACTAAACTCATATCATTAGGACCAAATAGTAGCTACTCTACTCAAGAGAAATTTTGAGTGTATCTTGGTCCGGAAATGAAGTGAGTTGAACACTTACATGAATTTTTTGAAACCAAAACCCCTTTTTCTAAAGGGAATTTTTGCCGAAATTTTAAATTTATGATAAACATGACATTTTGCGATAAAAAAAATGTTTTAAGAAAATAATTATAATAATCACACATTGAAGCTTGTAGATCAACCGTATTCTACTGATCCTTAATACTATAGTGCTTAAAACCTTCCCTAAGGGATCACCAGAACCCCTTACCTCAAACTCTGGTCTAAAAGAATTTTACTCTTGTTTGAATAAGCCCTTTTAACTCGGTTTTCCTAATTTCCCTTAATAAATTAGGTGGCGACTCTAAAAATACGAAATCTATTTAGAGCACCAACAACCTCTTAGTAGCTTTTATGCACCCGCGTAAAAGTGAACCGTAACATCATGTATATGTATGTATATTTATGCATAAGAGTGATAAGAATACATTCTGAGCCTATCAGAGTGACGTGAGTGACGTAAGGTCGTTGCACCTCCGATTAATAATATGAAACTAACATCGTCAATATATATTTCATTAGAAGCGAAAGATCAACGCAATATAAATCCAAAATATATCATGAGAGAAAAGGACATAAGCTTCTATGCAATTGAGAGTGGAGCTATTATGAGTATCGTTCGTTATAGAAAGTGCCTTAACATACCTTAGCCAACTTGATTTCCACAATACAACTTAAGCAACCCATAACGCACTTCAATCTACACAATAACGATGACACATTTGTTATACTTAGGGGATGCTAGTATATCACGTATATCGAGCAACAAGCTCATTTCTACAAGAATTTGAGTAGCATCTCCCCTATTTCTTTTCAATCCCAAAGCTCAATAACACAGACAACAATAATAACAACAGGTTCAAGTCATCCTTCATGACCTCCAGCCACCAAATAACATAAGAATAGCCCAAAACAGCCTAACAACTACAACAAAACTTTAACTATGATTTTCCAATCTTTATCTCACAAGTTCTAAATCAATAAACTAGATAAGACTTGGATGAGATTAAAAACACATTGGGGAGGGTAAATCATACCTGAAACAACAAGAGTATCCTTGAATATGAGCTTACTTCAACCTGAGGAACCCGCAACTCAACCACAAAGAGAAAAACTACGAGCTACTAGCTTCCCAAGTTTGTTAATGCAAGATTTATGTAATCTACCTTTGAATTTGACCTTGAATCACTCAAGAACCTTTCGAGAGATTTTTTAAGCTTTATAGGATCAACTTGGGTTGAATATGAAATTTTTATGAAGTCCCCACCGTTATATACATTTGGATAAGCTTGCACCGCCTGAGAAATTAGGCCTGGATATGCGATGCATTTCACAAGATGCGGCCGCATCCCCTTTTACATTTCCAGCCAGAAATTTTGGCATTTGCTTGCCTCCATCTGTGAGGCAGAATGCGTTCTATGACGCAGAACACCCTTTAAACACTCCCGAACTTCGACAAAACTCGTTTCCTTTAATTTGTTTAATCGCTAACCTTTACGACATACACTTAACACCTGTTCAAGACCTTCCTTAACCTCATAGTGGTTCCATGGCCTCTCCAGGCTTACGTTAGTCTACTTACAATGCAAACGATATGAAAAAAGTATGAGATGTAACATCCTTCCCCGCCCCCCCCCCCCAGAAACATTTCGTCCTCGAATGTAAAGACATATAAAGGCCATAACTAACTCTTAGTGGACTTCAAAAAATTTTGACAGTCTCCCCTAGAATTATGACTATCCAAGTCATGTCGACAAGCAGAAGAGTCTCAATTACGCTTCACAAGGCCAAATAATACATATAACACATCAAATCATTCAATCTCGTAAGAACATTGATCATTACTTATAACTACTTAGAAATTCACCTTATATACAAGAACTTCTTCAATTATATCATGCTCTTTCTCCTTGAGTATCATCTAAATATGAAACATAATCGAATCATAGTCGTACAAAACCTTCATGCTGAAATAGGTGAGGGTATTTAGACTTCATTGCTTCCACTACCTCCCATGTTGTCACGACCCAAACCGATGGGCCATGACTAGTGCCCGAGCTGGACACTCGCATACGAACCTGCTAGATATAATCGGTAGAAACTAAGGACAATATGGAAATTTGCAAAAGCATGCTGTAAACTCATCATGTCATACATCAAAAGAACCTGTCCCTTGAGAGGCCACAGCTAACCAAAACATAACAAAGTATACAAGCGACAAGGTCGCCACTATACGGGTACATCCGAGACGAACTACATCGGTATAGCTAACCAAAACATATATACACAACCCACATATGTCTACAGACCTCTAAGAGTATAACAAAGCCTATGTCAAAGGATCTGTACCAAAATGACTCAAGCTCCGGAACAATAGAGCTCTCCAAGTGGCCGACGAAGTCCCTAAGTCGGCGGATCGCCAAACTAAGTGTACCGCGGCATAAAACGCACCCCGAAGAAAGGGGGTCAGTACGAAAAATATACTGAGTATGTAAAGAATGAAGTATAATAAAGAAGCTCATGATTGAGTAAAAAGATAACCGGACACGAGTATGATAATCAAGATACCAATGCATATGTGCCTTATGAGATAGGAGTCATGCATATATAATATACCGTACCCAGCCCTCTAGTAAGGGACTCGGTGAAATAATCATATATATACCGTACCCGGCCCTCTAGTGAGGGACACGGTGAAATAATCATATATATACCGTGCCCGACCCTACGGCGGGGACTCGGTGAAATAATCGTATATACCATACCCGCCCTCAGTGAGAGACTCGGTGAAATAATCATATATATCCGTACCCGTCCCTCTAGTGAGGACTCGGTGAAATAGTTATATATATACACTACCCGGCCTCTAGGAGGGACTCGGTAAAATAATTATATATATCTGCACTGGCCCTACTACGAGGGATTGCGGACTCGGTGAACAATGCAATGAAACGGTAAGAGCGTGCATGAGTAGAGTATTAGGAGCAATCATGTACCAAATGAATCATCATCTGAGACTCAATAGAATAATTAGAATGAACCAACACTTGAGAATCAAAGACAACTATCATGTCAAGTACCACTGAGGATTAGAATTCATTGGAGGCATGTATGTTCATTGTTCGCTCGGTTTATGAAATTCATGCCAAAAAGAAAGAAGGGGTAACTTTACATACCTGCTCACTCTCAAATTATCTACACCTATTTGTCCGAGCTCATGAGTCTACGTTTAAAAGGATCCACCCTATCGTTAGACTCATCATAGTATACTTGTGTTAAGCTTTCAAGTAAAACTGTTCTATATCCTGCCGAAAATCGGGCAGTATCTCCCCTGCTTATATGCCTAGCCCGAAACTTCAACTCAACAACCAACAACAGCAACAGCAACAACAACACCAACATCATTTCTAACACCAATATATACCATAAAACAGCCCACACGCTATTTTTCAACTTTCATAACTAATCAACTTACTAAACAATTATCTAAACACTCTATCTTTGTGAATAAACCAGTATTAATGTAAATAGAAAGAGATCCCTACCTTATTCTTAACAGGACAAAAATATCTTCAGTGTTCGCCTAGAATCCGAACCGAATCCACCACAAAACAAGACTACAAACACAATTGCGCGCTATCCGGACCTAAGCTAATATTTCACCGCTTGAAAATTGCTCACTTTTTGGTACCCTCACTCTCCCTTCTAATTTCTGGAAATATCTGGGCTAAAATTTGGTGAAAAAGGGGGTTATTTCCCTTTTTATAGGGGTCAAATTCGGGTCGGGGGCACTGTAGCAATACTGTAGCAAGTCGGTACTGTAGCAGTACTTAGCACGCGCTTTTAGTTTGTCAGCCGAACTTGTAACGTCCATAATTCTCAACTCCGATGTCCTATCGACGAGCGGTTTATTTGTTGAAAACTAGACTCGACGAATTTCATTTTAGGCTTTTGTTTCACTTCAAAACACTTCATATGCTAAGAGATATTCATCCCCCAATTTGGACCAAAATTTTCACACAAAACTTCACTCATCCTTTCTCCAAAGTCGTACTACTCCATTTCTTCCACTCATTTCCTTATAAAACCTTCCGGTATACCTTAATATACATCCTTCACACATTAAATATACTTAATAATGCTTGCTCCTTACATTCCAAAGTGATTTTACTTAACCATAACTCAACGTACTTATGTTTCAAATTTGATAAGTGCTTCTTCGAAGATACGGGTTGTAACACATGTTATCTCCTCCACATTCTTATTGCACCATAGAACTTTCACCGAGGCTACTTTTTTAGTTCTTAGTTTATAAAGTTGTCGATCCAATATAGCCACTGGAATATCCTCATATGACAAGTCTTCTATCACCTGCAAATCATCTACTAGTACTACCCGATAAGGGTCTCCAATACATTTCCTCAACATTAAGACGTGGAAGACTGGATAAACAGGTTCTAACTTCATGGTAACTCTAACTCATAATCCACCTAGTCTATCCTTCGATCAATTCGATATGGCCCAATATACCTCGAGGTAAGCTTGCCTTTTTCCCAAATCTTATCACGCCCTTTATAGGCGAAATCTTCAAAAAGACCCAATCATCTACTTGGAACTCTAAATCTCGTTGTTATACATCAGCATACGACTTTTGATGACTGGGCAGCCAACAAACGTTCTTGAATAAGCTTGACCTTCTCTACGACTTGATGTACTATCTCAGGCCCGAACAACTCCGTTTCACAGACCTCGAGCCACCCTATTGGAGATCTACATCTCCCCTCGTAAAAGGACTCATGAGGGGCCACCTTGATGTTGGCATGGTGACTATTGTTATACATAAACTCAATAAGCGGTAGGTGATCTTATCAAATCCCTTTAAGGTCTAGCACACAAGCTCATAACATATCTTCGAGCGTTTGAATTGTGTGCTCCGCTTGCCAGTCTGTTTATGAATGAAAGTTGTGGTGAAATTAACTTGCGTAGCCAATCTCCTTTGAAAGGACCTCCAAAAGTTAGCTGTGAATTGAGCACCTCCATCAGATATTATAGAGATGGGAATATCATGTAAGCGAACAATCTCCTTGATGTCCACGATCAGCCATATAGAAGCAAACTTACGATAAGAATGAGTCAAACCTGTAACAAAGTCCATATTAATCATTTCTCATTTCCACATCGGAAACTCTATATTCTGCACCAATCCACCGGGCTTCTGATGCTCAATCTTCACTTATTGGCAATTAGGACTTTAAGCTACGAGCTTGATAATATTTTTCTTCATATCGTTCCACCAATACAGCTATGTGATATCATGATACATCTTCGTTGCTCCTGGAGGTATAAAATAACATAAATAATGAACCTCCATCATAATCTTATCTGTAACCCTGCTACATTTGGAGCACACAGTCCGCCCTGATATTTTAAGACCCCTCTTTCATCAAGCTCAAAGGTTGTAGTCTTTTCCTGTTGAATACCTTTCTTGATTTCCCCTGAAACGGCATCTTCGTTTTGATATTCTTTCACTTCAGCTATTAGGGATGAATCTAATGTATTATGCATCACAACGTCCCCGTCATCCGAGTCCATAAGTCGGATCGGAGTCCCATGTTGGCTGACTGATGAAGTTCTTTGGTTAACTCCTCCTTCTCTGCTTGCATATCTACTCTAGTGCCCATGGACTTATGACTAAGCGCATACGCCACGACATTATCTTTACCGGGGTGATATAGAATGTCAACATCATAATCTTTCGATAATTCGAGCCATCTTCTTTGTCTCAGATTCAACTCCTTCTGTTTAAATATGCACTGGAGGTTCTTATGATCTGTAAATATATAATGAATACCATATAAATAATGTCACCAAATCTTCAAAGTATATACCACGACTGCAAACTCCAATTCATCCGTCGGGTAATTCTTCTCATGCTTCCTTAGTTGTCTCGAAGCATAAGTAATCACTTTGTCGTGCTGCATCAATACACACCCCAAGCCTGTACCCGAAGCATCACAATATATCACATAACCTTATGTACCTTCTAGAAGAGTAAGAACAATTGTTGTCGCCAACCTATTCTTTAGCTCTTGGAAACTTCATTCACAAGCATCTGACCACTGAAACTTAACCCCCTTCTGTGTCAACTTCGTGCATGCCCTTCTAAGAACTGTCTGTAATAACCTGCTAAGCCCAGAAAGCTACGAACCTTTGAAGGAGTTGTGGGTATCGTCCAATTCTTTACAGCTTCTATCTTCTGGGTATCAACCCAAATACCCTCATAAGAGACTATATAACCAAGAAATGCCAACCAGAAGTCACACTTGGAGAATTTAGCATACAACTTCTGATCTTGGAGCATCTATAATACCTCCATAAATACTCCGCATGCTCCACTTCCGAACAATAATAAACCAGAATATTATCGATAAATACAATCATAAACACATCCAAAAAGGGACAAAATACACTATTCATCATATCCATAAATGTTGTTGGTGCGTTCGTTAGCCCAAATGACATTACTAGAAACTCGAAGTGCCCGCTTATTTAGAAGGTCTCTTTAGAATATTCTTCTTCTTAACACTCAACTGATGATAACCCGACCTTAAGTCAATCTTCGAGAAATACTTAGCGTCCTATAACTGATCAAACAAATCTTCAATTCGGGATAGGAATACTTATTTTTGATAGTAACCTTATACAGTTGTCGATAATCAATACACATACGCAACGAGCTATCTTTCTTCAGCATGAATAATATCGCTGCACCCCAAGGTGAAGTGCTAAGCCTAATAAAGCCCTTCTCCAACAAGTCCTTCAGTTGCTCCTTAAATTCTTTCAATTCAGCTACAACCATTCTATAAGGGGGGAATAGATATCGGCTGAGTATCTGGTAATACATCTATACCAAACTCGATCTCCCTCTCAAGGGAAAGGCCTGGAAGCTCATCTGGGAATACGTTAGGAAACTCATTAACCATCGGGACTGATTAAAGAGTTGGTGGTTCAGCAATGACATCTCTAACACGAATAAGATGGTATATGCAACCCCTAGAAATCATCTTTCTTACCTTTACGATGGAAATAAACCTACCCTTAGGAGTCGCAGCATTACCCTTCCATTCAAGAACTGGCTCGCCTGGGAACAAAAATCTAACAATCTTTGTTCAGCAATTGACGTTAGCATAGAAAGAGGCTAACCATTCTATGCACATAATAACGTCAAAATCAGCCATTTCTAACTCAATTAGATCCGCTACGATATGTAAGCTGCAAATAACCACCACACAATCCTAATAAACCCGTCTAGAAATTAAAGGATCACCAATCGGTGTTGATACCTCAAATGGTTTAATCGACTCGGGTTCCACCCTAAAGCGGAGTCTGGATCTATCAATGCATATACATCATAAGAAGAGACTGATAATATATTTGTGACAATATAAGGTGACGACTCTAAGTCCTGTCAACCAGCGATTCTGATGACTGCTCGAGCTAGTTGCTCAACCTCTACCTCTACACCAGCTGGCTGAAATCTAAGAACCTTGCCCAGGAGGGCGTACTGATAATGAAGAAGTGGCTACGGACCCAGTCGGCTGAGCCATATCACCTCCACCCCCTCATCGGACACTTTCGCTTAATATGACTGGGATACCACAAGTGTAACAGACATTCAAACCCTGACAACACGGCCCGGGATGCGCCTTATCACACTGAATACATCATGGCAAAAGCGGCTTCATCTGACTAGACTCTCCTCAGTACTGAAAACTGGGAGCCTGAGAACTCTGACCCGATCCGAAATAAGTAGATCGATCAAATCTCAGTCCCAGAAACTACAAGGGCACATTAGCCGCTGGACAGGCTAGATGACTAGGAAACTGTGGCCTATGACCACTCTATGACTCACCAAAAGAACCTACAGATCTAGTCCTCTTACTCTGACCTTTATCACAATCTTGATAGGCCTGCTATTACAGCTTGCACTCCTCTAAACCCTGAGCATATGCCTGAATACAGGAGATATCTACACCCTCATATAACGAGGCCGTCTTGCACTCATTAATAAAGTGCAGCCCAAGCCGAATCACAAACTAATGTACCCGGTCACTCACATCAGCCACAATCGAGGGAGCATACCTGGCTAGGGGGTCAAATCGAAGACTGTAATCCTGTACACTCATATTTCCCTGACGTAGAGCCAAGAACCTATCGACTCGAGCCCGTCATGTCTCCACTGGCAAATAATGAAGCAGAATTGCCTAAGAGAAATCCTTCCATATTGTTGGAGGCACATTCGGCCCTCTGGATAGCTCCCAAGTCTCGTACCACTAAACAACAATATCTCGCAGTCTATAAGAGGCCAACTCTATTGCCTCCGTGTCAAAAGTATGCCTCACCCTCAGCGTCCTCTGCATCCGATCTATAAAATTATGTAGGTCCTCATTCGGTTCAGATCCTGTAAATACTGGGATATCCAAGTTAATGAAATCTCGAACCGTCGCACTAACTTCCCTCTCAGCAAGACTTATCTTTGTTACACCTTGGAAATTTTACGTCGTTTGCATTATAAGTAAACTGACGCAAGAATAAAGTGGATATGAAGCTATTATAAGATTAAGGAAGGTATTGGATAACTTTAAGTGTGTACCTTAAGGTTTTGGAGTCATATAAATCGGCTGAAGTAAGCTCGTTGAAGAAATTGAAATTTGAGTCACGTTTTGGGAAGATTTCGTATCATTTGATTTATACATTGCTTAGAATTACCTTGAGGGGGAGCTATAGGTACCCTTATATTGTTAATGAATTTTTATACGAGTGCCAAGAAGGTTCCATAAGGATTGGAGGTCAAACGTGTCACGACCCGAGCTACGGGCCGCGACGGGTATCCGGGGCTAACCACCGAACACCACTCATCTCACCGCTTATCTGTTCTCATTCATAACATGCAGTCAAAATCATAGAAATCTATCATCATTTAAGACATGATTGCTTTTACAAACATAAGCCCTTAGGCTATCAAAATGATATATATATATATATATATATATATATATACCACACTGCGTATCTACGAGCCTCTACTAGAGTACTAGACATATGGACGGGACAGGACCCCGTCGTGCCTAATAATGAGTATATACAAATATGTACCAAGAGAATAACCAATGGCACCTCCGGAGAATGGAGTGCTCTCGATCGGCCATTAGCTCACTGCGAGTCACGGGTCACCTCCCTGTCTACTGTGGGCATGAACACAGCGTCCGAAGAAAAGGACGTCAGTACGAATATTGTACTGAGTATGTAAGGCATAAACAATAATAAGACATCATGGAAATAAGGAGGCATCAGTAAAGAGTAATCAGTGACTGACTGAATCATAAAGGAAATCATACATGCTAGCTTACTTTCATACTCATCATCATATCATATATGCATAAATATATAAGCTGCCCGACCATATAGGTGCGGTGTGATAATCAATAACATTAGCATTAGCCTTAGCCTGCGTCCAAGCCTCCCGCGTCCGGGGTATCGTCACGCTGCGCCCACTAGTGGTGTACGCCGTGCCATTTGGCCATGGTGTATATTTGCCTTGCGCGTGTTGCCCGACCGTATACTAGGCGCGGTGTGATATTATCATGTGCTCATTATATCAGGCTCATCATAGTATACTTGTCATAATATGCTTATCATAATGTACTTATAACAATACATGCATAAGGAATCATAGATAATCATACTTTACCGGGGTGACATAAGGTCGTGGACCCCCGATGTCATTAGGAGCATTCGTGAATATTCTGCCTCGCCTTGAAGGAACAAGCATAAGGTGAGTGTATATAATGATTAACATCAATGGATTTCATATGACCTCATTAGCTCTATGGGGACATTATATCATAACTATAGTATCTCTTGTCTCGTATAACTATTCAGGAATAAGGACTCACAGTCTTCTTAAAAATGGATCATTCATAATAAGAGAGGAAATTTATGGTATAGGACTTATGCCTTAGAAAAAAAAGGGCTAGCCTCACATACCTTCGTCGCTTAGCTCGTTCTCCTTTAATGCACTTGTTTATGCCTTCAATGGAATTCGTATCGATATTAGCTATGTCATCGTGAAAACATACTTACTAAAGCTATAGAAATTTGGGCAGCATTTTCTTTGTTTATACTACTTTCCGCCATATTCCATATCAACTCCCAACGTTCATAACAACCACCACAATATCACTAACAACAATCGTCTTTCATTTACATGATTCGCATTTCACAATTCCATCCAAATTCTCCATAATTATGGCTAAAGTTCACTATCGCATTCCTTCGTATCCAATGCTTATTTCATGTTCTAAATATCATTTATAACGCTTTCATAGCATCAACATATTCATTTTCATGATTCATTGCAACTACTATTTCAAAATGACCTTATTCATCTATTTATAACCCATTTCCTATACTCTTCCATAATCCATGTGTTTCAACTTACTAATACTTCAAATAGCATAGAAAGGTCATGAAACTTACCTTAAATGATGAAGGAATAGACCTTGAGTGATAATACACCTTTTTGCACAAAACCCTATTTTCACCTTTCTTGGATTTCTTGACTTTAATGGCTTTAATGGAGTTTCATAGGCTTGATTCACTTCAAATCTTGTTATGGATCCTTGATTCCCTTAGTTTTCTTATGGATGAATATAGAGAAGGTTCTAGAGGTCTTGAGAGGGTGAGGTCGTGTATGGAAATGAAATAAATGAAGTGGGATCACATTTTAAAGACTTGGAATAATCTCAGCCGGCGGGACTTCCACGGACAGCTTCACGGTCCGTGGAACCCTTTGTTGGCCGTGGAATTGGTCGTGGTTCACGACCAGCCAGCCATCTTCTCTGCTGGTTGTTCCACGGACACATCCACGGTCCGTGGATCGTGGTGCAATCCGTGGAACATGGTCGTGGAACTCACAGTTCCACCGGAATGGTTCCCGTCGCCTCGGTTGATCTCCAATCCTTATGGAACCTTCTTAGCACTTGTTTATCAATTCATTACAATCTCGGGGACATTATAACTCTTCTCCACAACATCCTTAAGGCCTCATTAACTCTATACTCATAGTTCTCGTCCGACACACTAACTTATAACTCGATTTCCTTAACAACTTCCTTACCTTAACTCGGATGCCTTTGGAAGTCTTAATTAGGACTATCAATTACTACTTCTTGCTTATCCAAACTTCGTATACGTCATGCCCTTCGTGAGTGTATTAACTGTACGCTAAGGGGAAATTTTTCAAGGTGTAACATTCTTCCCCCCTTTTGGGACATTCGTCCTCGAATGTTAAATTGCTAGGAATTCTGGAAAAATTTCGCCAGAGTTTCCCCTGTAATATGGCGTTACCATCCTGTCATAAAAATCCATAATATCATTGCCTCACAGGGCTACAACACAATAGCAATATAGATTGGCCTCACACGACCCATACGCATAAAAGAAAAGCATACATACCTTATCATTTTGACGTCTCGTCACAGGTCTCTTCCAGGGGCTGAAATAAATGTGGATATGTGGATTTCATCTTCTCTTTCGCTTCCCAAGTCATCTCTTCCCGATTGTTATTTCGCCATAGGACTTTGACTGAAGCTATTTCCTTATTCCGAAGTCTTCGTACTTACCTGTCTAGTATGGCAATAGGCACTTCTTCATAAGCTAGCTTTTCTGTGATTTGAACATCATCTACTGGTACAATACTTGTGGGATCTCCAACACACTTGCGGAGCATTGAAACATGGAATACTGGATGAACTAATTCGAGCTCTGAAGGCAATTCTAATTCATACGCCACTTGACCCACTTTGCGGATGATTTTGTAGGGTCCAATATATCGAGGACTCAACTTTCCCTTTTTGCCAAATCTCATCACCCCTTTCATTGGTGACACTTTTAGAAACACCCAATCATTGACTTGAAATTCTAGATCTCGCCGGCGGTTATCCGCATAAGACTTTTGGCGACTTTGGGCTGTCAATAATCGATCTCGGATCATCTTGACTTTTTCTACAGCTTGTTAAATCAACTCGGGGCCTATTAATTGTACTTCTCCAACATCAAACCATCCAATCGGAGATCTGCACTTCCTTCCATATAACGCTTCATACGGAGCCATTTGAATGCTGGAATGGTAGCTATTATTGTAAGCAAATTCGATTAGGGGTAAGAGGTCATCCCAACTACCACCAAAATCTAGTACACATGCTCGTAGCATATCTTCCAAGGTCTGTATAGTACGCTCGGCTTGTCCGTCAGTTTGCGGGTAAAATGTCGTGCTGAGTCTCACCTGAGTACCTAAACCTTCTTGAAAGGATTTCCAGAATTTTCGTAAACTGTGCTCCTCGGTCTGTAATGATAGATATTGGAACGCCATGAAAATTCACAATTTCTTTAATATACAACCTCGCATAATCTTCTGCTGAATATGTGGTTCTGACTGGGAGAAAATGAGTTGCTTTCGTCAACCTATCCACGATCACCCATATGGAATCATACTTGCCTCGAGAGCGGGGCAATCCTATAACGAAATCTATATTGATTACTTCCCATTTTCACGTAGGAATTTCTATTGCTTGCAATAATCCCCCTGGCTTTTGGTGCTCTACCTTCACTTGCTGAAAATTTGGGCATTGTGTTACAAATTCTGCTATATCTTTTTTCATGCCATCCCACCAATAGATCACTTTCAAATCATGATACATTTTTATCGTTCCTGGATGGATAGAATACCGAGAATAGTGAGCTTTTTCTAGGATTCGACGACGTAATTCTGCCACGTTCGGAACACATAACCTATCCTGGTATCTGAGAACCCATCTGCTGAGACTTCAAATGGTGACTTTTCTTTTGAAAACTTCACACCTTTATAATACTTCAATTTGGGATCCTCGTATTGGCGCTCTTTTATTTCTACATCCAAGGATGTAATTGTGGGATCGTTAATACTACCTCCTGCATCGCCTAAATTAATTATGCGTACTCCAAGATTTGCTAACTGATGGAGTTCATGGATCATTTCTTTCTTCTCCAAAGGCACTTCACATAGGCTACCCATAGATCGGCGACTAAGCGCATCCGCTACTACATTTGCTTTTCCGAGGTGGTATAAAATATTTACATCATAATCTTTCAATAATTCTAACCATCGCCGCTGTCGCAGATTCAACTCCTTCTGTTTGAAAATGTATTGAAGACACTTGTGATCTGTATAGATATCAACATGTACGCCATACAAGTAATGTCTCCACATTTTTAATGCATGAATAACGGCAGCCAATTCAAGATCTTGAGTTGGGTAATTCTTTTCATGTTTCCGCAGCTGTCTCGAAGCATAAGCAATGACTCTTCTGTTATATCCCGTATTTTGTACATTGGGATAGTTTAAGCTAATCGTGATAAGTTAAGGACAAGGCTATTTTTCAATTTTATTTTAATGCACAAGTTACTTATAAATTTTATTGGTATGGAAATATTAAGAAAAATAAGGGGTTAGAAATTAATTACTTCATGAAAAAAAAAAAGCCACATGTGGCCGTGTGGGCTCCCACCCATGGCTTGGCCAAATTTGATTTCCTTAAGCCATGAGTGGGGCATGTGTCCACCTTGTATGAATTATATATATAGATAAGTGATGACAAAGCAAGACAATTATTCATCATTTCACAACTTAAGAAATTTGGAGAAGAGAGGAGAAACATTCGGCCATGGCTAGCCGAAAATTTGGTGCCCATGAATATTGATCAAAAAATAATTTTCTTCTAGTATTCCAACTAATTGGAAGGTCCCTTGTAACGTGAAGTAGTTGTTGGAGCAATCAAAACATTCATTTTTGCAATTTACAAACCCTAGCCAAGTTGAGAAGTTAAGGGGTAAAGGTAAGGTTTAATCTCCTTTTACATGTATTATGGATGGTTTGTGCATGTTGTAGTATGTAGAAATGAATGAAATTCATGGAACCATATGTGTTGGTGTTGAGTCGTGTAGGAGTTGTTTTGTGTAGGAGTAATGAACTAAATTTGTTTAGTATTTTTGGTTGTTGTTGTTGCGGATTCTATGATGTAAATGAAGGTTTAATGGTTTAAGTTGGAGTTGTAATTGTGTGTGGGTTGTTGTAGGAGCTAATATGATGTTAATATCATTTCTTGCATTTGTGTGAATAATGTTGTTAACGTGTGGTTGTTGGTATAGTTCAAGAATTTGGAAGCGAGAATGCGTTGTTGTTATTCTTATTGAGTTTGGAAGATTGCGGGTGGTGTTGTATGTGGTTGATTTGAATGTAAATGAAGTGCCGTCGAATTATGTAGAAGGGAGTTACTAACGTTAGAATACGTTTTGAATTAATTGTTGATGTTGGTATTGTTGTTGATGATTTGGCCGAGTTGAATTCTCGGGGTTTGTTGAATTTATAAAGGAAATGCTGCCCAAATTTCTTTAAATGAATTACTAGCTTAGGATTGGATTCTTAAGTACCTATAGCTAATGTTTGGTATCTACTGACGTTGTTGTAGATCTTGGGAAGCCCGAGACTTAAGTTCGGATTAACTTAGGAAGCGGACAAGGTATGTAAAGCCTATCCCTTCTTTCTTTTGGCATGTCTTAGATGTAAGTAAGATACGATACAAGCCTCGGGGTAACTCTATTCATAACTTCCGAGCATGCTTACGATTCTTATTCACTTCTTGATATTAGCCTTCTTAATATGGTCGAGCCATTGCCACCGAGTCTTTTGTATGATTGGATAGTAAGTGATGTATAAAGAGATCTAACATTCTAGAGGACTCTATAATGAATAACGTCCCTATATTTCATAAGCGGTCTCGGATTGGTTTGATACGTTCGTAGAGGATTCTATAGCGAATAATGTCCGTAACTTTCATAGGTGGGCTCGGACTAGTTTGATACATGTCTAGGATCCTTGGGTCTTCCCTTAATACAGCTTATAGCGACATTTAGAAAGAACTTAACGCTATCGTTTTAATACTCGAGCGTTGATTACTTACTTACCTATCGAGTCTCAAAAGATGATTTTATATGCATATGGCTATTCACTATTTCGTTTGTGGATCCGTTTTCGCATCTTTCTCCGAGTCCTGCACTAGCGGGCCGGGTACAGTATATATATATGTATATATGGTGTTATGATGTGCTATGGTGTTATGCTGTGTTATGGTATTATGTTGTGTTATGGAGTTATGCTGTGCTATGGAGTTATCTTTGTGTTACGGAGTTATGCTGTTTTATGGAGTTATCTTTGTGATACGGAGTCGAGTTGTGTTACGGAGTTATCTTTGTGATACGGAGAAATCTCTCATGTTATGGAGTTATCCGTGATATGGAGTTATCTTTTGTGTTACGGAGTTATCTTTGTGATACGGAGTTATGTAACGTGTTACGGAGTTATCGTTGTGATATGGAGTTATGCGTGTTCGGAGTATGTTGTGTTATGGCGCAAAGACGGGGTGGCGACCATGTTCCCGAGTCCCTATAATGGGCCGGATATATGTATATGATATTGACATGCATGATTTGTATTTCAAACGCAAGCATTTTGGTAGGTTATTGTGCTCACTTTACGTACTTCTTACTTTGGTTATAACCCCGTTTTATCGTATTTCATGCTTTATACTCGCACACATCTAGATCGACCCCTTTCTTTCTGGGGTCCCCCCATGCCCGCGGTACGGACGCTCGCTTTGGTGATCCGCCGGCTTGGGATATCTATTCTCGTAAAATATCTTGGAACGCTCCCTTGTTGCAATGAGCCCAGACTTTATTACGGACACTTTCGTTATATATATATATATACGTACATTCGAAATCGGCGGGGCCCCCGTCCCGTCATATGACCCCGTTGTTACTCTTAGAGGTCCGTAGACATATGTGTGGGTTGTGTATAGTTCTGTTCGGTTGTGTTACGTATGATTTATGTTTTGGGACGTTCCCATTCTAGTCGGCGGACTTGTCGGCTTGCGTATATATATAGTTGGGCGTTCCCACATATTATGATAACACTTGCCGGCTTATGTGCGATATTATCTATTGGTAGTTGTGACTCCAAGACGAGGTTGTCTTGATAAAACCGTTTGAGACGACATCTTGCCTTTTTATATATGAGTTCCTTATCATGCTAATTGTGGACCGATTATAGCTAATATGTTATATCCCGTATTTTTAACAACGGGATAATCCGAGTTAATTATGAAAAGTTAGGAACAAGATTATTCCGGGGCATGAAGTCGGGATTTTTAATCACGATTTTGCTTTAAAAATATAAGTGGTGTATGGCCTTAGTAGCATCAAAGTATAAAGGAAACATTTGGGGTCAAAATGGATTAAGAAAAACTTGTATTTTATGGAAAATGAGGGGCCAAAGTGGCCGGCCATGGCCACATGAATTTATCTTATATGGAAATTTAAAAGATGACTAAGTCATCTTTCTCTTCATTTTATCTTAGAGAACCATCAAGAAGATTGAAGAAAAAAAAGGAGCAAGCATTCGGCCATAGAGAGCAAATTTCAAGACCAAGAAATCTCCTTCAAAAAAATTGATTCTTCTAGCAAAACAACTAATTCAAGGGTGCTTATTAATGTGGAGTCGTTGTTTGAATCATCAAGTCATCCGTTTTCACTCTTGGGAGCCTTAGTTGTCGTGTGAAGTGAAGAAGAAAAAGGTAAGAATTCATTTCCTTTTATGTGTTGTGAATGGTGTGGACATGCCGTAGTATGTAAATATGAATGAAATTCATGAAAATCTATGTATTGGAACCAAGCCGTGGACATGGGGCATGCATGGCTTGTCGCCGTGTGTGTGCAATGTATTGTTGGATTGATAGATTGAATTATATGTAGCATGTTTCCTTGTTGTTGTAGTGTGTTGAATGAATGGGAATTACATATATGTGTGTCTATGAAGATGGCCGAATATAGGCCTTGTTTGTGCCAAGGATGAGTGAATGTTATTTAGTGCCTTAGTTGTCGTCGTTGTGAATTCTATATTGATAATGAGCCTTTGGATGATCTAAGTTAATGTTGTGATGGTTGCGGACTGTTTTTGGAAGTCATGGTACGTTAATGTAAAATTTTGTACTTAAGAGAATGGCATTGTTAATGCATGGATTAGTAGTGTAATTCATTGAAATTGGAAGAGAGGAATGTGAGTAGTGTTGCTCTCGGGTTTGGGGGCAATTTCGGGTAAATTGGAACCATGTTTGGAATGTTTGAAAAATTGTGCGAATTGTTTAAGACGTTCTTGAATATTGTGCGGAAGGTTTTGGATTAGTAATCGAATGTATAACCGCGGATATTAGATTGAACGTAAGTAGTTGAAAGGAGTATGTTATGAATGTTGTTGAATGTTGTTGGAATGTTATAAATGTTGTTGAAGTCATGTAGAAAGAACTATTAATGTTGGAATGCATTGTGAAATGATTATTGACATTGTAGTTTGGTTGTTGGTTTGGTTGTTGTTGAAATTAGCCGAGTTGAAATCTCGGGGTTGGTGTATTTATAGGGGAAATGCTGCCGAAATTTCTGTAGAATTTAATGTTCGTTTGAAATTGAGTGCCTAAAGGCTTATGGCTAATGTTTGGTATATTGGTGTTATGTAGATTTTGGAGCATCTGAGAGTTGAAGCTTGACTTAGCTTGTGAGCGGACGAGGTATGTAAAGCGTCACTTTCTCTCCTTTGGCATGTCTTAGTGCTACTAGGCTATATCCCGAGCCTCGGGGTTATTCCGCTCTTAGGATCCGAGCTTAGAGATGTACCTTATTCGTTCTTAAAGGCTTGCTCTTTAATGTAATCAAACTAAGGTTCTTATGTTCTTAAAAGATTGAATTTCAAAAGTCTTATAAAGAATTTTGCTACAAAAAGGTTCCGAACTTCAAACGCTCGTAACTTTTGCCGATGAGCTCGGATCGCCCCGAAACATAATAGGTAACTTCATAAGACATAACGTTCCCCTAACTCTCGTAGTCGGGCTCGGATGGGGTCGGTACCCTCCGTGGGCCCGCGGCCTTTCTATGCTTATCCTTAATGATTTTTGGAAAAACTTAATACTATTTTCACTTTGACTTCCGCATATGGATTTCTTACTTACATAATGAGTTATGATTATGATTTTCTGCATATGGTTACTCACGACTCCGCTCGTGCTTATGGTTATTGCCTCGTTCATCGGATCCCGGGCCGGTTATATTTCGTGCGCGTTATGATATATTCCGGTGTGATGCTGTGTTACGGTTCGCCGAGCTCCTCGCTAGAGGGCCGGGTCCCGTTTATATTTGGTGTTATGCTGTGTATGGTGTTATGGTTGGCTATGATGTGTTACGGGGATATGTTGGGTTACGGAGATATGAAACTTTCTGGTGTGATGCTGTGGTATGGCGCCATCGACAGGCGGGCGACCATCGTTCTAAGAGCCTATTCATGAATTATATTTTAATTAAATATTTTGACACTTTGCATATCATATCTGTTTTCTGTATTTTGTTATGATGGTTACGTATTTTCGCTTTACATACTCGGTACATATTAAATACCGACCCCTTCTTCGGGGCCGCGTTCATGCCGCGGTACGTACGCTCGCCTTGGTGATCCACCCGCCTAGGACACCTATTCTCGCTTTCTGGGAGTGCTCCTTCGTTCGGAGCCGATATTTTGGTATATATTTTTTTCTGATGCATATGTATATATTTATTCAGGGGTACGACGGGGCCCTGTCTCGTCATATGATTTTGTTACTCTGTTTAGAGGTCTGTGGACATGTCTGTGGGTGTAGCTATATTTGTACGTTATGTATATATGTGTGATATATGTTTGGGCGATCTTACCGCCGTGGCCGGCCTTGTGCTATTTCGATATGATATGTACATTACGAGAGAGCCTAGCGGCTTTTCGACATATGTTGACTATTTTGTGATAATCTGTTGGCTATTATGCGCTAATCTGAGATCATATGTGATTATTTATATTTATGCAAGTTAGTACGTTAATTCTGAGTGTCAGGGGCGTATGAGTGTCCAATTCGGACACTAGTCGCGGCCTACGGGGTTGGGTCGTGACAAAAGTGGTATCAGAGCGGTTCGTCCTCGGAATGTCCACAGACCGTGTCTAGTAGAGTCCTGTTTATCGGTGTGTTGTGCACCACATCTATAAACAGGAGGCTACAGGACATTTAGGATGTTGTCTTTCTTTCTGATCTTAGATCGTGCGATAGAGCGGTATTATTAGGATGACTCCTTTCTAACGAGCGTTATGGTTTTTCCGATGCCTCGAGAAAGGCGACGGCTACCCGGAAGGGCAAGTCTACTACGGCGGGGGAGACTAGTAGGGCCCGAGAGGTTACTAGGGCCCGTGCTCGGCTCGGCCGGAGATTGTGCCCGGTCGGCCGGTTCCGCCACCCCATCACCATCGAGAGGGGCACGGAAGCGGCGGCGAGCTGCGGGACGGAGGCGGCTCCACCGCCCGCCCCCCGAGGTTCGAGTGCCGAGCCTCCGGCTCCTCGGCCGGGGGCGGAGGGACGGGCTATGAGGGACGGCTGTTCGGTTATTGACCGGGCGGGCGCGGGGCGTGTCCGAGAGGCACGGAGCGAGAGGATGATCATGCGGGCGACGTGACGGTCGAGAGGGCTCGTTATTTCCCGACCCGTAATCCGCGAGTTCTTGGGTCAAAGCCCGGGAGGACCCTCGAGTTCATCGAAGAGATGCGGCGTACGCCGCGGCTTGTCGGGCCTCGAGACCGAGTCGGTAGAGTTGGCGTCTTATCGGCCGCACGACATAGCGACCAATTGGTATGAGTCATGGGAGCTGTCCCGGAGGTGAGGGTGCTCCCATTGTGTATGGGATGAGTTCGTGAGGCTTTTTCTTGCCCATTTTCTACCCCGAGAGACTAGACGCGCCGGGGTTCTGTGTGTTTATACATACGAGCGGGGGGGGGGTGGTAGGAGCGTCCGGGAGTACGGCACCGAGTTTGATTCTTTAGCCGGATACGCTCCTCGTATTGTGCAGGCAAACATGGCCGACGGGGTGGGGGTACACCGGATTTGTTATGGGGTGGATGATTATTTGATTGACACCGTATGTCGATGGCTTCTCGACCGGCATGGACATTGCGCAAGCATACGCCCGGGCATGGAGGAGCGACACGAGGGCGCCGGCCCGACGGGTTATGACGGCGCCGCCCAAGAGGGCTGAGGGTCCGCCGGGGTATTCTCGGGGATTCTCGAGGCGGCACGGCCTCGGCGGTAGCACGGCGAGATATTCCTCCCGGCCGGCCGGAGTACACCCCCCTACGCCTATAGGCGGGGAGACCCGTGTCGCGGGATATTCGGGGAGCGGGTCGAGCTCCGTGGCTTTGGTGCCCGAGACGCGCAGGTACCGGTCGATTGAGGCCACCTAGACCTCCGTGTTCCTCCGTGGGAGACACCACCCGGAGAGTGCTATCGGGCTACGGTGCTTGCTTTATTTGTGGCCGTCAGGGCCACCTTATGAGAGATTGCCCGCGTGGGGGTAGTGCAGGTGGTGCGGCGCAGCCTACAGGGTCAGGTGCTGGTTCATCTTCATCATCAGTAGCCATGCGCCCGGCGGGGCGAGGTATGCCGCACCGACAGGCCGCGGTAGAGAGGCCGTGGCGGAGCACCCGGTTCTAGCGGTCCTTCGAACCGCATATATATGCTTTAGCCGGCCGTCGGGACCGAGAGGCGTCGCCTAACGTGGTTACAGGTACATTATTGGTTTTCTCTCGAGCTGTATATGCACTGATAGATCCTGGTTCTACTTTATCATATATTTCCCCTCTTGTTGCTAATAAAATTGGGATAGAATCTGAACCAATAAAACCATTTGAGGTAGCCACTCCGGTAGGGGATTCTATTATAGCCAGTCAGGTATATAAAGATTGTTCGGTAATTGTCTGTGATCGTTGCACTAAGGCAGATTTGATAGAGCTAGATATGATCGAATTTGATGTTATTATGGGAATGGACTTGTTGGCTTCGTGTTATGCTAATGTTGATTGCCAAAAGAAAGTAGTCCGCTTCCAATTCCCAGGTGAACCGATTATAGAATGGGCAGGTAATACAGCAACGCCGAGGGGTAAGTTTATTTCATACCTCAAGGCAAGAAAAATGATCAGAAAAGGCTATATTTATCATCTGGTTCGCGTACATGATTTAAAAAGTCGAAACACCGACTATTCAGTCCGTTCCAGTGGTGAATGAATTCCCAGATGTATTCCCAGACGAGCTTCCAGGTCTTCCTCCTGAACGGGAGATAGAATTCACGATAGATCGTCGCGTACACTCGGCCCATATCTATTCCTCCGTACGAATGGCACCGAAATTAAAAGAATTAAAAGAGCGGCCGAGAGATTTACTAGAGAAGGGCTTTATCCGACCGAAAGACGTCACCCCGGGGAGCACCGGAAATTATTTGTGAGAAAGAAAGACGGGTCTCTGCGGATGTGTATTGATTATCGGCAGCTGAATAAGGTAACTATAAAGAATAAATACCCCTCCCCAGGATTGACGATTTGTTTGACCAGTTGCAGGGAGCTAAATGTTTTTCAAAGATAGACCTGCGGTCAGGATACCACCAGGTGCGAGTACGGGAGGCAGATATTCCCAAGACAGCATTCAGGACCCGATATGGGCACTATGAATTCAGAGTTATGTCTTTTGGGCTGACGAATGCTCCAGCGGTATTCATGGATCTTATGAATCGGGTATTCAGGCCGTTCTTGGATATGTTCGTGATCGTATTTATTGATGATATTCTGGTCTATTCTCGGTCAGAAGAAGAGCACGCGGACCATCTGAGGACGGTACTTGGAGTACTGCGGCACCAGAAACTTTATGCTAAATTTTCTAAATGTGAATTCTGGCTAACATCAGTGGCATTTCTGGGACATATTATTGGAGCTGACGGCATCCGGGTGGATACCCAGAAGATCGAAGCTGTGAAGAATTGGCCCCGGCCTACAACGCCGACAGAGGTACGTAGCTTCCTGGGATTGGCTGGTTATTACAGAAGATTTGTGGAGAAATTTGCTTCAATTTCGCCGCCTTTAACAAAGCTAACTCGGAAGGGAGCCAAATTCCGGGATCGATGCCTCGTGAGCGGAGCTTTCGCTTCGAAGGAGAAATTGACTACGGACTCCAGTTCCGACACTTCCGAGGGACCGGACGGGTATGTCATTTATTGTGATGCTTCGGGTGTCGGACCGAGTTGTGTATTAATGCGAAGACGGCCGAGTCATAGCATATGCTTCCCGACACTCGAAAACATGAAAAGAATTATCCCACTCATGATCCGGAGCTCGTTAGCGGTGATCCATGCTCGAAGATATGGAGACATTATTTATACGGGGTTCATTTTGATATCTACAAAGATCATAAAAGCCTCCAATATATCTTTAAACAGAATGAGCCGAATCAAGGAAAAAAGAGGAGATGGTTAGAGTTTTGAAAGATTATGATATTGATATTCTATACCATCCGGGGAAAGCTAATGTTGTGGCGGATGCTCTCTACCGTAAATCTATGGGAAAATCTAGCGGATGTTCCATCGGAAAAGAAAGAAATAGTTCGTGAAATTCATCAGCTGGCAAGTCTTGGAGTTCATGTAGCCGAATCTGGAGATACTGGGATTTCTGTTCGTGAAGTTGCTGAATCTTCTATTTTGGAAGAAATAAAGCGCCGTCAATATGAAGATCCTGTTCTGGTGCATTACAGAGACACGGCCGTGAAAGGAGAAGACCCCGTTCGAGATTACACCGGATGGGGTATTATTACACGGGCGTACCGTGTGTACCGAGGTTGCGGAGTTACGGCGACAAGGTTATGGGCGAGGCACACTACGCCCGTTATTCTGTTCATCCAGGAGCTACAAAAATGTATCACGACCTCAGATGTTTGTATTGGTGGGACGGTATGAAAAAGGATATCGCAGAATTCGTGGCTCAGTGCCAAAATTGCCAGCAGGTCAAGATTGAGCACCAGAAACCCGGTGGGCTATTGCAGGAAATGGAGATACCGACGTGGAAGTGGGAAATAATTAATATGGACTTCATCACAGGTTTGCCCCGCACTCCACGGAGGTATGATTCCATCTGGGTTATCGTTGATAGGCTGACAAAATCAGCCCATTTCCTCCCAGTCAGGACCACCTACTCAGCTGAGGATTATGCCAGATTATACATTAAAGAGATAGTAAGACTTCACGGAGTTCCCATATCTATTATCTCCGATAGAGGTGCCCAGTTTACAGCTAATTTCTGGAGATCGTTTCAGGAGGGATTGGGGACCCAGGTGAGTCTTAGCACAGCATTTCATCCTCAGTCCGATGGACGAGCCGAGCGTACTATCCGGACGCTAGAAGATATGTTACGGAGCCGTATTATCGATTTCCAGGTAGCGGGATGATCACTTCCCATTGATTGAATTTGCCTATAACAATAGCTACCACTCCCGGTATTCGGATGGCACCGTACGAGGCTTTATATGGCAGAAATGCGTGTGTCACCAATTGGCTGGTTCGATGTTGGTGAAACTAAATTAATTGGTCCAGATATGATCCAGCAGGCGGTGGACAAAGTAAAGATTATTTGAGAAAGGTTATTAGCGGCCTAGAGTCGACATAAATCATATGCAGATAATAGGCGTCGGCACTTAGAGTTCCAGGTTGGTGATTGGGTATTCCTGAAGGTATCACCTATGAAGGGTGTTATGAGATTCGGTAAGAAAGGGAAGCTCAGTCCAAGATATATTGGGCCTTATCAAGTTATTCGGAGAATAGGCAAAGTTGCTTATGAATTGGATCTGCCAGCTGATTTGGGAGCAGTGCACCCGGTATTCCATGTCTCTATGCTCCGTAAGTGCATTGGTGACCCTTCCAGAATATTTCCTGTAGATGATGTCCAGGTCACGAAGGAGCTATCCTATCAAGAGCGACTCATAGCTATATTGGATCGTCGGATAAGAAGGTTGCGGAACAAGGATGTGGCCTCGTTAGGTGTCTTGTGGCGGAATAATAATCGGGAGGAAATGACTGGGAAGGCGAGGAGCGGATGAAGAAGAAGTATCCTCACTTATTCCGGACCCACAGTAATCTAAATTCCTTACTTGATTATGTTGATCAATGAATGAATTGTGTGTAATAGCTACAAAAGAACTCCCCCGAACTTGCTTATAAGACCCCGTAGGACAAGTCCAACATTCGAGGACGAATGTTCTAAAGGGGGGGAGGATGTTATATCCCGTATTTTTAACAACGGGATAATCCGAGTTAATTATGACAAGTTAGGAACAAGATTATTCCGGGGCATGAAGTCGGGATTTTTAATCACGATTTTGCTTTAAAAATATAAGTGGTGTATGGCCTTAGTAGCATGAAAGTATAAAGGAAACATTTGGGGTCAAAATGGATTAAGAAAAACTTGTATTTTATGGAAAATGAGGGGCCAAAGTGGCCGGCCATGTAGTAGTGGGCCATGGCCACATGAATTTATCTTATATGAAAATTTAAAAGATGACTAAGTCATCTTTCTCTTCATTTTATCTTAGAGAACCATCAAGAAGATTGAAGAAAAAAAAAAGGAGCAAGCATTCGGCCATAGAGAGCAAATTTCAAGACCAAGAAATCTCCTTCAAAAAAAATTGATTCTTCTAGCAAAACAACTAATTCAAGGGTGCTTATTAATGTGGAGTCGTTGTTTGAATCATCAAGTCATCCGTTTTCACTCTTGGGAGCCTTAGTTGTCGTGTGAAGTGAAGAAGGAAAGGTAAGAATTCATTTCCTTTTATGTGTTGTGAATGGTGTGGACATGCCGTAGTATGTAAATATGAATGAAATTCATGAAAATCTATGTATTGGAACCAAGCCGTGGACATGGGGCATGCATGGCTTGTGGCCGTGTGTGTGCAATGTATTGTTGGATTGATAGATTGAATTATATGTAGCATGTTTCCTTGTTGTTGTAGTGTGTTGAATGAATGGGAATTACATATATGTGTGTGTATGAAGATGGCCGAATATAGGCCTTGTTTGTGCCAAGGATGAGTGAATGTTATTTAGTGCCTTAGTTGTCGTCGTTGTGAATTCTATATTGATAATGAGCCTTTGGATGATCTAAGTTAATGTTGTGATGGTTGCGGACTGTTTTGGAAGTCATGGTACGTTAATGTAAAATTTTGTACTTAAGGGAATGGCATTGTTAATGCATGGATTAGTAGTGTAATTCATTGAAATTGGAAGAGAGGAATGTGAGTAGTGTTGCTCTCGGGTTTGGGGGCAATTTTGGGTAAATTGGAACCATGTTTGGAATGTTTGAAAATTGTGAATTGTTTAAGACGTTCTTGAATATTGGGCGGAAGGTTTTGGATTAGTAATCGAATGTATAACCGCGGATATTAGATTGAACGTAAGTAGTTGAAAGGAGTATGTTATGAATGTTGTTGGAATGTTATAAATGTTGTTGAAGTCATGTAGAAAGAACTATTAATGTTGGAATGCATTGTGAAATGATTATTGACATTGTAGTTTGGTTGTTGGTTTAGTTGTTGTTGAAATTAGCCAAGTTGAAATCTCGAGGTAGGTGTATTTATAGGGGAAATGCGCCGAAATTTACGTAGAGAATTTATTGTTCGTTTGAAATTGACTGCCTAAAGGCTTATGGCTAATGTTTGGTATATTGGTGTTATGTAGATTTTGGAGCATCTGAGAGTTGAGGCTTGACTTAGCTTGCGAGCGGACGAGGTATGTAAAGCGTCACTTTCTCTCCTTTGGCATGTCTTAGTGCTACTAGGCTATATCCCGAGCCTCGGGGTTATTCCGCTCTTAGGATCCGAGCTTAGAGATGTACCTTATTCGTTCTTAAAGGCTTGCTCTTTAATGTAATCAAACTAAGGTTCTTATGTTCTTAAAAGATTGAATTTCAAAAGTCTTATAAAGAATTTTGCTACAAAAAGGTTGGGAACTTCAAACGCTCGTAACTTTTGCCGATGAGCTCGGATCGCCCCGAAACATAATAGGTAACTTCATAAGACATAACGTTCCCCTAACTCTCGTAGTCGGGCTCGGATGGGGTCGGTACCCGTCCGTGGGGCCCGCGGCCTTTCTATGCTTATCCTTAATGATTTTTGGAAAAACTTAATACTATTTTCACTTTGACTTCCGCATATGGATTTCTTACTTACATAATGAGTTATGATTATGATTTTCTGCATATGGTTACTCACGACTCCGCTCGTGCTTATGGTTATTGCCTCGTTCACATCGGATCCGGGCGGGTTATATTTCGTGCGCGTTATGATATATTCGGTGTGATGTTATGTTACGGTTCGCCGAGCTCCTCGCTAGGGCGGGGTCCGTTTATATTTGGTGTTATGCTGTGTATGGTGTTATGGTTGGCTATGATGTGTTACGGGGATATGTTGGGTTACGGAGATATGAAACTTTTACGGTGTGATGCGTGGTATGGCGCCGTCGACAGCGGCGACCATCGTTCTAAGAGCCTATGCATGAATTATATTTTAATTAAATATTTTGACACTTTGCATATCATATACGTTTTCCGTATTTTGTTATGATGGTTACGTATTTTGCTTACATACTCGTACATATTCCATACCGACCCCCTTCCTTCGGGGGGTCGCGTTCATGCCCGTAGTCTGTACGCTCGGCTTGGTGATCCACCCGCCTAGGACACCTATTCTTCTTTCTGGGAGTGCTCCTTCGTTCGGAGCCGATATTTTGGTATATATTTTTTTCTGATGCATATGTATATATTTATTCAGGGGTACGACGGGGCCCTGTCCCGTCATATGATTTTGTTACTCTGTTTAGAGGTATGTGGACATGTCTGTGGGTGTAGCTATATATCTGTCTGATTATGTATATGTGTGATATATGTTTGGGCGATCTTACCGCCGTGGCGACCTTGTCGGCTATTCGATATGATATGTACATTACGACGGCCTAGCGGCTTTTTCGACATATGTTGACTATTTTGTGATAATCGTTGGCTATTATGCGCTAATGCGAGATCATACGTGATTATTTATATTTATGCAAGTTAGTACGTAAATTCTGAGTGTCAGGGGCGTATGAGTGTCCAATTCGGACACTAGTCGCGGCCTACGGGGTTGGGTCGTGACATAATAGGTGTGTATACGAGTGTCCAGCTCGGGCACTAGTCATGGCCTACGGGGTTGGGTCGTGACAAAAGTGGTATCAGAGCGGTTCATCCTCGGAGTGTCTACGCACCGTGTCTAGAAAGCACTATTATCCAGACATCTTGTGGCACCACATCTATAAACGGGGAAGGCCGCACATTTAGGATATTATTTCCTTCTTTTTCTTCCTACTCTAGATCGTCGATGAGGTCGTATTATCAGATAATTCCTCCCTAACGGATTATTATGTTTACGAGCCGATGCCTCCAAAAGCGGCGGTCGCTGCCCGGAAGTCGGTGGTCGGGAGAGACTAGCCGGATCCGGAGGATTCTTGGGGCCCATGCCCGCCCATGCTGGGGTTGTGCTCCGCCCGCCCGCCTCACACCGTCGCCGTCGCTACCGAGCACGGGCGTGCGGCGATTCGACCCAGATGGGGACGAGGGCGGCTCCACCGCCGCCGACTCCACGAGGTTCCGTGCCGAGCCTGCGGCTCCCCGGCGGGGGCGGAGGATAGGGCCGCGGAGATGTGGTCCGGTTGTTGACCGGATTGGTGGCGGGCGGGCTCGCGAGGCACGGATTAGGAGGTGATTATGGGGACGGACGAGGATGGTGCGAGGGCCCGTGATTTCTTCGGCTTTGTAATCCCGAGGTTCTGTAGGTCACGCTCGGGGGGGATCCCCGGGGAGGTTTTCGGGCGGGGCGGGGCCGGCCCCCAGGGGGAAAACGAGCCCGGGGCCCAGCCCCCCGGCCGGCTTTTCGGTTGCGTGATGTGGCCCGGAAAAGGGTATGAACCCGGGGTTTTCTAGGGGGAGGGGGCCCCCCCGGGGGGTGGGAAGGTTTCGAGCCCTTTTTTGGGCCCCTTTCACCTCCGAGAGAGGCGAACCCCAGGATGATTCCCACACCCAGGAAGGCGGGGGGTGTTCGGGATTAAGCCTCGAGTTTACCCCCGGCAGACAGCGCTTAAATATTGTGGGGGATATGGTGATAGGGGGTGCACTTTTTATGGGAAAAATCGTTAAAATTGAT
>NC_081351.1:64279537-64321393 GCF_029784015.1 Lycium ferocissimum
GAAATTTCTTTTAGGCGAGTAGGAACTAATTCAAACAAAGCCATAGTAAGAGGTCTCGGATTACGCTGGGCCCACCTCGGGTGAATCGAGGTGGTGAACTCAAATTATGAATCATAGGCCTTATGAAGTCATTCATGAGAGTTTTGAGACAATCAGGAGTCCATTTGCGAAGGTTGCAAACACACAAGTCACTTTGATGACAATTGGTAAGGAAACTAGTTCAATCGCGTGAAGAAATGGGGTCAATTTCAATCTCGGGTTCGAGAGACGAGTCATATCTAAGGTTCGCGTCCAGGAGCCTAATACATTTAGAACATGCCAAAAGAATGAAAGGAGACTTTACATACCTTTGTTGTGCCTTACGCTCGTCAATTTCGATTTGTTTCGTCAAAAATGCGCAAATGGTCACCTTTACCGGTTACTATTCATGAGAGTTAACATTTCACTCTTGGGTTTATACTTAGCTACCGAAATTTCGGCGACGCTTATCCTATAAATGTGACACCCCAGAATTTAACTCGGCTCAAAATAACCAACAACAAGCCAACAACAACACCAACAACAATTATCGACTAGAATCGCTTACTAACATAGTTAATCTTCTTTCTTCATAAAGCAACAATTTCCAACTAACTTCACATTTCCAAATTAATATCAACGTTTTTATACTCATTTACTCATTCAAGACCATCAAATACAATTCAAGAGCATTTCACGTTATTTCACCGACTATACCAAAGTTTCACCGAAACCATAATTCGTTAAAAACTTCCAACTTCCAACATAAACTTCCATGACATATTTTTACATTTTCATAATTCCATAAACAACCATCATAATTTACATCTTACAATTTCATTTCCATAATTACATAAACTATAATAGAATCACATACTTTCCGACAACAACTTAACAAAAAAATTTCTCGCAACTAAGACCATTAGCCTTCCATTTTCATCACAAGACTCCAACAACACAATTAACATACCAAATAACATTTATTCGTCTCCCCTTCACCTATGGCACTACACGGCCATAACCACACTTCAGTAACTGACTAAATTGATTCGGCTTTCATTCTCGATTCATATTCCACAATATACAACTAGAATACAACATAAAATTCAACACCAATTCCATGCACAACCATACACACACACACGGCCACATATCTATATACACACGCACGCTCGCACACACCTCCACTTACAATTCCATGCTTTTCATTCAATTCCACATACCATAACATATATATAATCTTCTATAACATAATAAAAACATGAAATCATACCTTTCCAATTCTTTCCACTTGCCAAAAGAAACACTTCCTTGCCAAGATAGTTATACCAACTTGAAGAGCACCATGAACTTAGTAAGGATATAGGAAGATTACAATTTTTGCACCAAGATTGAAGGCTTGAAAAAAAAATTCTTTTCCTTTTTCCTCCTCTCTTCCTCACGTAGAATGGCCTTTCTTTTTCTTTCTTGATTTGTTTCTTGTTTTCTCTTGAAGCTTCCAAGGCTAAGGATCAATTTATAATTAATTGGCACATGGAAAAATATTTATTACTTGGGTGGGCTTGGCCTATTGATGGCCGGCCACCTTCCTTTGGGCCTCATTTTTCATTTTGTTCATCCAAAGCCCAATTGGATTTAAAATCTTGTTTTGTAATTCCCAAAATAAATTTCCAAAATTTCTCATTTGTCCTTAGCCTCCCTCAACATCTCCGCATCCACACTTCCATGCTGCTTGTGCACTTTTTAAAGAAAAATCCAACATAACCTAATTCCTTACAATCAAGGTTAGTTTCAAATTTTCCAAGTACGCAAAAATGCCGGATATAACACCCATGCAAGAAGCCAAGAAACCCTTTGTGAAGAATACTCAAGTTGAGAAGCAAGTTGACAAATAACCTCCGAAGTTTGGTCCAAAAGAAGGAGAAGAAGGAGGTATGAAAACTCCTATTCAATGCTTTAAATGTCATGGCTTCGATCGTAGAGCAAGTGATTGCCCTAATCGTAGAGCCTTTATTTTGAGAGACACTTGTAGTGAGAATGAGGAAGAATGTGAGGAAGGACATGACTAGGGCGATCATGAGAATGAACAACTTGGTAGTGATGAAGGGGATATGGAGGGTGATGATGAGGACATTGTCCCACTTTAGTTATCTAGGAGAATCATGAAATGTATGGCTAAACCTCAAGAAGGGGAGGTCACTATTCCAAACTATGTGGTCCGGCGGACAATGATAAGCAAAGCCATGGATGATCCTAGTCAATGGGAGAACCTTTTCATTCCAAGTGTATCATCAATCAAAATGTGTGTATCATGATCATTGATAGTGGGAGTTGTCACCGAATGTTGCAAATGCGACTCTAGTTGATTTCTTAAACTCTCCACCACGCATGTCATGAACACCACAAACTTAAATGGCTCGATGAATGTGGAGAATTGAAGGTGACACAAGCTATTATCAAATTCAAAGTTGGGAAGTATCGAAGATGAGATCCTATGTGATGTAGTTCCCATGCAAACTTGCCACCTTCTGGACGACCTTGGCAATATGGTAGGTCAGCATGCATGATGGTAGAACCAATCGATATCCACTTGTCCTCAATGGGGTCAAACATGTGATGTTCCCAATGTCTCCTCTTCAAGTTGGTGAGGTCTATCACAAAATGAGAGAGTTGAAAGAGAAGTGCAAGGGAGACTTGCCATCAAATGTGGTGGTATAAGGGAATATTTAAGAGAGTGGTTCTCAAGAAGGAAGTGCGAAGTCAAAAGAGTCAAGGGGAAAGGCCAAGGTGTCCCTCTTGGCAAACTTTGGGGAAATTAGGGAGGAATTGGAGGAGCGTCAACCGGTGATTCTCCTCATGCATAGGGATTATGCATTGCACACTAATGAACTAACCCCATTTTCCTAGTTCTATTTCCTCTCTTTTGCAGGATTTTGATGATATGTTCCCAATGGAACTCCTAAAGGGATTACCACCCTTGAGGGGAATTGAACACCAAATTGATTTTGTCCCGGATTCTCAATTTCCAAACAAACCGGCTTATAGAGCCAACCCAGATGACACGAAGGAGCTTCGCTGAAACTGGAAAGTTCCAGAAAAGCGGTTCGACGACCCGTTGACGTGTCGACGGTCCGTCGACTTGCTCCATCGACTAATACCTAAGAATCTCTGATTGCAGAAGCATGTTGACGGTCAAGTTGACGGTCCCGTCGACGTGTCGACGGTCCGTCGACTTATTCCGTCGACTGATGCCTGCTGGTCTTAGTCTGCAGAAGCATATTAACGATGCACAGTGACGGTCCGTCGACATGTCAACGGCCCGTCGGCATTGGTGTGTCTGCAGAATTTCCTGAATGCACTCAGATTGTGTCGATTCGATTTATTCAACTTCTAACCCCGTGAATCACTAGGAATACTTATTTGGTACATTGTATTCGGGTAAGATATTCTCTCTTTAACTTTCTCCAACAAGCTTTCTTCTCTTTTTCCTCAAATGTCTTTGGAATCTTAATTAGGATCATTAAGTATCCCTACTTACTAGTAGGTACATCATATACAACTTAACCTACGTTAGCCTATTAACCTCACAACGACACAAAATTTTTCAAGGTGTAACACTCTCCCCTCTTAAGAACATTTGTCCTCGAATGTTAAGTTCTCGGGGATTCTACAAAAATTTCACTAGAGTTTTCCCTGTAATATGGCACTACCACCCTATCACAACAACCCACAATAACATTGCCTCATAGGGCTACAACACAATGGCAAGAGGATGTGGCAGCACGACAAAAGCATTAAAAGCGTTACATACCTTATGATAATGGCGTTTCATCTTGAATCTCCTCCGGGGGTAGAAACAATTGCGGGTACTTGGACTTCATGTTTTCCTCTACTTCCCAAGTCATTTCTTCTCTGTTATTGTTTCTCCACAAGACCTTGACTGAAGCTACCTCTTTGTTCCTGAGCTTCCGCACCTGCCTATCTAGTATGGCAATGGGCACCTCTTCATAGGGAAACTTCTCGGTAATCTGGACATCATCAATCGACATAATTCTGGATGGATCTCCAATACATTTGTGAAGCATCGACACATGAAAAATTGGGTGGGCTGATTCAAGCTCTGGAGGTAAATCCAGTTCATAAGCTACTTGGCCCACTTTGCGTACAATCTTATAAGGCCCAACATATTGGGGGCTAAGCTTGCCCTTCTTGCCAAATCTCATTACGCCCTTTATCGGTGACACTTTCACGAACACCCAATCATTGATTTGGAATTCCAAGTCTCGTCGGCGATTGTCTACATAAGATTTTTGGCAACATTGAACTGTCAACAATCAGTCTCTTATAAGCTTGATCTTTTTCACCGCTTGCTGGATTAATTCTGAACCTATTAATTGTGTCTCCCCGACTTCGAACCATCCAATTGGCGACTACACTTCCTTCGATACAAAGCTTCGTACGGGGCCATCTAGATACTGGAATGATAACTGGTATTGTATGCAAACTCAATAAGAGGTAAGTGGTCATCCCAAATACCACCGAAATCTAGCACACATGCCCGTAACATATCTTTCAAGGTCTGAATAGTGCGTTCAGCTTGTCCATCCGTCTGTGGATGGAATGCCGTGCCGAGTCTCACCTGAGTTCCCAAACATTCTTGGCAAGACTTCCAGAATTTAGCAGTAAATTGTGCTCCTCTAGCTGTAATAATAGGTACTGGGATACCATGAAGTCGCACTATCTCCTTAAGATACAACGTTGCGTAATCTTCTATTGAGTATGTAGTCCTGACTGGAAGAAAATGGGCTGATTTCATGAGTCTATCAACTACCACCCATATAGAGTCATGCTTACGCCAGGAACGAGGTAAGCCTACAATGAAATCCATGTTAATCACTTCCCATTTCCAAGTTGGAATTTCCATCACTTGAACAATCCTCCCCGGCTTCGATGTTCAATCTTCACTACCGCAATTTGGACATTGAGCTACAAATTCTGCTATGTCCTTCTTCATTCCATCCCACTAATATATTAGCTTAAGATCGTGATACATCTTTGTTTCTCCTGGATGAATGGAATACCGAGAGTAATGAGCTTCTTCTATAATCCGACGACGTAGTCCTGCAACATCTAGAACACATAGCCTGTCTCGGTACCTAAGAACTCCATCTGTAGAAACTCCAAATGGCGACTTCTCTTTCTCGAGAAATGTACCTCTATAGCGACTCAGCTGGGGATCTTCATATTGGCATTTTCTCACCTCCATATCTAACGATGAAACAGCTGAGTTATGAATACCAACTCCTGCATTGCCTGAATCAATTAGACGAACTCCAAGGCTAGCTAGCTGGTGAGGTTCATGGACTAATTCTTTCTTCTCTGGCCGGACATCACATAGACTACCCATTGATTTGCGGCTAAGTGCATCAACCACTACATTCGCCTTTTCAGGATGATATAAAATACTCATATCATAATCTTTCAATAGTTCTAACCACCGCCTCTATCGTAGATTTAACTCCTTCTGCTAGAAAATATATTGGAGACTCTTGTGATCTGTATAAATATCAACATGTACACCGTACAAGTAATGTCTCCATATTTTTAGCGCATGCATAACCGCAGCCAATTCGAGATCATGGGTCAGGTAGTTCTGCTCATGTCCTCAACTGCCTGGAAGCATAGGCGATGACCCTACCGTGCTGCATCAATATACAACCCAATCCAACACCGGAGGCATCACAATACACAACATAACCTTCTGATCCTTCAGGAAGCATCAGAACTGGGGCTGAAGTCAATCTGTCTTTCAATTCTTGGAAACTGCGTTCACAAGCATCAGTCCACTGAAATTTTGCTGACTTCTGCGTTAACTTCATCAACGGTGCAGAAATAGAAGAAAATCCTTCCACGAACCTTCTATAATAACCTACCAATCCCAGAAAGCTTCGAACCTCTGTAGGCGTTGTAGGCCTTGGCCAAGTCTTCACGGCCTTAATCTTTTGAGTATCTATGCGAATACCATCAGCTGATATGCATGTTTTGCTTCAGTCCGAAGAATTCCAAGGACAATACGCAAATGATCTGCATGTTTTGCTTCAGTCTGAGAATATACTGGAATGTCATCAATAAACACTATCACAAATAGATCTAAGAAAGGCCTGAACACATTATTCAACAAATTTATGAACACCGCTGGGGCATTAGTCAACCCGAATGACATCACCCGAAATTCATAATGGCCATATCTGGTTCTGAAAGCTGTCTTCAGAATATCTTCTTCTTTAACTCTCACTTGATAATACCCCAACGTCAGATCGATCTTGGAAAACCGCTTGGCACCTTGTAGTTGATCAAACAAATCATCATTCCTTGGAAGTGGATATTTATTCTTGATTGTCACCTTGTTTAGCTGCCTATAGTCAATGCACATTCGTAGAGAACCATCTTTATTTCTTACAAATAAGACAGGTGCTCCCCATGGCGATGAACTGGGTCTAATGACTCCCTTCTCGAGCAAACCTTTCAACTACACCTTTAGCTCTTTCAATTTTGCAGGAGCCATCCTGCAAGGAGGAATAGATATAGGCTCGGTGTCTAGCAACACATCTATAGTAAAATCAATCTCCCGTTCCGGTGGAAGACCTGGAAGTTCATCCGGAAATACATCTGGAAACTCATTTACTACCGGGATAAATTGAAAAGTCGGCGGCTTTGCTTCGGTGTCATGAACTCGGACTAGATGATAAATATAGCCCTTTGCAATCATCTTCCTCTCTTTGAGGTAGGAAATAAACTTACCCATCGGGGACGCTGTATTGCTCTTCCATTCGAGCACTAGTTCTCGTGGAAATTAGAATCGAACTATTTTCGTTCTGCAATCAACATTAGCATAACAAGTGCCTAACCAATCCATGCCCATAATCACATTAAAATCTAACATTTCAAGCTCAACCAAATCAACTTTAGTCTAACGATCACATACCACAATCGTATAATTTTTATACACTTGTCTAGCTATTACTGGATCACCAACCGGAGTAGATACCTCGAAAGGTTTAATTGGCTCGGGTTTCACCCCAATGCGGCAAGCAATGTAAGGAGTAATATAAGATAGCGTACAACCCGGATCAATCAATGCATAAACGTCATGAGAGAATATGGATAGTATACCTGGAACCACATCCGAGGAGGACTCAAGATCCTGACGTCATACTAAAGCATAAATACGGGGCTGAGTGCCACCTGAACTGGATGCTCCCCCTCTACCCCTACCGCGGCCTGCTGGAGTTTGGGGAATCTGCCCTACTGGGCGCAGAGAGGAGGAAGAACCAGCTGCGGGTCCTATGGATTGAGCCCCAACTCTACCACCCATCGACAGGCAATCACACATCATGTGCCCCACCTGATCACAGGCATAGAAAACATCTGAGCCCTGACAACACGGACCCAAATGTAACTTCCTACACTGGCGGCATGTGGAACCAGTGGTCTCCTTTGACTATAATCACCTCCAAACTAGGAACTCGAAACTCTCGAGCCCTGACCCTGTCCTGAGTAAATGGGGTGATCAAATCTCCTGCCCGCAAATCGAGGAGGTGCACTGCTGGCATGACTTCTTTGATCCCCCTCTATAGTCACTGTTGGCACCAACAGACTGGCCCTCTTACTCTGCCCCCTGTCAACATTATGCTCATCTTGGTGCTGTTTCTGCTGCTTTTCTAAGTTCTAGGCATGGGCCTGAATACGGGAAATGTCCATCCCCTCCTGCAGTGAAGCTGTCAAGCAATCCTTGAACAAATGTGGCCCTAAGCCACTAAAAAATCTATGGACTCTATCTCCCATGTCAGCCACCATAGTTGGAGCACATCTAGCCAATGAATTAAAGCAGAGACTATACTCACGAGCACTCATATTCCCTTGCTTTAAATTTGGAAACCTATCAGCTTGGGCCCTTCGAACCTCGGGTGGCAAATAATGACGAAGGAAGGCATCTACAAATTCCTGCCAAACCGGGAGAGGTGCATGTTCCTTCCTTGAAGCTATCCAATTATTGTACCAAAGGTGTTATATCCCGCATTTTTGTACATTGGAACAATCCGGATTAATTATGATAAGTTAAGGACAAAACTATTCCGGGATACAAAGTCGAGACTTTTGACCTTCGATTTTATTTTGAGACATAAGTTGTTCATGAATTTGTTGGTATGGAACAATTAGGAAAATTTGGGACCAAAAGTGATAAAATTGGAAGTTGAAAATCATTCATCTTTTCCATGTTGTAGCCGTGTGGCTTGGAGAAGGCCCACACAATTTGTGGACAATTTTAATTGGTCCAACACTTGTGTGGGCCAAGGGACAATTGTACACTTCATATAATGGCAAAATATGACTTCTAAGTCATCCAAGTTCATTTCTCAACACTTAGAAAAATTAGAAGTTGAAGAACCCACAAAAGGAGGCTCTCGGCCAACCCAAGAGAAAAATCAACTTTCATTCAAGCCCTTCCAAAATTATTTTGTTGATGCAAACCCACTATTTTGAGGTCCCTAAGTAGCGTGGAAGTGTCGTTGGAGCGATCAACCCGCTAGTTTTCATTATCGCAAACCCAAGCCTCTTGTGGAGTTGAAGAAGAAAGGTAAGAATCAATTATGTTTTATGTGTTATAAAGGTTGTATGCATGTTGTAGTATGTTAAAATGGATGAATATCATGAAAAATAATATGTTGGAAGTGAGTTGTGTGCATGGTGTTCTAGCCGTGCAAATGGGTGTGTGTTGTGTGGTGTTGAAGCTATGAATTAAAGCTTAATTAGTATGTTATGATCATTGTAGGGTGAAGAATGAATGAGAATCATCAATAGGTAGATATGTTGTGTTGGCCGAAAATGATCATGGAATATGACAAAGAGCGCATTAATATTGCTTAATGTTTTAGTCGTTGTCGTTATGAATTCTATGTTGGAAATGAATGTTTAATGACTCAAATTGATGTTGTTATTGTCGCGGACTGATTTGGAGGTTGTTGTATATTTAATGTAATTTGTATATTGATGAGAATAGCATTGTTAGAATGTGAATTGTGGATGCAAATCATGATTTGAAAATGAGAAATGTGTTAAAGTGAGGTTCTCGGGTTTGGGGGCTGTTTCGGGTAGAGTGGAGCAATTTTTGGATTGTTGGAAAAGTTGTATGAATTGCTTAGAATGTCTTTAAATGTTTTTAGTATGGATTCGGGTTAGTATTTGAATGTATAAGCGTCGATGTTGGCTTGAAGGTAAGCCGTTGAATTGAATTTATGAATGTTGTTGAATGATGGAAAAGAGAGTTATTATTGTTGTTTTGCCTTTCGGATTGATTATGGATGTTGCTAGGTTGGTTGTTGTTGTTGTTGTTGATTGATTTGGCCGAGTTAAATTCTCGGGTGGCCTATTTACGTAGGGGAAATGCTGCCCAAATTTCGTAGAATTAAGGGCGAAATTGGAATTAAATGCCCAAAATGTCTCTAGCTAATGTTTGGCATCTTATGGCTTATTTGTAGACCTTGGACAGCCGAGACGTAGGTTGGATTTAGCTTGAGTTTGGATTATATTGGAGAGCGTTTGAGGTATGTAAAGCAACCTTCTTTCTTTGGCATGCCTTAGTTAAAAATAGGCTATGACACGAACTTCGAGAAAACTCTACTCTCGCAATCCGAGCATGTCTATGATACGCATTTGTTTCTTGATATTCATATGTTGATGTTATGAAATATTGATCCCATGTTCTTGGAATTCTTGATTTGTAAAGGTTGCATGAAAGTTCAGTTTTTAAAGAGTTTATTCTTTAACGATTCAAAAACTACGAACGCCCATAACTCTCACAGAAAAGCTTTGATTGCCTTGAGATTTTCGTAGAAGGTTGTATGATGATAGACGAGTATGTTTTCCATAACCGGGCCCAGCTCGGGTCTACACTCGTCCGTGGGTCCCGCAACGTTCCTTTATGTGATTTCGACAACTTTTGAAAGAAAATGTTGTAATTATTATTCCGATTTCAATTATGACTATTTTATTTATCTTTTGGATTTATGACAATGATTTTATGCATATGATTCCTCACGACTCCGCTCGTGCATTCTGTTATATCTTTCGCCGAGTCCCGGGCCGGTTCTGTTGTCGTGCGCACTTTGTAATACTCCGGTGTTATGCTGTGATTATGGTTCGCCGAGTCCCTCGCTCGAGGGCCGGGTTTCACTTATATTTGGTGTTATGCTGTGTATGGCGATATCCGTGTTTGATATGTGACGGGGATACTATGAGATTTGAAACTTTACGATATGTTATGCTTTACGTGTTATGGCGCCATCGACAGCGGGCGACCATATTTCTTCGTGCCATGCATGCACTTATATTTTAAAGTAAACATTTTGATATTTTGAAAATGCATTTACTTTCCGTTTAGGGGACAAGAAAGCTGGAAACCTATTTCGATTACGACTCGATTTGTATACTACATTTTCAGGAGATCGCTTTGCATACTCCGGGTTTTTTTTAGTACATATTTCGTGCAGCCGACCCCCTTCCTTCGGGGGTCGCGTTTCATGCCGCGGTACTATCGCCGCACGCACGGTTGTGGTGATCCACCAGCGGTTTAGGACACCCTCTCATTAGCGCCGTTTGGAGTGCCCCCTTTTTCTCGAGAGCCTATATTTTGGCTTGTTGCATTTGTATATATATTGGTGGGCGCAGGCACGTTATAGCGCCGTACTTATAGAGATTGACAAGGATTATACGTGGGCCCCGTCGGTAGTAGTTAGATATGGCCGTTCGATGTATTTAGAGGTGGATTGGCTAGCTTCTTGTTATGCTAATCGTTGGGTTATGCCCATTATATATATTACCGTGTTTGTATATATACGGGCGATCCCGCCCCGCCGTGGCGCCGAGGCGGCTTGCATTTGTATATGTTTTGGGGTTATATTTGATAGCCGTTGTTCATTTTGATATATATATGGTTGTGTTTGAGGTGTTTGAGCCGGCCCCCTGAGACGGGAGATTTGATATTTGTGTCGGATAAGCCATTTGTTCCTGCGACTCGGGCTTATGAATGCGTTTGGGTGCCCAATTCGGGATTTACTAGTCAGGGCTTTCCTACAATATTTATTCTCGATGGTTATTTATTCTCGTCGGTAATCAATGCACATCCGCCTCGATCATCCAACCATCCAAACAATATCCGCTCCCCGGGGTGATGATTTGTTTGATCCTCCTGTGTGTTTCTCGAAGATAGACCTACGGGCTATCATCGTGCACGGTACGAGAGGTCGATATTCCCAAGACAACATTCGGGACCCGATATGGGCATTATGAATTCGAGTTATGTCTTTTGGGCCTCGAGAAGATTTATGGATCTTATGAATTGGGTATTCGGACCGTTCTTGGACATGTTTCGTGATCGTATTTATTGATGATATTCGGTTCTATTCTCGGTCGAAAAAACATGCGCATCATTTGAGGACGGTACTTGGCACACTTCGGCACCGAAAGTCGTATGCTAAATTTTCTAAGTGTGAATTTGGCCGACCGGTGGCGTTTCGGGGCATATTATTGGGCCGACGGGCATCCGGGTGGATACCCGTAAGATTGAGGCCGTAAAGAATTGGCCTAGGCCTACGACGCCGACCGAGGTGCGTAGCTTTCTCGGGATTGGCCGGTTATTACGGGAGATTCGTAGAGAAATTTGTCGATTTCGGTGCCTTTGACAAGGTTGACTCAGAAGGGAGCTAAGTTTCAGTGGTCGATGCTTGCGAGCGTAGCTTCCGATTCTTCGAAAGAGAAGTTGACTACGGCTCCGGTCCTGACTCTTCCCGAGGGTCCAGATGGGTATGTGATTTATTGTGATGCCTCGGTATTGGTTTGGGGTGTGTGTTGATGCAAAGACGGCGAGGGATAGCTTATGCTTCCCGGCGGCTCGTAAAACATGAAAAGAATTATCCTACTCACGATTTGGAGCCGGCCGCGTTATTCATGCTTTGAAGATGTGGAGACATTATTTATATGGTGTTCACGTTGATATTTATACTGATCATAAGAGCCTCCAATACATCTTTAAACAAAAGGAGCCGAACTTGCGACGGCGGGAGGTGGTTAGAGTTATCGAAAGATTATGATGTTGATATTCTCATCATCATCGGGAAAGCTAATGTTGTGGCGGATGCACTCGGCCCGCAAGTCTATGGGTAGCAGACGTGCCATCGTAGAGGAAAGAAATGGTTCGCGAGATCCAGTTGGCTAGTCTTGGAGTTCGTTTGGGTGATTTTGGAGATGTTGGGGTTTTGTTTCGAGGTATTATGAATCCTCTATTACAGAAGATATTAAGCGGCATCAGTATGAGGATCCTATTCGGCACACACAAGGGACACCGCCTTGGAGAAGGAAAAGACCCCGTTCGAGCTTACATCCGATGGAGTATTATTACACGAGGCAGATGTGTGTACCGACGTTGCGTGTTTGCGGCGACGGAGTTATGGGCGAGGCACATTATGCCCGTTATTCGTTTCACCTGGGGTCGACGAAGATGTACCATGATCTCGATGTTTATATTGGTGGGATGGTATGAAAAGAGATATAGTTCGTCGCTCGGTGTCCGAATTGCCGCAGGTTAAGATAGCAAATTGGAGATGGAGATACCGACGTGGAAGTGGGAGATCATTAATATGGATTTTATTACGGGTTTACCTCGCACTCACGGAGGTATGATTCCGTTTGGGTTATTGTTGATCTGACAAAATCGCCCATTTTCTTGGGGGACCACCTACTCACCGAGGATTATGCCAGCTTTATATCGGGAGATTGTGCGACTTCACGGAGTTCCCATATCTATTATCTCCGACAGGTGCCCGGTTCACAGCTAAATTTTCGGAGATCCTTTCGAGCGGATTGGGGACACGGGTGAGTCTCGATGCATTCCATCCCGGTCGACGGTTAGCCGAGCGCACTATCCAGACACTGGAAGATATATTGCGGGCCTGCGTTATTGATTTCATAGGTAGCTGGGATGACCATTTGCCGCTTGTTGAATTTGCTTATAATAACAGCTACCACTCCAGTATTCAGATGGCACCGTACGAGGCGTTGTATGGCAAAAAGTGTAAGTCACCGATCGGTTGGTTTGATATTGGGAGCATCGAGTTGATTCCGCATGTGGTCCGCAGGTGGATAAGGTGAAACTCATTCGAGAGCGGTTGTTAGCGGCTCGAGTCGCGTAAATCATATCAGATAATCGTCGTCGACACTTAGAGTTTGATTGGCGATTGGGTTTTCTCGAAAGTGTCACCTATGAAAGGTGTTCAAGATTCGGCAAGAAAGGGAAGCTCGGCCCGAGATATACGGAATTGTTCGTAAAATAGGCAAGGTTGCCTATGAGTTAGAGGGATTTGGGAGCGGTACACCCGTATTTCATGTTTCTATGCTTCGTAAATGTATTGGTGACCCTTCCAGTATTTCCGTAGATGATATCAGGTCACGGAGGAGCTATCTTATGAGGAGCGACCTATAGCCATATTGGATCGTCGAGGTAAGAAAGTTGCGGAATAAAGATGTGGCTTCGTTAAAGTCTTTGTGGCGGAATAATAACCGAGAGGAAGTGACTGGGAAATGAGTTCTGAAGAAGAAGTATCCTCACCTATTTCTAGTACCTACAGGTAATCCAAATTCTCTACTTGACTATGTTGTTTGATAAATGAGTTGTTGAACAATGAATGAATTGTTGTGATAGTTGTAAAAGAAACTCCCTAAAAAAAAAAATTGTTTGTATGACCCGTAAGGTTAATCTAACATTCGAGGACGAATGTTCTAAAGGGGGAGAGGATGTTAGAACCCGTATTTTCGTACATTGGAACAATCCGGATTAATTCTGATAAGTTAAGGACAAAACTATTTCGGGATACAAAGTCGGGATTTTTGACCCTTGATTTTATTTTGAGACATAAGTTGTGCATGAATTTGTTGGTATGGAACAATTAGGAAAATTTGGGACCAAAAGTGATAAAATTGGAAGTTGGAAATCATCCACTTCCCATGTGTGGCCGTGTAAGTGTGGGTGTTGGCCCACACAAATTGTGTTCAATTTTAATTGGAACAACACATGGTGTGGGCCAAGGGACCCTTGAATAAGTCTTGCATTAGTTAAAAGATGACTTCTAAGTCATCCTTACCATTTCAACACTTAGAAAAAAAAAACCACGAGTGGAGAGAAAGTGAGGCTCTCGGCCAAGCTCCTAGAAAATTGAAGTTCATTTCAAGCCCTTCCAAAATTATTTTGTTGATGCAAACCCACTATTTTGAGGTCCCTAAGTAGCGTGGAAGCATTGTTCGGGTCATCCAATCACCCGTTGAGTAGATCGCTAACCCTAGCCTTCTTGAGGAGTTGAAGAAGAAAGGTAAGAATCAATTATGTTTTATGTGTTATAAAGGTTGTATGTATGTTGTAGTATGTTAAAATGGATGAATATCATGAAAAATAATATGTTGGAAGTGAGTGGTGTGTATGGTGTTCTAGCCGTGTGAAGTGTATGTGTGTTGTGTTATGTTTGAGTGATGAATTAAGGTCTAGTTAGTATGTTATGATCATTGTAGGGTGAAAAATGAATGAGAATCATCAATATGTATATATGTTGTGTTGGCCGAAAATGGGTCATGGTATATGACAAAGAATGGGTTAATATCGATTAACGTTTTAGTCGTCGTCGTAATGAATTCTATGTTGGAAATGAATGTTGAATGACTCGAATTGATGTTGTAATTGTTGCGGACTGATTTGGAGGTTATTGTATATTTAATGTAATTTGTATGTTGATGAGAATAGCATTGTAGAATGTGAATTGTGGATGCAAATCATGATTTGAAAATGAGAAATGTATTAAAGTGAGGTTCTCGGGTTTGGGGGCTGATTTCGGGTGGATTGGAGCCATTGTTGGATTGTTGGAAATATTGTATGAATTGCCTAGAATGTCTTTAAATGTTGTTGATATGGGTTTGGATGAGTATTTGAATGTATAAGCGTTAATGTTGGCTTGAACGTAAGCCGTTGAGTCAAATATATTGAATGTTGTTGAATGATGTGAAATGGAGCTATTAATGTTATATTGTCTTCCGGATTGGTTATTGATGTTGCTAGGTTGGTTGGTTGTTGTTGTTGTTGATTGATTTGGCCGAGTTAAATTCTCGGGGTGGCCTATTTACGAGGGGAAATCTGCCCAAATTTCTGTAGAATTAAGGGCGAAATTGGAATTAAATGCCCAAAATGTCTCTAGCTAATGTTTGGCATCTTATGGCTTATTTGTAGACCTTGGGCAGCCCGAGACGTAGGTTGGATTTAGCTTGAGTTTGGATTATATTGGAGAGCGTTTGAGGTATGTAAAGTAACCTTCTTTCTTTGGCATGCCTTAGTTAAAAATAGGCTATGACACGAACTTCGAGAAAACTCTACTCTCGCAATCCGAGCATGTCTATGATACGCATTTGTTCCTTGATATTCATATGTTGATGTTATGAAATATTGATCTTATGTTCTTGGAATTCTTGATTTGTAAAGGTTGCATGAAAGTTTGGTTTTTAAAGAGTTTATTCTTTAACGATTCAAAACTACGAACGCCCATAACTTTCACAGAAAAGCTTGATTGCCTTGAGATTTTCGTAGAAGGTTGTATGATGTTAGACGAGTATGTTTTCCATAAGCGGGCCCAGCTCGGGTCTACACTCGTCCGTGGGTCCCGCAACGTTCCTTTATGTGATTTCGATAACTTTTGAAAGAAAATGTTGTAATTATTATTCCGATTTCAATTATGACTATTTTACTTATCTTTTGGATTTATGACAATGATTTTATGCATATGATTCCTCACGACTCCGCTCGTGCATTCTGTTATATCTTTCGCCGAGTCCCGGGCCGGTTCTGTTGTCGTGCGCATTATGATATACTTCGGTGTTATCCGTGTGTTGCATTTGTATATATTTGTTCAGGGGTACGGCGGGGCCCTGTCCCGTCATATGATTCTGTTCGTCTGTTTAGAGGTCTGTGGACATGTTTGTGGGTTATGCCCATTCTGTACAGCTGTGTTTGTATATATTATGTTCTGGGCGATCCTACTCGCCGTGGCAGCCTCGTCGGCTTGCATTTGTATATGTTTTGGGCCGTTGCGCCATTTGATAGCCTTGTCGGCTTTTGATATATATATGGTTGTGTTTGCGATGTGTTTGAGACAGTTTGATATAATCTGAGACAGCATTTGATATTTGTGTCGGTATAAGCCATCTGTTTGCGACTCGGGCTTATGAATGCGTTTGGGTGCCCAATTCGGGCACTAGTCACGGCCTACGGGGTTGGGTCGTGACATAATGGTTCAAGTTGGAGTTGTCATTGTGTGTGGGCTGTTGTAGAAGCTAATATGATGTTAATATCATTTCTTGCATTTGTGTGAATAATGTTGTTAACGTGTGGTTGTCGGTATAGTTCAAGAATTTGGAAGCGAGGAATGCGTTGTTGTTATTCTTATTGAGTTTGGAAGATTGCGGGTGGTGTTGTATGTGGTTGATTTGAATGTAAACGAAGTGCCGTCGAATTATGTAGAAGGGAGTTACTAACGTTATAATACGTTTTGAATTAATTGTTGATGTTGTTAATATGGTTGTTGGTATTGTTGTTGATGATTTGGCCGAGTTGAATTGTCGGGGTTTGTTGAATTTATAAAGGAAATGCTGCCCAAATTTCTTTAAATGAAGTACTAGCTTAGGATTAGATTCTTAAGTACCTATAGCTAATATTTGGTATCTACTGACGTTGTTGAAGATCTTGGGAAGCTCGAGACTTAAGTTCGGATTAACTTAGGAAGCGGACAAGGTATGTAAAGCCTATCCCTTCTTTCTTTTGGCATGTCTTAGATGTAAGTAAGATACGATACGAGCCTCGGGGTAACTCTATTCATAACTTCCGAGCATGCTTACGATTCTTATTCACTTCTTGATATTAGCCTTCTTAATATGGTCGAGCCATTGCCCTTGAGTCTTTTGTATGATTGGATAGTAAGTGATGTATAAAGAGATCCGATTCTAGAGGACTACATAATGAATAACGTCCCTATCTTTCATAAGCGGTCTCGGATTGGTTTGATACGTTTGTAGAGGATTCTATAGCGAATAATGTCCGTAACTTTCATAGGCGGGCTCGGACTGGTTTGATACATGTCTAGGATCCCTGGGTCTTCCCTTAATACAGCTTATAGCGACATTTAGAAAGAACTTAATCTGGCTATCGTTTTAATACTCGAGCGTTGATTACTTACTTACCTATCGAGTCTCAAAAGATGATTTTATATGCATATGGCTATTCACTATTCTTTTTGTGCATTCGTTTTCGCATCTTTCTCCGAGTCCCGCACTCAATTTTCGGGCACGGTATATATATATGTATATCATGGTGTTATGATGTGCTATGGTGTTATGCTGTGTTATGGTGTTATGCTGTGTTATGGAGTTATCTTTGTGCTATGGAGTTATGCTGTGTTACGGAGTTATGCTGTGTTACGGAGTTATCGTGATACGGAGTTATCGTGTTACGGAGTTATCTTTGTGATATGGAGTTATCTTGTGTTCCGGAGTATCTTTGTGTTATGGCGCAAAGACGGGGTGGCGACCGTGTTTACCGAGTCCCTATAATGGGCCGGATATATGTATATGATATTGACATGCATGATTTGTATTTCAAACGCAAGCATTTTGGTATTCGTTATTGTGCTCACTTTCTGTACTTCTTACTTTGGTTATAACCTCGTTTTCTGTATTTCATGCTTTATATACTTAGTACACATCTCGTACTGACCCCTCTTTTCTTCGGGCCGCGTTTCATGCCCGCGGTACGTACGATCGCTTTGGTGATCGCCGGCTTAGGATATCTATTCTCGCTATCTTAGAGCGCTCCCTTGTTCCCGAGCCTATACTTTGGTACGTACACTTTCGTTGTATATATATACGTCCGTTCAGGGGTACGGCGGGGCCCTGTCCCGTCATACAATTCTGTTGTTACTCTTAGAGGTCTGTAGACATATGTGTGGGTTGTGTATAGTTACTTTTGTTCGGCCTGTGTACGTATGATTTATGTTTTGGGACGTTCCCATTCGTAGTGGCAGCCTTGTCGGCTTGCGTATATATATAGTTGGGGCGTTCCCACGTGTTATGATAGCCTTGCCGGCTTATGTGCGATATTATCTATTGGTAGTTGCGACTCCACAGGAGACAGGTTGTCTTGATATATATATGCGACAGTTTTGAAACGACATCTTGCCTTTTTATATATGAGTTCCTTATCATGCTAATTGTGGACCGACTATAGCTAATAGATGTGTATACGAGTGTCCAGCTCGGGCACTAGTCATGGCCTACGGGGTTGGGTCGTGACATCTTCCATGCTGCATTAGTACACATCCTAACCCAACACCGAAAGCATCACAATACACAACATAGTCATCCGGGCCTTCTGGAAGCGTTAAGACTGGAGCGGAGGTCAATCTGTCTTTCAACTCTTAGAAGCTACACTCGCAGGCGTCATTCCACTGAAATTTAACTGACTTCTGGGTTAACTTCGTCAACGGGGCTGAAATAGATGAAAAGCCCTCTACAAATCTTCTATAATAACCTACCAATCCCAGAAAACTACGGACTTCTATAGGTGTCGTAGGCCACAGCCAAGTCTTTACAGCTTCAATTTTCTGAGTGTCAACTCTAATACCATCATCGGAAATCACATGGCCCAAGAATGTCACAGAATTTAGCCAGAACTCGCACTTTGAAATTTTTGCATACAACTCCCGATTACGGAGAATTCCAAGGACAATACGTAGATGATCTGCATGTTCTGATTCCGTGCGAGAATACACTAAAATATCATCAATGAATACTATCACGAACAGGTCTAAGAGAGGCCTGAATACATTATTCATTAAATTCATAAACACTGCCGGCGCATTTGTTAGCCTAAACGACATTACTCTGAATTCATAATGGCCATATCTCGTCCTGAAAGCTGTCTTGGGAATATCTTCTTCTTTGACTCTCACTTGATGATAGCCCGATCTCAGGTCTATCTTAGAAAATCACTTGGCACCCTGTAGCTGATCAAATAAATCATCAATTCTTGGAAGAGGATACTTGTTCTTTATCGTCACCTTATTTAGCTGCCTATAATCGATACACATTCGTAGGGAGCCATCTTTCTTTCTCACAAACAAGACTGGTGCTCCCCACGGTGACGAACTGGGTCGGATAAACCCCTTTTCGAGCAAATCTTTCAACTGTGCCTTCAGCTCTTTCAACTCCGCCGGAGCCATTCGGTAGGGAGGGATAGAAATAGGCTCAGTGCCCGGCAACACATCAATCGCAAAGTCGATCTCTCTTTCTGGAGGAAGGCTTGAAAGTTCATCTGGGAATATATCCGGGAATTCATTCACTACCGGAACAGATTGGAATATTGGTGGCTTTGCTTCCGTATCATGAACTCGGACTAGATGATAAATATAGCCCTTAGCTATCATCTTTCTCGCCTTAAGGTAGGAAATAAATCTACCTCTTGGAGTTGCCGTATTACCTTTCCACTCGAGTACGGGCTCTCCCGAAAATTGAAATCGAACTAATTTCATTCGGCAATCAACATTAGCATAACATGAGGCCAACCAATCCATACCCATTATAACATCAAAATCTAGCATTTCTAGCTCAACTAAATCAACTTTAGTTTGGCGCTCACATATCACAATTATACAATCTTTATACACTTGTTTAGCTATTACGGGATCGCCAACCGGAGTAGACACCTCAAAAGGTTTAATTGGCTCAGGTTTCACCCCAATACGATTTGCAACATATGGAGTAATATATGATAACGTAGATCCCGGATCTATCAACGCATACACATCATAAGAGAACACAGTCATTGTGCACCGTAACTACATGGGGAGGACTCGCATCTTGTCGCGTCCCTAATGCATATAGGCGGTCTTTGTGGCACCTAAAGTAGATACTCCCCCTCGGCCTCTACCTCGCCTGTCGGAACCGGGGAACACCTCGCCCGTAGGACGTGCGATGAAGAACCGACCGGCCGGTCACCGTGGGCCGGGTCCCCAGCTCGCCGCTCATCGACGGGCAATCTCTCATCGTGTGCCCCACCGACCACGAGTGTAACAAGCATCCGAACACCCGGCGGCCTTTGTCCCGAATGTAATCTACCGCGGCGCATCGCGGTCGGAGGTCTCCTGCGACTATAATCTCCCACCGAGAACACTCGAGCCCAGAGGCTGCGGCCTCGTCCCGAACCGAAAGAGCGATCAAATCTTCTGTCTGCGAATTGGGGAGGTGCACTCGTCACTGACTGGCCTGAGTGCCTAGAATGTGTCTGCCTTGATCCACCTTTATAATCACGGCCTGTGCCTATAGATCTGGCCCGTTTGCCTTGCCCTCTATCAACATCGCGATCACCCCTCTGCCGGAGGTTCTTTGCCCCTTCAGATTTTGGGCATGGGCACGAATACGAGAAATGTCCATCCCATCCTGCAAGGAGGGTCGTCGAGCAATCTTTAAATAAATGTGGCCCTAAGCACTCGTCGTCGTGCACCCGATCACCCATATCGGCCACCATTGTCGGGGCATATCTAGCCAAGGAATTAAATTGAAGGCTATACTCCTGGGCGCTTATGTTCCTTTGCTTTAAATTTAGAAATCTGTCCGCTCTAGCCCGGCGGACTTTGGGTGGCAAATAATGGCGAATAAAAGCGTCCACAAATTCTTGCCATACGAGAGGGGGCGCATTTTCTTGCCTCGACGCTATCCAATTATTGTACCATAAAACCGCTACATCTCGGAGTCTATATGATGCCAACTCCACCGATTCGGTCTCGGAAGCATGAATAATCCGCAACGTTCTCAACATTTCATCGATAAAGCCTTGTGGGTCTTCATCCGGCTTTGACCCAAAGAATTCTGGCGGATTGAGACTCATGAAGTCACGGGCTCTAGTACTAGCCGACCGATCACTTGGGCCCGCATTTTGCCATTGTGCCTGGGCGGCAACCAATTGTGTCAATAAATGAATTACCTCGGTCACTTGTTGGCCCGAGGTAGCCGGTGGAGGCGTGGAGGAACAGGAGCTGGAACAGAAGCCCCTTCTTGTCCTTCTGTGATAGGCGGAGTAGTAGAAGTATTAGATAAAGCCTCATGATGTGATTATCCTTCATCTATATTCATAGGCGGCTCTCTTTCTGCCCACCTCTTTGTCGTAGTCTTGCCCTTCTGGGCGGCTTTAACTTTTGGCGGCATTTCTAAAATCACAACATACTCATTAGGGAGGATTAAATCTTATACTCGGCTCTATCGCACGATCTCATATGAAGAAAGATGTTCATTTTTCCTAAATGTCCTGTAGCCTCCTGTTTATCAGCGTGGCGCGCAATACACCATAAATAAGACTCTACTAGACACGGCTCGTAGACACTTCCTAGGACTAAGCCCCCGCTCCCCGATACCACTTTTGTCACGACCCGAGCTACGGGCCGCGACGGTATACGGGGCTAACCACCGAACACCACCGTCTCACCCCTTATCTCGTTCTCATTCATAACATGCGGTCAAAAAATCATAGAAATCTATCATCATTTAAGACATGATTGCTTTTACAAACATAAGCCCTTAGACTATCAAAATGTATATATATATATATATATATATATATATACATACATACATACATATACGAGGACTATGGGACCGTATCACCCGCGCTGCATATCTACGAGCCTCTGCCGCAGAGTACTAGACATATGGATGGGGGACGGGACCCGTCGTGCCCAATAATGAGTATATACAAATATGTACCAAAAAGAATAACCAATGGCACCTCACAGGAGGAGAATGGAGTGCTCTCGATCAAAGAACTGCTCTGTGAGTGCGGTCGCCTCCTTGTCTACCACCGCATGAACACGTCGAAGAAAAGGACGTCGGTACGAATGTTGTCTTGGTGTATGTAAGGCATAAACAATAATAAGACATCAAGGAATTAAGGAGGCATCAGTAAAGAGTAATCGGTGACTGACTGAATCATAAAGGAAATCATACATGCTGGCTTACTTTCATACTCATCATCATATCATATATGCATAAATATATATTCGCCCACCATATAGGTACGGTGTGATAATCAATAACATTAGCATTAGCATTAGCCTTAACTCGCGTCCGAGCCTCCCGCGTCCGGGCATCGTCTCCTGTCGCCCACTAGTGGTGTCTTGCCCATGCCATTTGGCCATGTATAGCCGCCCGCGGTTGCGTGACCGCCCGCCATATAGGCGCGGTGTGATATTATCATGTGCTCATTATATCAGGCTCATCATAGTATACTTGTCATAATATGCTTATCATAATGTACTTATAACAATACATGCATAAGGAATCATAGATAATCATACTTTACCGGGGTGACATAAGGTCGTGGACCCCCGATGTCATTAGGAGCATTCGTGAATATTCCCGCTCCCTCAAAGGAACAAGCATAAGGTGAGTGTATATAATGATTAACATCAATGGATTTCATATGACCTCATTAAAGTTCTATCGAGACATTATATCATAACTATAGTATCTCTTGTCTCGTATAACTATTCAGGAATAAGGACTCACAGTCTTCTTAAAAATGGATCATTCATAATAAGAGAGGAAATTTATGCTATAGGACTCATGCCTTAGAAAAAAAAAGGGCTAGCCTCACATACCTTCGTCGCTTAGCTCGTTCTCCTTTAATGCACTTGTTTATACCTTCAATGGAATTCGTATCGATATTAGCTATGTCATCGTGAAAACATACTTACTAAAGCTATAGAAATTTGGGCAGCATTTTCTTTGTTTATACTACTTTCCGCCATATTCCATATCAACTCCCAACGTTCATAATAACCACCACAATATCACTAACAACAATCGTCTTTCATTTACATGATTCGCATTTCACAATTCCATCCCAATTCTCCATAATTATGGCTAAAGTTCACTATCGCATTCCTTCGTATCCAATGCTTATTTCATGTTCTAAATATCATTTATAAAGCATTCATAGCATCAACATATTCATTTTCATGATTCATTGCAACTACTATTTCAAAATGACCTTATTCATCTATTTATAACCCATTTCCTATACTCTTCCATAATCCATGTGTTTCAACTTACTAATACTTCAAATAGCATAGAAAGGTCATGAAACTTACCTTAAATGATGAAGGAATAGACCTTGAGTGATAATACACCTTTTTGCACAAAACCCTATTTTCACCTTTCTTGGATTTCTTGACTTTGATGGCTTTAATGGAGTTTCATAGGCTTGATTCACTTCAAATCTTGTTATGGATCCTTGATTCCCTTAGTTTTCTTATGGATGAATTATATAGAAGGTTCTAGAGGTCTTGAGAGGGTGAGGTCGTGTATGGAAATGAAATAATTGAAGTGGGATCACATTTTAAAGACTTGGAATAATCTCAGCCGGCGGGACTTCCACGGACAGCTTCACGGTCCGTGGAACCCTTTGTTGGACGTGGAACTGGTCGTGGTTCACGACCAGCCAGCCATCTTCTCTGCTGGCTGTTCCACGGTCCGTGGAACATGGTCGTGGAACTCACAGTTCCACCGGAATAGTTCCCGTCGCCTCGTTTGATCTCCAATCCTTATGAAACCTTATTAGCACTTGTTTATCACTTCATTACAATCTTGGGGATGTTATAACTCTTCTCTACAACATCCTTAAGGCCCCATTAACTCAATACTCATAGTTCTCGTCCGACACACTAACTTATAACTCGATTTCCTTAACAACTTCCTTACCTTAACTCGGATGCCTTTGGAAGTCTTAATTAGGACTATCAATTACTACTTCTTGCTTATCCAAACTTCGTATACGTCATTCCCTTCGTGAGTCTATTAACTGTACGCTAAGGGGAAATTTTCCGAGGTGTAACAAAACAATCAAAAAGAATGCATTTTCGTCGAAAATCGGAGTTTGTGGACAAGTTTGTTGTACAACAAACTGGCTGTAAACTCACCAAATTGGAAACCCTCACTGCCCAACCTCCTCCCTATGTGGCTACATATCCAATATGCTGAGCCGCATCTCCACCGCAAATTGATGTGCGGGGGGTAGGGGCGACTTTCATACCTTTTTAAGTTCTAAAAGATCCCATTTTCATATTTACCTCCCACACTTATTTCCCCACATTATAAGAGGGTTATTTAGAGTTCTTAAAGGTTATAAAATACTCCAAAACCTCCCATACCATCAAGAGAGAAGATCAAACATCAAAACCTCAAGATAATCCATGGAAGGTGATTGTTCTTGTTTCTCCCCAAGGTGGTGATGAACTTGATCTTGGGAGGAGTTGAGTAAGGTGAATTTCTTCCATTATAAGTTATGTTACTCATCCTATTTATATGATTAAGTTAATTTAAAGGTTTAAAAAGTTTTGGAGAGGAAAGAATCATAGAAGAGAAGTCATAAGGTGTTGAAGTGAAGTTGATAACTATGAGGTAAACTTGAAAGGGGATTTTGGATAAATTTGGGATTAAATTGAATATAACTTCTTGATTATGGTATTATGGATGTTATTATTGTTGTTTGGGAGTTGTTTTGTAACTTGGTGGAAGTCGATAAAATAGGGGAACTGCTGCCCAAATTTCGCTAGCTCGTTAATTACACAAGTTTGAACTTAAGAGTGTTTTCAAGACTTAACCTTAGTATGAATTCTCTTGAATGTAGATTTAAGGGTTTGGGAGGAGAACGTTAAGTAATTAAGGAGACGTAAAGGTATGTGAAGACTAATCCTTCTTTCCAAAGGCATGATTTTCTTATTGTGAATGCATCTAAGATATCCATAATGTCCTGTTTCCTAGAAAATGTTAGAAGCTAATGACTTTCAAAGTTCTTATGATATTATTGATAAAAGTTCTTCATGATGATGGTGATGGTGATTCCATAATAGAAATCGGGGGTTTACTAAGTTTATGTCACCCCGATAGATTTGTAATGCTTCCTTTGGATACTCAGGTATGTCATATATGTATATAGCTATTTTCTGACACTGAGCTTATATGGTCGGGTATAATATCTATTGTGCAAACCACTGCAGTTGGGTACGGACAACACCGAGCTTTGTTATGGTCGGGTACGGACAATACCGAGCCTTGTAATGGCCGGGTATGGGTGACACCGAGCCTATATGGTCGGGTATGGTATCATTATATGTATATGTATGAAATGTTTCCCTTAGAGAAATGTTAAGTATTCATGATAGTCGTCTTAAAAAGGTACAAATTGTTCTCTTTATCTTCTGTTATCTTCATGCTTTCATCATGTTGCTATTCATGCCTTACATACTCAGTACATTATTCGTACTGACACCCTTTTGTTTGTGGACATTGCGTTTATGCCGGCAGGTAGACAGGGAGATAGACCAAACCCCTAGGCTGCTTCATCAGTGAATGCATAGAAGTGCTTCATTTGATCCGAAGCTGCAATTTAGTTGGTATTACTCTTTTGTGTACATACCTAGACATGACGGAGTCCTGTCCCATCTTTATGATATTACATAATCCATGTAGAGGCTCGTAGACAGATGTACATAGCTAGATATCCCACAGCCTTATCGGTTCACATTTTGTATATCATTTTGGTAGCTTTATCGGCTTGTACATATGGGCATAGTTAATGATGTTTATATAGACGTGCATATGTTTGATGGAACTTGTGTCTTTTCAGTTTGTGGTAATTATGAGTTAGCCATGTGGCTCACCTAGATATGATTATGAGAAGTATGTTAAGAGGTACTCGGTAGGTTAGCTCCGGGTGCCTGTCATGGCCCTCCGGTTGGGTCGTGACAAATGTGGTATCAGAGCGGTTCGTCCTAGGGTGGGTCTATGAGCCGTGTCTAGTAGAGTCGTATTTATGAGTGTGAAGGGCGCCACACTTATAAATAGGAGGATTTGGGCATTTAGGAATGATTGACCTTTCTTCTTGATCATAGATCGTGCGATAGAACCATGATATAGGAATTTCTCTTTTCCTAACCGTGCATTATGTTTTCAGTGATGCCTGTGAAGAGAAAAGCTATAGCAGCCCAGAAGAGCAAGACAGTGGCAGGTGGGAGGACTGAACTGGTACCGCCTACAAAAGTAGATAAGGGTGAGTCCCAGAACGAGGTTTCATCTCAGTCCTCACATACTCCACCCATTTCAGAGGATCACGGAGGAGCCTTAGCTCCAGCTCCAACACCCCCAGTTCCTCCACCAGATGCCTCAGGCCAGGAGATGAGAGAGGCCATCCATTTACTAACCCAGTTAGTTGTTGCTCAGGCCCAGCGGCAGGGTACGGGTCATGGTGATAGAGCTGTTAATGCCAGAGCCCGTGATTTCATTAATTTGAACCCTTCAAAATTCTTTGGGTCAAAGCCGGATAAGGACCCACAGAGCTTCATAGATAGAATGTTGAGAACATTGCGGGTAATACATGCTTCGGATGTTGAGTCGGTAGAGTTGGCCTCCTATAGGTTACGGGGTTGCGGTTCATTGGTATGTTGTTTGGATGTCTTCTAGAAGAGTTAACGCACTTCTACCAGTTTGGCAAGAGTTTGTAGATGCTTTCCTCCGACACTATTTGCCGCCAGAGGTTCAACGAGCCAGAGCTGATCGATTCTTAAATCGTAGACAAGGGAACATGAGTGCCCTAGAGTATAGCCTTCGTTTTAATTCTTTGGTCAGGTATGGTCTAGCCATGGTAGCTAATATGGAAGATCGCATACACCGGTTTGTGAATGGGTTGGGGCCACATTTGATTGACGATTGTTTGAAGGCCTCACTTCACGAGGGTATGGATATTTCTCGCATTCAGGCCCATGCCTAGAATTTGGAAGAGCGACAGCAATAGCGGATGAGTGAGCGTGAACATGATAGGGGTTATAGTAAGAGGGCTAGATCCTCAGGTCCTTTTAGTGAGTTTATAGAGGGTCAGAGGCAACAGTATTCTAGTCACTCAGGCCATTCAGCGACTGGTGCACCTCCACGATTTGCGGGCCAGAGATTTGATCGACCTATTCACTCCAGATCGAGCCAGAGTTTTAGAGCTTCGGGTTTTCAGTATAGGGTAATTCAGGCCAGATGAGACCATCTTTACCTCGATGTACTCAATGTGGTAAGCTACATTGGGGACAGTGTCGATTAGGTTCAGATGTTTGCTATGCTTATGGTCAGCCAGGCTATATTATGCGTGAGTGTCCATTTCGAGGTGGTAGAAGTATGATCCAGCCCACAGGATCAGCAGCTGATTCTTCATCATCTGTATGCCCTCCAAGGCAAAGCTCATAGACACCAGCAGGTCGTGGTAGGGGTATAGGAGGAGCGCCCAGTTCAAGTGGTCTTCAGCACCGTATTTATGCACTAGCTAGGCGACAGGATCTCGAGTCTTCCCCCGATGTTGTCGCAGGTATACTATCAGTATCTTCTCACGATGTATATGCATTGATTGATCCAAGTTCTACATTGTCATATGTTACTCCTTATGTTGCCGGTCGATTTGGGGTGAACCTGAGCCAATTAAATCTTTCAAAGTGTCTACACCCGTTGGTGACCCAGTGATAGCTAGTCGGTTATATAGAAATTGTGTGGTTGTAGTTTGGAACCGCCATACCATGGCTGATTTTATTAAGCTGAAAATGGTAGATTTTGATGTCATTATAGGTATGGATTGGTTGGCCTCCTATTATGCCAATGTTGATTGCAGAACAAAAATGGTTCGTTTCCAGTTTTCGGGAGAACCAGGTTTAGAGTGGAAGCGTAATACAGCGTCTCCGAGAGGTAGGTTTATTTCCTATCTCAAGGAAAGGAAGATGATTGCCAAAGGTTGTATTTATCATTTAGTCCGGGTTCAAGATATAGAAGCAAAGCCACTAACTCTTCAATTTTTTCCAGTAGTGAATGAGTTTCCGGATGTATTCCCGGACGAGCTTCCAGGCCTTCCACCAGAGCAAGAGATTGATTTTGTCATTGATGTGCTACCGGATACTAAGCCAATATCTATTCCTCCTTATAGAATAGCTCCTGCAGAATTGAGGGAGTTGAAGGAGCAATTAAAAGATTTGCTAGAAAAAGGATTTATCAAGCCTAGTTCATCACCGTGGGGAGCACCTGTGTTGTTTGTAAGAAAGAAAGATGGTTCTTTGCGGATGTGTATTGAATACAGGCAACTGAAAAAGGTGACAATAAAGAACAAATATCCGCTCCCAAGAATTGATGATTTATTTGATCAGCTACAGGGTGCCAAATGGTTCTCAAAAATAGACTTAAGATCCAGGTATCACCAAGTGAGAGTCAGGGAGGAAGATATTCTGAAGACGGCCTTCAGAACTAGATATAGCCATTTTGAGTTTCGGGTAATGTCATTCGGATTGACAAATGCACTGGCGGTGTTCATGAATTTGATGAATAGTGTGTTCAGGCCTTTCCTAGATTTATTTGTGATTGTGTTTATCGATGACAACCTGGTATATTCTTGATCTGAGGCAGAACATGCGAATCATTTACGAGCTGTCCTTAGAGTTCTTCGAGCTCGGGAGCTATATGCAAAGTTCTCAAAATGTGATTTCTGGTTGAATTCTGTTACTTTTCTGGGGCATATTATTTCAGCTGATGGTATTCGAGTGGATACCCAGAAGATTGAAGCTGTGAAGACTTGGTCAAGGCCTACAAAACCTACGGAGGTTCGTAGTTTTCTGGGCTTGGCAGTTTATAACAGAAGATTTGTAGAGGGCTTTTCTTCTATTTCTGCACTGTTGACAAAGCTGACTCAGAAATCGGCTAAATTTCAATGGACGGATGCTTGTGAGTGCAGTTTTCAGGAGCTGAAGGATAGATTTACTTCGGCCCCGGTTCTGACACTTTCAGAAGGATCGGAGGGCTATGTTGTTTATTACGATGCTTCTGGCGTGGGGTTAGGTTGTATGTTGATGCAGCACGGTAAAGTGATTACTTATGCTTCAATGCAGTTGCGGAAACATGAGAAAAACTACCCGACCCATGATCTAGAGTTAGCTGCTGTGATTCATGCATTGAAGATGTGGAGACATTATTTGTATGGTGTTCACGTTGATATTTATACAGATCATAAGAGTCTTCAGTATATTTTCAAGCAAAAAGAGTTGAATTTACGGCAAAGGCGATGGTTGGAGCTATTGAAAGATTATGATGTTAGCAGTCTATATCATCCAAGAAAAGCGAATGTCATAGCTGATGCTCTTAGCGGTAGATCTATGGGTAGCTTATATAATATTCAGCCAAAGAAGAGAGAGTTAGCTCGTGAGCTTCAGCAATTAGCTAGCCCAGGAGTTCGGTTAATGGACTCGAGAAATATGGGAGTTACCATTCAGAATTCAGCTGTTTCGTCCTTAGTAGTTGAGGTGAAAGAGTGCCAGTATGAGGATCCCATGTTGGTTCATTACAGGGATACACTTCCTCAGAAGAAAAAGTCATCCTTTGAAATTTCTTCAGATGGAGTTCTCAGATGTCGAAGCAGATTGTGTGTTCCTGATGTTGCAGGATTACGTCACCAGATTTTGGAGGAAGCCCATTGTTCCCGTTATTCTGTTCATCCGGGAGCGACGAAAATGTATCATGATCTTAAATCCATATATTGGTGGGGCGGAATAAAGAAAGACATAGCAGAATTCGTAGCTCAATGTCCTAACTATCATCAGGTAAATATTGAGCATCAGAAGCCTGGGGGGTTGTTGGAAGCTATGGAAATTCCGACTTGTGATTAAATAAATTTCATTACAGGCTTGCATCGTTCTCAGCGTAAGTATGATTCTATATGGGTAATTGTGGATAGACTTACGAAGTCAGCTCATTTTCTACCAGTCAGAACTACATACTCAGCTGAAGATTATGCAAAGCTTTATATCAAAGAGATAGTATGACTCCATGGTGTTCCAGTATCTATTATTTCTGATAGAGAAGCACAGTTTACAGCTAATTTCTTAAAGTCCTTCCAAGAAGGTTTGGGGACTCAGGTGAGTCTTAGCACAGCATTTCATCCACTGACTGATGGACAAGATGAGCGCACCATTCAGCCTCTCGAGGATATGCGACGAGCATGTTTGTTAGATTTTGGAGATAGTTGGGATGATCACTTACCGCTTATAGAGTTCGCTTATAACAATAGTTATCATTCTAGCATCCAAATGGCCCCGTATGAGGCTTTATATGGGCGCAAGTGTAGATCACTTGTTGGGTGGTTCGAAGTGAGAGAAACTAAGTTAGAAAAGGTCAAGCTTATTCAGGATCGATTGCTGACAGCTCAGAGTCGTCAGAAATCTTATGCAGATAATCGCCGACGAGCCTTGGAATTCCAAGTTAATGATTAGGTATTCTTGAAAGTGTCACCTATGAAAGGTGTGATGAGATTTGGTAGGAAAGGCAAGCTTAGTCCTCGGTATATTGGACCTTACAAGATTGTACGCAAGGTAGGCCAGGTGGCTTATGAGTTAGATCTACCTTTGGACTTGGAGTCAGTCCACCCAGTTTTCCATGTGTCAATGCTTCGCAAGTGCATTGGAGATCCTTCCAGAATTGTACCTATGGAAGATGTCCAGGTCACCGAGCAATTATCCTACGAAGAAGTTCCCATTGCTATTCTAGATAGATAAGTTCAGATATTAAGAACCGAAGATGTAGTTTCAGTTAAAGTTCTATGGAGAAACAATAATAAGGAAGAAATGACTTGGGAAGCTGAGGAAGATATGAAATCCAGGTATCCACATCTGTTTCCACTCTGAGAGGAGGTTCAGGCACAGCCACCATTATCTTCAGGTGAGTAATGCTTTCTTTTTATGATTTCTTGGTCGTTTGTGACCATTATTGTTGTTGTTGTTGTAGCCCTATGAGGCATAGTATATTTTGGGCTGTTGTGACAGAATGGTAGTGGCATAGTTACAGGGGAAACTCTAGCGAAATTTTGTAGAATCCTTAAAAGACTAACATTCGAGCACGAATGTTCTTAAGTGGGGAAGAATATTACACCTTGGAAATTTTGCGTCGTTTGCATTATAAGTAAACTGATGCAAGCGTAAAGTGGACATAAAGCTCTTATAAGGTTAAGGAAGGAATTGGATAACTTTAAGTATGTACTTTAAGGTTTTGGAGTCATATGAATTGACAGAAGTAAGCTCGCTCAAGACATTGGAATTTGAGTCATATTTTGGGAAGATTTCGTATCATTTGAGTTATACATTGCTTAGTATTACCTTGAGGGGGAGATATAGGTACCCTTATATGGTTAATGAAGTTTTATACTATTGCCAAGAAGCTGAGCCGCATCTCCACTGCAAATTGATGTGCGGGGGGTAGGGGCGACTTTGACACATTTTTAAGTTCTAAAAGATCCCATTTTCATATCTACCTCCCACACTTATTTCCCCACATTATAAGAGGGTTCTTTTAGAGTTCTTGAAGGTTCTACAATACTCCAAAACCTCCCATACCATCAAGAGAGAAGTTCAAATATCAAAACCTCAAGATAATCCATGAAAGGTGATTGTTCTTGTTTCTCCCCAAGGTGGTGATGAACTTGATATTAGAAGGAGTTGAGTAAGGTAAAGTTATTCCATTATAAGGTATGTTCTTCATCCTATTTATATGATTAAGTTAATTTAAAGGTTTAGCAAATTTTGGAGAGGAAAGAATCATAGAAGAGAAGCCATAAGGTGTTGAAGTGAAGTTGATGACTATGAGGTAAACTTGAAAGGGGATTTTGGATAAATTTGGGATTAAATTGAATATAACTTCTTAATTATGGTATTTTAGATGTTATTATTATTGTTTAGGAGTTGTTTTGTAACTTGGTGAAAGTCGATAAAATAGGAGAACTGCTGCCCAAATTTCGCTAGCTCGTTAATTACACAAATTTGAACTTAAGAGTGTTTTCAAGACTTAACCTTAGTATGAATCCTCTTGAATGTAGATTTGCCAGCTTGGGAGGATAAAGTTAAGTAATTAAGGAGACGTAAAGGTATGTTAAGGCTAATCCTTTCTTTCCAAAGGCATGATTTCCTTATTGTGAATGCATCTAAGACATCCATAATGTCCTGTTACCTAGAAAATGCTAGAAGCTCATGACTTTCAAAGTTCTTATCATATTATTGATAAAAGTTATTCATGATGATAATGATAATGATGATGATGATGATGATGATGATGGTGATTCCATAATAGAAATCGGGGGTTTACCGACTTTATGTCATCCCGATAGAGTTATAATGCTTCCTTTGGATACTCATGTATGGCATATATGTATATAGCTATTTTCTGACACCAAGCTTATATGGTCGGGTATAATATCTATTGTGCACACCACTGCAGTTGGGTACGGACAACACCGAGCTTTGTTATGGTCAGGTACGGATAATACCGAGGCTTCTTATGGCCAGGTATGGGTGACACCGAACCTATATGGTTGGGTGTGGTATCCTTATATGTATATGTATGAAATGTGTCCTTTAGAGAAATGTTAAGTATGCATGATAGTCGTCTTAAAAAGGTATAAGTTGTTCTCTTTATCTTATGTTATCTTCATGCTTTCATCATGTTTCTATTCATTCCTTACATACTCAGTACATTGTCTGTACTGACGTCCTTTTGTTTGTCGACGATGCGTTCATGCCCGCAGCGAGACGGACCAGACCCCTAGGCTGCTTCATCAGTGATTGCATAGAAGTGCTCCATTTGATCCGGAGTTACAATTTAGTTGGTATTATTCTTTTGTGTACATACCTGGGCATGGTGGGGTCCCGTCCCGTCTTTATGATATTACTTTATGATATTACATACTCCATGTAGAGGCTCGTAGACAGATGTACATAGCTAGATATCCCATAGCCTTATTGGTTCACATTTTGTATATCATTTTAGTAGTCTTGTCGGCTTGTACATATGGGCATAGTTAATGATGTTTATATAGACGTGCATTTTTTCAATGGAACTTGTGTCTTTTCAATTCGTGGTAATTATGAGTTAGCCATGTGGCTCACCTAGATATGATTATGAGAAGTATGTTAAGAGGTACTCGGTAGGTTAGCTCCGGGTACCTGTCATGGCCCTCCGGCTGGGTCGTGACATATGCCCGCACCCTGATGCTAGGCCTGAACGGCCACCAATCGGGTTAATAATCCTACTGCATCTCGCATCTCCTGATCAGGTGCATGAGGTGGAGGAACTGGGGGTACTGCAACCTCTCTAAGCTCCTCTGAAGCGCGCGGAGTCTGAGAAGTTCGATATTAGGCATCACTCTATGACTCACTTTGGCCCATATTAGCCGGTAGAGCCTGACTACTACTCTCTCCCTCAGCAACATCTAATCTCTTCCCCGCTAATTTCTTTCCCGTAGTCATAGGCATCGCTGTAATCAGAAACACGTTAATAGAAGATGAACTCTTATGACCCGGCTCTATTGCACGATCTAGGATAAGAAGGAAAGATGACCATCCTACATGCCCCGCAGCCTCTATTAATAAGTGTGCTGCACAACACACTCATAAATAAAACACCACTAGACACGGCTTGTAGTCTCCCTAGGACTGACCTGCTCTAATACCAAGTTTGTCACACCCCCAAACTGAAGGGGCACGACGGGCACTCTGACCTTTTTTGCCGAACACCAACATCACATACATCAATGACATGCTAACATACATAGGTGACCAGAAGGCCCGTCATATGATAATCTGATAAATCATGAAAAATAACTCGACAACAACCAAGCCAAAATGATATATACATATTTGGACTAAAAGGTGCGGGTCGACAAGGCCGTCATGATCATTTGTACAACAAAATATAGGCTGATAAGGCCGTACAAAATATCTATACACAAGACATCTGTCTACAAGCCTCTAAGAGAGTACATAAACATCATAAGGTCGGGACAGCGCCCCGTCATACCCATAATGTATATACAAAATCATACCAAACTAAGTCAGCAACTCCGAAAGAAGGGGAGTGCTCCACTACCAAAGCTGAGCAAGGTAGCCTACTGGTGAGGACCATCGACCTATCTATTAAGACCTACACGCATGAAATGTGGTGCCCCCAGGCAAAGAGACGTCAGTACGAATAAAGTACCAAGTATGTAAGGCAGATAGAGACATAAGTATGACATTAAGATAACAGAGGGATGAAGAGAGCAACCTGAAGATCTGAAATGTCACTGAGGGCCATGATCTGTATAAGTACAATATTTATATGCGTATATAACTTTTTTGAACATATATGTGTGTATATAACGCCTCTGTGGGCATCGTATATAACACCATCAAGCCTCTATGGGAATCATCATCATAATATCATGTATATGTATGCATAAGAGTGATAAGAATACATCTGAGCCTATCAGAGTGACGTAAAGTCGTTGCACCTTCAATTAATATTATGAAACAAAAATCGTCAACATATATTTCATTAGAAGCCAAAGATCAATGCAATTTAAATCAGAGATACATCATGAAAGACAAGGACATAAGCTTCTATGCTATTGAGAGGTGAGCTATTATGAGTATCGTTCTTTTTGTCACGACCCAACCCCGTAGGCCGTGACTAGTGCCCGAGCTGGGCACCCATACGCGCTCACTAACCAGATTCGGCATACAAACGACTCGTACATGAATCGATATCGACGTGGCCCCAACCGACGCATACAAACATATATACTGCACAGAAGCCGGCAAGGCTATCATAATATACATAGCGTAGCAAAACATACGTACACGCGGCCGACAAGGCACGCCACGCGGATGGGCCGCCTAAACACAACTTACTCAACGCATCCGAACAAAACTGTACATAACCCACATCTATGTCTACAGACCTCTAGTACAGATCAACCGAGTCATATGACGGGACAGGGCCCCGCCGTACCCCTGAATGCACAAATACGTACACAACGGGAGAATATATACCAAAATGTAGGCTCCGAAATTAAGGGAGCTCTCCAACGGCGGAGGATAGGTGTCCTAGGGCGGCGGATCACCGGCCCATACGTACGTACCGCGGGCATGAAACGCGACCCCCGAAGAAAGGGGGTCGACACAGAATATGTGCGAGCATGCAACGAGAAAAAAAAAACACGAGAATCAAATACAATCATAATCGAAACGGAAGTACAGAAAGTAAATACATATCCAAAAATACCAAAATGTTTATTTATTATATTATTTTTCCTAAGAAAAAAAAATTATGTATAAGACTCAGTATCACACCACACACCGCGGTCAAAATCCAGCGGCACTATCACATCACATAACATGCCGCGGCCAAATACCCAGCGGCAATATCACAGAACATACCGCGGCCAAATACCCAGTAAATATCCAGAATATACGCGCCAAATACCCAGCGGCAATATCACATAACGGCATACAAATCATTATTACAAACCCAATAAAATAACCAAAGCGAACTATTATTTCCAAACCAAAACAATAGCCAAATCAAATTTCCTCCGAATAGCACTCGGGAATATATCAGACCAATCTTCAGAATCCATAGTCACGTATCGGAATCATAGGTATACGAATCATTATTTCAGACTCAACAGACAAATATATAATCATACTCGGGGGTCAGAAAGGTAGTCATATTAAGTTCTTTTCAAAGAGCCATCAGAATCATACAGAAGAAGGTCGCGGGACCCACGGATGAGCGTCAACCCAATTCGGGCCCGCCTACGAAAGCCATAGTCATCACAAGTTATCGAACCATTATTACAAACTCGAAAGATAAGTAACCTGATCGTACTTGAAATTGGAATAAAAACCAAATCGAATTCTTTCAAAAGTCGTCAGGATTATAAAAAGAAGAGTCGCGGGGCCCACAGACGGGTGTCGACCCGAGTCGGGCCCGCCTATGAAAAACATACTCATCATACACCATACCATCACCTACAAGCATATCGAGGCAATCCGAGCCTTTCTGTGAAAGATACGAGCGTTCGTAGTTACGGAACTTTTAAAAGCCAAACTTTTTATGCAAAAGTTGAAAATCAAATATTTCAAAGACATAAAAGCCAATATTTCATCATATCAACATACGAATTTCCAAGAAGCGAATAAGAGTCATAAACATGCTCGGATTGCGAGAATAGAATTTCCTCGAGGCTCGTGTCATAGCCTATTTGTAACTAAGGCATGCCAAGGAAGAAAGAATTGAGCTTTACATACCTCGTACACACTCAACGCTAGCTCAAACTCAAGATAAATCCAACCTACGTCTAGGGCTGCCCAAGGTCTACAAACAAGCCATAATATGCCAAACATTAGCTAGAGACATTTGGGCATTTAATTCCAATTTAGCCCTTAATTCTACATAAATTTGGGCAGCATTTCCCCTGTAAATAGGCCAACCCCGAGAATTTAACTCGGCCAAATCAACAACAACAACAACAACAACAACCAACCTAACAACATTAATAATCAATCCGAAAGGCAATACAACAATAATAACTCTCTTTTCCATCATTCAACAACATTCATAAATTCAATTCAACGACTTACCTTCAAGCCAACATCGACGCTTATACATTCAAATACTAACCCGAACCCATACCAACAATATTTAAAGACATTCTAAGCAATTCATACAATATTTCCAACAATCCAACAATGGCTCCAATTTACCCGAAAACTGTCTCCAACCCGAGAACACAACTATAATCCATTTCTAACTTCCGAATCATGATTTGCATCAATAATCCATACTATAACGATATCATCACCATAAATACACAAATTACATCAAACGCATAATAACCTTCAATTCAGCCCATACATTTACAACATCAATCTTGAGTCATTAAAAGCTCATTTCCAGCATAGAATTCATTACGACAACCACTAAAACACTAAGCGACATTAATGCGTTCTTTGTCATATAACATGACCCATTTTCGGCCAACACACCAACATGCACATATTGATAATTCTCACTCATTTCTTCACACTACAACAATTAACATACTACATAGAACTTAATTCATCACTTAAACACAACACAACATACATACCTCACACGGCCAAACCTCATACACATGGCCTCAATTCCAACTTACTATATTTCATGATTTTCATCCATTTTAACATACTACAACATGCATACAACCTTTATAACACATAAAACATGATCAAATCTTACCTTTCTTCTTTCAACTCCACCCTAGGCTAGGGTTTGCAATTGGCACAACGAACGATTGGATGACCCGAACAACACTTCCACGCTACTTAGGGACCTCAAATTAGTGGGTTTACATCAAGGAAATAATTTTGGGATGGCTTGAAATGAAGTTGGTTTTTCCCTCTCTTTGGCCGAGAGCCTCACTTTCTCTTCACTTCTTGCTCTTTTTTTTTCTAAGTGTTGGAAATGAATAAAGATGACTTAGTGGTCATCTTTTAAGCTTCCACAAGACTTGCACATGAGTTCATGGCCCACACACATGTGTTGGAGCAATTGAAATTGGACACAAAAATGTGTGGGAGCCATCTCCCACTCACACGGCCAAGGGCCTAATTTTGCATGATTTTCAACTTCCACTAATTCCATTTTTTGTCCCAAATTTTCCTAATTGTTCCATGCAAACAAATTCATGAACAACTTATGTCTCAAAATAAAATCAAAGGTCAAAAGGTCTCGACTTGTATCCCGGAATGGTTTTGTCCCTAACTTACCATAGTTAAACCGGATTGTCCCAATGAACAAAATACGGGATATAACACTTTTACGTTTTGTTCATTTGGAATCATGTCAAATGAAGGATAGAAAGTGCTTTAACATACCTTATCCAACTTGATTTCCACAATATAACTTAAGCAGCCCGTAACGCACTTCAATCTACACAATAATGACAACACGTTTGTTATACTTTGGGGATGCTGGTATATCACGTATATCGAGCAACAAGCTTGTTTCTACAAGAATTTGGGCAGCATCTCCCCTATTTCTTTTCCATCTCAATAGCACAGACAATGATAATAATAGCATGTTCAAATCATTGTTCATGACCTTCAGTCACCAAATAACTCAAGCACAGCCCAAAATAGCCTAACAACTATAACAACAGTTTAACTATGATTTTCCAATCTTTATCTCACAAGTTCCCAATCAATAAACTAGCTAAGACTTGGATGAGATTAAACAAACATAGGGGAGGGTAAATCACACCTTAAACAACAAGAGTAGCCTTGAATCTAAGCCTACTTCAACCTGAGGTAACCCTCAACTCAACCACAATATGAAAAACTACGAGCTACTAGCTTCCCGAGATTGTTAATGCACAATTTATGTAATCTACCTTTGAATTTGACCTTGAATCACCCAAGAACCTTCAGAGAGATTTTTGGAGGTGTATAGGATCAAATTGGGTCAAAAAGGAAATGTTTAAAAAGTTCCCACCGTTGTATACAATTGGATAAGCTTGCACCGCCTCGAAAATGTGCCGGGATATTCGACATATTTCACAAGATGCAGTCGCATCCCCTTTCGCATTTCCACCCAGAAAGTTTGGTATTTGCTTGCCTCCATCTGCATCCCATTCTGTGAGGCAGAATGAGTTCTGCGACGGGATACGCGACGTATTTCACAAGATACAGTCACATCCCCTTTCGCATTTCCACCCAAAAAGTTTGGCATTCCTTTTCCTCCATCTGTGTCCCATTCTGTGAGGCAGAATAAGTTTTGCGACTCAGAATACCCTTTCAACACTTTCGACGTAACCCTTTAAACACTCTCGAACTTCGACGAAAGTCGTTTCCTTCAATTCGTTTAACCTCTAACCTTTATGACATACACTTCATAATTGTTCAAGACCTTCCTTAACCTTATAGGGTTTCCATGGCCTCTCCGAGATTATGTTAGTTTATTATGACGCAAACGACGTGAAAAAGTACGATGTATAACATCAAGTGATTTCATATTCAGAACAGGGAGTATTTATGATTATACTTCTCTTCATCAGTTCAACTATCAATATGTAACGACCCATTTGGTCGTTATTGAGTTTTTACCATTTTTGCCTCTGTTGACCCGTCCCCGAGCCTTCTGAGTAATATTTTAACCCGGGGGGATCAGTGGCACAGTTCCCTTGGTATCGTTTTGGGTTTTGAAATGACTTTTAGAAAATTTAATCTTATAGCAAAAATCATTTGACTTGAAGTTGACTTTTGGATAAATGTGCCCGTAATAGAATTTCGACAGATTCATTAGGTTCGGAGGGTGATTTATGACTTAGTGGTGCCATTGGTTTGGTTCCCGAAGGGTTCAGGTGTGATTTGGGTTATTGGTCGAGAAACTGGTTAAGTTAGAATTAGAGTTGACCATGATCAACATCGGGTCAAGTTGATCTCGTGTCGATGTGTTGAAAATTCCAATAAGTTTGTATGATGATTTTGGGCATGTCCACAAAGTTTGGTTAGATTCCGATTAGTTTTGGATAAGTTTGGGTTGTATGGTGATTGTTTTCGGTTTCGACGTCGATTTGAGCATAAAGGGTACCATATTAAGAAAACGGCCTTTGATTTATGTTTTGACTGAACCATTATATCCATATCATAATTTCGGAAACATAGCAACTGAAATCATCAAGTTTCGACATCGTATGAGGGAATTATGATCATTTTACTAAAAATTGGGTTGCCAGATTTTTTTTAGAGTAATTACGAAATTGCCACTGAATTCATATATAAAAATCTGCACTATTCCAAATATTGAAACTTCCATATCTCATTCATTATAAGGTCAAATTGAGTGATTCAAAAGCCTAACTTGAGTGAAAATACACCAGAAATGAGGAAGAATAGCTAGGCGTTCTTGGCTATTAATGTTGTTGGAGTTTCTCTTATCTTGAATGTTTGGGTTTGGGAGAATTCAAGGATGCTCTTCAAGTTTCTTCCTTGGGGTAAGGTCTAAACCATAATCTAAGTATTTCCCCTTGATTCATTCCCTTGGTTTAAGCTTTAATCCATGATTTCTAAAGTGAAAAATTAGGATTTTCATGAAAGAAGGTTTAATGGTTCTTTCTTGAGAAATTCATAAAATTGGTTAGACCTCCTAAGTGGCTTTAAATGATGAAATTGATTGGGTTTATGCTAGATTATGATGTATTTAAGGTTGTTAATCTTATATCTTCTATTATTAGTGTTGGGTTCTTAAATTTAAGAGTTGGGGTTTATACCCAAAATTGGGTGGTTTTCTTGGATTTTGTAATTGGATGAATCATTGAGTTAATTTAGCAATTAGTTGATGGTTATTGATCACCTAGTGTTTAATTGGATATTTGAGCCCCGAATTTCCCATTTTGACCTTGTGGACTCCGTTTTCCCAAATTCTAGGGTTAGTTTTGTCACGACCCAACCCCGTAGGCCGTGACTAGTGCCCGAGTTGGGCACCCAAACGCATTCATCAAACCCGAATCACACACGGTACTTATGCACATATGAATATCAAACGGCTGTCTCAAACACAACCATACACATACGTAGAAGCCGCGAGGCTATCATGGCACCATGGCCCAAAATATATATATATATACAAGCCGACAGGGGCGCGCGGCGAATAGGTTCGCCAAAAAAATACAGAACATACGAACACACATACGGAGGCAGGCACACAACCCGCATACGCCTACGTGCCTCAAACAAACCAACGAATCATATGACGGGACGCGGCCCCGCGCACCCCGAACACACACATATATGCAACGAACGAGTATATACCAAGATATGAGCTCGGGATAAAAGGAGCACTCCAACACGGCGGATGGGTCTCTGGCGGCGGATCGCCAAGCGGGCGTCCGCGCGCGGGCGTGAAACGCACCCCGAAGAAAGGGGGGTCGGTGCGAAATATGTACCGAGTATGCAAAGCGGAAAATACAATAAATAAATACGAGTCACGCTCGAAACAAGTCGAAGTAAGTACATTTCAAAATGCCAAATGTTTATTTTCAAAATAGAAAGCATGCAAAAGGGCACGAAGATAGGTGTCGCCCACTTTGTCGATGGCGCCATAACACAGCATAACACCCGAAGGTTTCAAATCTTCGTACAACCCCGAACGTAACACATCATCACAACACGTCATAAGCCGTATCGCAGCATAACTCCGCCGCGGAACCCGGCCCTATGGCGAGGTCTCGGGAACCGTAACACAAGATAACACCGAATATATCATGATGCGCACGACAACATAACCGGCCGGGAACCGGTGAAGGTGTACCAACAACACGCGCGAGCAGAAGTCGTGAGTAACCATATGCATAAAATCGTTATCATAAGTTCAAAAAGTAAGTAAAATGACCATACTTGGGAATCGGGAAAATCGTCATACCAAACTCTTTCAAACGTCATCGAGTAAAAGTACAAAGGAAGGTCGCGGGACCTACGGACGAGTGTCAACTTCCGAGCCGGGCCCCGCCTATGGAAAACATACTCGTCACACGTCATACAACCTCCACAACGATATCGAGGCAATTCGAGCCCTTAGTCGAAAAGTTATGAACGTTCGTAGTTTCAACATCGTTTAAGAATCAAAACTTTTGAAAATCAAGTTTTTATGCAACTTAAAAATCAATTATTCCAACAACATCAAAGCCAATATTTTCTTACATCAACACATTTAATAAGAGACAACGCGAATCATAAAATCCGATTGTAAAAAGAATTTTCCAGGTCGTATCGTAGCCTATTAAAAAAACTA
>NC_081351.1:64321493-64452542 GCF_029784015.1 Lycium ferocissimum
CTTGTAGGCCTTCGATTTGATAGGTGGATCACCCCGTAAATCCAAGTAGATTGAGAGAAAAGTTCCGTGACATCTAACCCAAATTTTAGTGAAATTTACAAACTTAACTTGCGACGCCCTTTGTCGACTTTTGTATTACAACTCGTTTGACTTCCAAACTTAAAAAGAGATCATTATACGATTCAAATACTTCATATCATTACTTGCTTAGCATGTGGAGCACTCCTAATCTCACCCAAAAGTACAAGTTATCGTATTCCCAACTTCTTGGAAACAGACGAAACTAAATATTTGATTCGATTCACCATCCAAATCTTTCACCACTTACTAATATTATTTATAGACTCTTGTAACCATTTTTATTAATAAACTCAATCCCTTTTATCCTCAACATAATTTCTTTTTAAACTTACGTCGACTAACTCACGATGTGACTTTAACGTGCGAAAATACGAGGTGTAACAATTTGCACCTCAGAGATAGTAATTCTGAGCTAAACTCATAGCCATCGACACCAGCTCTGATCCAGACTCACACAAGTCCTCTTTCAGCTCATGTACGGGCACCGGCACCTACAGATAGTCACCTAGAGCTGAGAGATAAAGATATGATGGGGAGGATTATGCTCGAGCCTAAGGGAGCTGGGTAAGATTTCCTTTTATTATGTTTTCATTTAGTTTTTATCATTTTAATTATTTACTCATTGACATTTTTATTGTCTTATTGCATTCTTTCCAGATCATGAGACTACAAAAGCCATCCTGAAAGTCGTTCGGGGTATGATCGGATTTATATGTTTAATGATTTTAAGGTATGCATTTTATTATATACTTTATACAGTTTTAATTTAGTTATATATATCATCTAACGTTAGCCATTGGATTTGAAGTTGTTGTGTACATGGCATCCAATGCACAGCAAAAAGGTTGCTAAGAACTTCGAGAAAAAGGGTAGTGCAAGGCTGTCCTACTGGTTTGCAAGGGCTCAGAAGCATAAGAACAAGCCGACGTGGCTTAACCCCGATCATCTATGAGGGGATCTTAATGCATATTGGCGAACTTCTAAATTTATCGCCAAGTACGAGCACGGGCAAGGGTGTACGTAGGTCCCCGAAGAAAAGATGGCTCTTTGCGAGGCTCGGGTGCGAGGTCGGGGGTCGGTAGCTAGGAAAATGATAAGTAATATTATTCTCTTAAAGTTATTTACGATCAATGTGTAATTGAGTCATTAATTTTATTTTATTTTTGCAGAGAAAATAACCGGTACGTGGCTGTCTAAGGATGAGCTCTTCCTAGCGACCCATGTAAAAAAGAAGAAGAACGAGTCGGATCCGGATGAATGGGTAGAGCCGAGGGCTGAGCAAGCTTCTATAAGTGATAAGTTTTTCTATTAAAGTAATTATATAAGTTTATGATATGTTCGTTATATACTAACTTTTATGTTTAAATGTAAAAACTAAGTATAGATAAGTTGTGCAGGAGTACAACCAAACTTAGCCGACCAATGACCGATGCGAGCCGACCCAGCCTCCATATGATATAGAGATAAAGCTGTGGGTTAAATCAGTTGGGGGAAAACAAAAGGGGGAGAGCATGCGGTCTAGGCCCAAAGAACAACTTTCAACACATCTGTCAGGAATGTAAGGTGCAAAGTCTTCTCACCAAGCCGAGGGAGATGATTGTGTTCATATCGCTGCTATGGCGCAATAGATCGAAGCACTTAATCAAAAAATTCGTGGAGATCGAAGCACGACAAGCTGCTGAAAGCAGGACCGTGGCCGAGACCGTTAAAGTGCTCCAGGCACAAGCGCGGAGCCACATTGCATGTGGACCATTCGGTATGCCCCGTTCTCCTCCCCCGACTTAGAAGATGAAGACTTGAAGGAGGATGACGGTGAATTTGTTGCCCGGACATTGAATGATCACCTTCCTTAGTTAGGATTTCATTTATGGACATATGTTCTAAACTTTTTTAGAAGTAATTGTAGTTTTCGTTGAATATTTTGAAAAGTTTGAAATTTGGTAGACTTTTTAGATCGTTTTGATGGACATTTTGTATTGTATTTGATGCTTTTGATTGATAATTAGGATGTTGTTGATGTTTTAACCCTTTTAGAATTGATTTGGCAGCATGTAGTGCTGGTTGTAGCTGGATCGGGAATTGCAATTTGTTTTGGCATGTGGAGTGCTGAAAATGCAGGTTTTTGGTTATGATTTTTTTTTCCAGAAAATTGATGGACAAACCGACGGGACCTACACCATCTGTTAGTTTTCTGGAAAAATACCAAAACCAGAAACTTAGAAAACCGACGGATAGGGCTGGTTTAAAATATTTTTGAAATTATTTATTTAATAATTTAAAATGTTTACTAAAAATATAAAAAATAATTTTAAAAAACCAACACAGTCCGTCGATTTTTTTAATTTTCAACAGCCTGGTCTTCACTTGAAACTAAGCGAAAATGAAATTTAATAAACCGACTTACTCCATCGGTTTATACCGACACAATCCGTCGGTTTTGTAAAAGTGACGTTTCCTAAACCGATGACTCGTAGTCCGTCGATTTTTGACCGATTTTCATTAAAACCCGACGCGGTCCGTCGGTTTTGGGAAATTTTTTAGTAGTAGTATTTGTTGACGTTTGTTCGCTTAAAACATGTAACGATTTTTAATTTTTACTATTAATTTAGGATTTAACACAATAATTACAGATAATAAATTTAAATTATATTCCTCATTAAGAAATAGATAAGAAAATTATATAATATTTACTTAAAAATATACAACTTAGTTACAAATATACAATCATCAATATGCGCCACAGCCCTTATGTCTTAATCTATCTTTCGGCCTAGGGGTCATAGCATTCTCACCACCCACGCCATCATTGTCATCTCCATCCATCCCCCTCTTAATAGCAGGATGATGTAAGTCATGATTGTCCGCCCGAGTACGTTCCCTTCCCCTCTTCGTTGGCTTGACTGGAACATGATTCTTGCTAACATGTGATTATAGTGTCACAATAAATTTATTGGGATCATCGAGATCAACGACATCATCTATCTTCTCTGAAGAAAAGCGCTTAGAGATAAACCTGCAAAAACATATAAATAAAATAAATACTAATTTAAATTAATATTGAACAAACATTGAATGAATTAAATATTATTAAATTCATACCTGATCTCCTATGGTTTCGAATATTACGTATACTTCCTACTTAAAAAAAATTCGTAACAAAACAACTAGTGCAACTGAAACTGGACAAGCTTGCTCTGAGGATGTAGATCGGGAATTCTCTGATCTTAACAACTTTTAAGTGCACATTTAAACTTTATGTTGACCGAAACCCCTTTTGAACAAGATATTCCACTATCCTCGATCCCTTAGACGTTCTCACCTCATGGAAGTGTGATACACGCGTTGCCAAGTTAAATTTTCCATGTGCACATGACTTTTTAAAATATAATATTCTTTTTCTTTTAAATTCACTAATAATTATTTGGATCATCCTTTTCTGGCCAAGTCTGTAAGAAAATACTTGGAACAATATTATTTCAGTTACAATTTTTTATTTGACGGTAATGATATTCTAATCAAATTATTTAGACACTACTATATATAAGAGAGAATCCATGAGTTTTGTAGTCCTAACAACTTCATATTTCATTTTTTGCCCTTGTTTTGGCCTTTATTACATAGTTACTTTTATGTGTTTTGGTAAATTTTAGAAAGTTTGATGGTAATTATATCCCAAAAGGCAACAAACACTTAGCAGTTTTCAAGAATTTTTTTTAATATTTAAGGGGCCCACATATTACTCTACTCCATAGCACATATTTTCTTTTTTTTGCCCAATCTCCATAAAATCTACATTTTCACACGGACCATTTATTTTGTTTTTTGTTTCATTTTCTAAAGTTGCAGCAATGCTCTAAGAACGATTCAACTTTTTACACGGATTGCCCTTGAAAGGCACTGGTCTTTAATTTTTGCCCTTCGCTTAAAAAAGTGGCCGAAAATACCTCGAGGTTCTGGGATGGAACCCCAACTAAGTGAAAAAAAAAATGCAAAGGCAAGGCTTCATGAAAATTCTGTCTTAAGGCAGAAGTTTGTCTTGCGAAATTTTGTAAGGCAAAATTTTTTTTTTTTACTCTGCTGGAACTCTACAAATATTAAGCCTTAGAGCTTAGGCCTAATTTGGCTACGAAATTCTGCCTTGCGATTTTTTTTCTTTGATTGAGCTGAGGTTCGAACCCGGAGCCTCGGAGTATTTTAGGAGAAGGGAAAACATTAAAGACTAGCAATTTGAGGGACAAAAATTAAAGATCACCCCCGAATAAGACCAATCATGCAAATTGCTCAAAGGGATTCTGACTTTTTCATTGTATACTTGTCAAATTGGCAATGTCCAATGACTTTTTGTGTACCTCTCCTTAAAAGAAATAACAGCAAGAGATAGGATTATATAAAAAAAAAAATTATATATTTGTTAAATATATGTATTGATATAGTCCTATATATGTGCACCCACAGTGAAAGACTAACTATCTCTATGACTTACACTATTTTAAGAAATAACTCAAAATGTATTTATTTTACATTTCTTTAGGCCACTATTTATTGTTCTACACACATGTCATATCTTTGCTCCGTTTTAATCTAATCAAATTTTTTAAATGTTAATAATTTGATGAAGTTACCATGTTTTTTATCAGTATTTATAACGTATCATTTTATACAACTTTCTTAATCCAAGTTATAAAGTATATAAATTAATATATTTGCCTCCATTTGGGTTTGAAAAGTTACCAAAGTGCAAATTTCATGTAAAGGTATAGCAGTTCGGAAATAAAAAAATTAGAATTGTCGTTTTCTTATTTATATACTCCTTATATATAGTTAACTTTATCCTCATTTAGATAAGTTAATTTTATATACTATCAAGAAACCATAAAAAATTGATAATATTTAATTAATGATAATTTAGTGAAAAGATTTCTTAATTTCTAGGTATGAGTGATTTGTTAGAAAACTTTTTTAACTAAAACATTTATTAGGTCTTACTTTACATTTAAACATGCCCTACGTCATATGTTCCTCTCCATATGTTTCTCCCTATTAAACATCCAACATTTTACTTCTTTAGTGATATTATATGTGCCTGCAAATAAAGTAAAAATTATTGAGTGACATTGTTTAGTGTTGAAAATGAAGGTAGCGTTATCAATCAAGATTATATCCTCTTTAACATCTCTTGTTTGACTAACCAAAAATGAATCTTTTTAAACATGAAGCATGTATACATAACTAAATTGATGCTTGAGGTTCGTTTTATGAATTTAGGTTATGTATTGAATTTCGTCTAAAACTAAGGTTAAAAAACACATTTGACTAGCATAAAGTCTTGACACATAAAATAATGAGTGAAAAATCAATAAATATCAAAAGAAATCTATTTCTATCTATAAATAAAAATCGCATGCTCACAAATTCATAAAAATACAGAAATAATTTCCAATTTATGATCTTCGATGAGTTGTAATTATCATACTTTATCATGTTAGTTTATAGAATATCGAATCACTTGCGCCCTTTGGTATTTGCTAATTTTCCTACCAAACTTATTTCCTCATAGATATTTTTTAAAAAAAGACTATCCAATTATATGACGAACAAACTTTAATAATTATGAAAATTTATAAACAAAGTATGAATAACTTGCAATGACATTAAATTAATTATGTACCAAAAAGGTGACACAAATTATACTTATTTGATAAAAAATTTCCATTAATTTTATATTTTGGGTAGCACAGCCCTCCGACAACTAGCAAAAAGAAGAAATGTATAGTTAACATTACATCTAAAGAAAATAAAAGAAATATTTGGAACTTCACTTTTTTGACTAAAAAAATGGGTTAACTACACTAAACACTTATACTATGACTCAGCTATGGATATACCTCATATATTGTAAGATCAAACACTTACAACCCCTGTACTATGAAAATCTTACGCTTACACCCCCGTGATGTACATCCGTAACTAAATATATTAAAGTATAAAAAAATGGGTTAAATACATTAAACACTTATACTATGACTCAGCTATGGAAAGACCTCATATATTTTAAAATCAAACACTTACAACCCCTATACGATGAAAATTTTACGCTCACACCCCCGTGATGTACATCTGTAACTAAATATATTAAAGTATAATTATTAAAAGTCAAAGTAAAACTATTAAGGGCCTGTTTGGACGGCCACCTAGGTAATGGGAATTGGGTGTAATTACACAGTTTGACATGTTTGTTTGATTAAGTAATTACTTGGTTAGGTGAGAATTTGTGTAATTGAGAGTGTAATTACACTCCCCAATTCTCAAGGGGTGTTTGAGAATTAGGTGTAATTACACCCTGTAATTACAGGGTTACTTTTTTAGTTTCTTTCTTTTTTGTTTTATTTTATTTTATTTTTATTGCTATTATTTTAACTTCTTTTTTATTTTTACGTTTTTATTATTTTTATTTTTAAAATATATTTTTCTTTTTATATTATTTACCTTTCATTTCCTTTTTTCTCATTCCCAACCTTTACTTCTTGTGATTGTGTATAGTGGTCGTATTTTTTTAATTTTTAATTTTATTCATTTAGCATAACTGTGTTATTACTCTAATTTTTGAAACGACACCTTCAGTTTTAGAAAGAATGAGTCATTAACAAACTTCGCATAGAGTGAATGATGTTATTAAAGTAGAATTTCGTGAATGAGGTTATATATAGACTTATATTTTCCCTTTCTTTTAAATTATATCTACTTAAGTTATGTTGAAACTTACTCATGTAATGTTGGAATTTGACATAAGAGTATTATGTTAAAAAATTTCTCTTTGGATTTTGGATTTAGGTTATATTTATGATTTTAATTTATTTGCTTTAGTATTATTGACTTGTTATTTCACATTGCATGTTGTTTATTTTTAAGTTACAGTTGATAGATCTTTTTTGGTCAAACATTTGAATAATGTTATGGCATTATATTTATAAGTATGAATTTTTTTGTCAAACATCCAATCCATGATATTTTATAGCTAATTAAAATTAAAATATTATTAATTTGAAAAATATATATCAATTATTTTTACAATATTATTTACAAATATATGATTATTAATTTATATATTTTCAAGAAATAATGTGTTGTTAAATACATAATTTAATATCATCTACATAGTTTTCAAAAATTAATTTTAAATTATTGATAAGAAATTTTATTTTTAAATTAAACTAACTGTGTAATTACACTTGTGCAATCAAAAAGTACGTTTATAGTACACTATAATAACATGATGACAAACAAATAGGTCGCTGTAATTACTAGGTTGTGTAATTACTACCCTGGTAATTACACCACTTCTAATTACCAGGTGGCTTTCCGAACAGACCCTAAAAGATGTTTCTTGGAGTTGCTCATGAGAAATTTTAAAACAAAATTTTATTCATGCCTTTGATTAAAAAAAACAATAAATATTTTTTGAACATTTATTGTCCGAAGCTCATAAATAGGAAAATGATCACAAATTATTTAATAAGACATACCAACTATTAGTAATAACTTTATTGCACCTTAAATATATAAGTTATTTGTATTTTTATTTAATTATAATATTTATTATATAGAAATTTCTCTTTTATTATTTTAGCTTCTTCAATAATTCCAATTCCTAGAAGTCTATAAGTACTCTTCCTCTGGTATTCTTTCGTTCTAAAATTATATTAAATATACTTAGTTAGATGAGGTTTTATTTGTGAAGATTTTCCATTACATAAATGGTTTAACTTTTTTTTAGAAAAGGGATAACATCTTAGGGGGTGTAAGTGTGTAAATTTAAAATTCAAGGGATCTATTCTTAACTGAATCATAGTACAGGGGTGTTTAGTGTAGTTAACCCCCAAGAAAATACACAATTTGGAACTTTCATTATTCTGACTAAAAGAAAAACTATTAAATCAAGAGTTAATAAAAGTGATAACATTATGGGGGTGTAAGTGCAGGATATCATTATATATGTCACGACCCAACCGGAGGGCCATGACGGGCACCCGGTGCTAACCTACCCAGGCACCTCTTATCGTATATTCATATTCACATCTAGGTGAGCCACATGGCCTACTCATGATTTCTATAAATCAATAATACTAATCTCATTGGGCAATGACACATTTATATCATCATCAACAACTATGCTCATATCCATATACACAAGCCGACGAGGTAAACAAAATAATATACAAATATAAGCCGACAAGGCTAAAAGACATCTAACCATACACAACTGTCTACAAGCCTCTAAAGAGTGTATGTAACATCATATAGACAGGACAGGACCCCGTCATGCCCATATGTATGTACACAAAAGAATAATACCAACAGCTGCAGCTCCGGACCAAATGGAGCTCCTCTATGCAGTCCCTAAACAAGTAATCTATGGATCAAGTCTGTCCCCCTGTCCACCTGCGGGCATGACGCAGCGTCCACAAACAAAAGGGCGTCAGTACGAATAATGTACTGAGTATGTAAAGCATAATCAACATTATAGTAGAAGCATAAGAAATAGCGTAAGAAATAACATCAGATAGGAGAATTATGAGGGAATAGAGCCATTTGTACCTCTAGTGGCAACCATCCTGTTTACTTACCCATTTTCTAATAGGAACCTTTCATTCCTAATGCTTGCTTATATATTAGTACCATACCCGACCGTGAAGGTTCGGTGTTTCACATACCCGGCCATGACAAGGCTCGGTGTCATACGTACCTGGCCCTACCTAGGCTCAGTGTCATCCTGTTATAACCCGTATTTTTCACCTTTGGAAATCTTGGGATTATTGAGACAAGTTAAGGACAATGTAATGTATTGATCTTGTTTGGTTCATAAGTTGGTTATGCAAAAATTTAGATGAGGGAATATTGGAAAAGACTAGGGGCAAAATTGGAATTTTGAAAAAATGGTTTCATGAATTACCAAAATATGGACTAAGAAATTGGGCTTGGGAAAATTAACAAAAAAAAAAAAAACAAGCAAGCTTGGCCCAACCCATAGGGTGGCCGGCCATGCTTGAAGAAATTAGGAAAAAAAAAATGAAATGATCCAAGCCCATACAATTTGATCATGTGGGAAAATAATATAAAGGGGCAATTATTCATTAAACCCCTTAGAAGTTTCAAGACAAAGAAAAGAAGGAGAAAAACAAGAAAAACCAAGAACAAATATAAGGGCCATTCGGCCAAGGTTCCAAGAATTCACCCCTCAAAAATCTTGTCCCAAAAATTATTTTCTTGCTATATTCCTACTAATTCAAGGTCCCTTTATAGCTTGGTGTAGTTGTTTTGGAAGATGGAGTCCTTGTTTCCTCAATTCAACACTTGAGTTAAGTGAAGAAGTTGGAAGGAAAAGGTAAGAATTCATCCCTTCTATTTATGTTATGAAGGTTTGTTTGTGTTGTAGTATATGGAAATGAGTATAATATATAGAAATATGGAAGTTTGCAAAGTGGGTGTGCATGTGTGCATGTGGCCGAATATGTGTTATGTTGTATAGTTAGGATGAGTTGAATTTTATGTTGTATTCTAGTTGTGGTTATTGTGGAATTTGTATTGGAAATGAAAGTTGAATGAAATTGGATGAAGTTGGAAATATGGCATGTTGGCCGTGGTTGGTGTTATGATGGAATAATGATGGATTTATTTTGTTTAACATGGTAGTTGTGTTGTTATGATCATTACAATGTAAATGAAGGATATATGGGTTAAGTTGGCATTAAAGTTGGTTGTATGTTGTTATGAGAAATTTATGTGATTTTCATATAGTTTATATAATGATGAAAGTAAGATCTTGGATGTGAATTATGATTATGATTTATGAAATTGGAGGATGGAAATATATTATGAATATGCATGTTGAAGATTAGGAGTTTTGGATGAATTATGGGTTTGATGGAAAACTTGTGTATTTTGAGGAATAATGAGAAAAGTGTCCGAAATGTATTTTAATGGCCTTGACTTAGTAGATAAGTATGAAAACGTTGATATTGGATGAAAAGTGTGAAGTTAGAACGGAAGTTAATGCGTTATGTAGAAAGAAAGACTATTTATGTTAATATGTGTTTTGTAGCGACTATTGGTGTTATTGATGTTGTTGATGTTGTTGTTGGGTTGGTTGTTGTCATTTAAGCCGAGTTTAACCCTCGGGATGCCGGATTTATAGGGGAAATGCTGCCCAAATTTTTGTAGACAAATAAGGACTAAGAATAATCTCCCAAAGGCATGTGATTTATATTTGGCAACTATGACCAATTGTAGATTTTGAAGCAAACGGGATTTGAGTTTGGGCGAGCGTAAGAAGTGAAAAAGGTATGTAAAGCTATCCCTCTTCTTCTTTTGGCATGTCCTAGATATACTAGGTTTGAATTTGAGCCTCGGGGATTATCCTGCTCATCGAAACCCGAGTTTGATTCTAGTTACTATTCATTCAAAGACAATTGAATCATGATTTTATGTTTTGTTGGAAAACTATTCGAATATCCATAATTTGCGCAAATGTGATGGAATTGTTTTGAAGCTTACATAGATGACTCCATAGAGTCTAAAGTTCGTAATTTATGTCCGCCACCTCGACTTGACCCGAGGTGGGCCCACTAGCCCCGAGATTTCTTTCGTTGGTCTTACTTAATCTACTTTCGTATGATATAAAGGGAGGACCTTTGCCTATGAATTTGAGACTCCGTTTGGTGTGTTCCATAAGTTATTTGAAAGCTTCTAAATGTGAACGACACTAAATTTTCAGAAAATAGTTTATGAAGTATTTTTCAAAAGTTTTGTAAATCTAAAGGCTCACGTCTTTTGTATATTAATTCCGACAGACCCAATATTTACTTTGAGCCTTCTGATCTTAATATGAATATGTATACGTAATTATTTGCCGAGTCTTGAAATTTAATTGGGTATATGCATATGGCTTCTGCACTACTCGCTCGTGCCTATACTATGACATCGTTCGCCGGCTCCGGCCGGTTTGTGATCGTGCGCACTATGATAAATTCGGAAGTATCGTGTTACGGTTCCCGAGACCTCGCCATGGGCCGGGTTCCGCTTATGGAGTTATGCTGTGATATGGCCTATGATATGTTTGATGATATGTTTGATGATGGGTTTGATGATATGATATGTGTGTTCGGGGTGTACGGAGATTTGAAACTTTCTGGAGTATGCTGTGTGTGGCACCAGCGTCGGAGTGGTCACCACGTTCCTGAGCCTTATGCATGATCTCTGTTTGCATTATGTACATATGTCTTCGATACAGTTTGGTATATATGTTGATCCAAGTATTTTCGCTCCGTACCTTTCACTTCGCTATGGTTTGGATTTCGTACTTTATGCTTTACATACTCGCACATCTTTCGTACCGACCCCCTTTCTTCGGGGTCGCGTTTCATGCCCGCAGTACGAGAGTTCGTGATCCGCCAGTGTAGGCCACACATTCTCGCTATTACGAGTGCTCCTTTCGATCCCGGGAGCCCGGATATTGGTACATATCTTTTGTGATGTATACGCTTTTGCATATTTGATCATTTGGGGTACGGCGTGGCCCCGTCCCGTCATATGTTCTATTTTTGGTTTGTAGAGGCCATGTAGTCATCGCGCGGGTCGTGGGTCCTATGTATGTTCGTTTTGTTCACGATTTGCGTCTTAATGCGGTCCCGTTTGTGATGGTGGCCATAATGGCCCATATGTTGTATATGTGTACATATGTTCGGCGATGTATATTCCGCCGCCCCTTTTGACCTTGATGTGATGTTTTTGTACGCGCGACCGCTTAAGACAGTATTTATTTACACTTCTGTTTAAAATGATCAATATGACATCTGAGCTAAGTTAAAATATGATGATTTGATATGAAAGTTTGTTTGGGGTGTCCGGATAGGGCACCAGTCGCGGCCCACGGGGCTGGGTCGTGACACATCCGTACCTAACTGCAGTGGTGTGCGCACGATAGATGTCATACCCGGCCATAGAAGCTCGGTGTTACATAATAGCCATACATACTTATACACATATACATAAGAGTCCATAAGTATCGTCAACATCATCATCATCATCATCATCATCGTTTTCGTTATATCTTTCCTTAGAGGATCAACTATCACATAAAGGAGGTAATAGCATCGTGAAAATATCGAGAATCATGAGCTTTAGTAATTCTAGGAATGGGGTCATTTGGAGGACATTATGGAACCCATGAAAAGGTATATAGCAAATGAATCATGCCTTAATGAAAGAAGGGTTAGCCTTACACACCTTTTTGTCTTCTTAACTAATTAACGTTCATTGTCGAGCTTGAGAAATCTACATTTAGAAGGATTCATACCATGGTTAAGCCTTAATGATACTCTTAAATACAAACTAGAATAATTCATGATCTAGTGAAAATTGGGCAGCATTTTCCCTATTTCGTCAACTTCCACCATATCACAAAACAACTCCCAAACATCGATAATAACATCCACAATATCATAATCAAGTAATCACATTCCATTAAGTCTTCAAAATTCATTCTCCTGTTCAACTTATACTAACAACTTCACACCCAACCTTAGCACATTTTCATACAACGCTTCCTCATCACTATTATTACCTTCCATAACAAGATTATATCCATATCATACTAAGAATCACAACTTAAGTTAGCTTACTACTCAAAACATCATAAAAGCTACATTTAGACCTCCTTTTCTACTTTCTTCTTCTACCCAAATTGTTCAACAACCAAGCATTTTTTATAACATAAAATAAGCATGAAAACTAACCTTTTATCTCATAAGAATGAGCTTTGGAGCAGCTATCAACTTATATGAAAACCCTAGCTTCAATATCCAAGAATTTCTTGTAGTCTACTAACCCTAGCAAGACTTCTAACTCATGGATATCTTGATTCTTGCCTCTTGATTCTTGCCTCTTGATCTTTGTTTTCTCTTGGGTTAGAGTGGAATATACTTGGAGAAGTATTTGGAGCTCTCAAGACTTGAGGAAATGTGGAAAAATAAAATAAAAGAACAAGGGTCTTCTATTTATACAAAAATAAAAATTCTACCGGATGGACTTATACGGACCACTTATACGGTCCGTATAATATTATACGGTCCGTATAAGTGGACCGTATAACACCACCATGAAAATACCCCTCTCTGTAAGGGTCATGTTATACGGACCCCCTTATACGGACCGTATAAAGTTATACGGACCGTATAAGTGGTCGTATAACCCACAGTTATCCGAAACTTTCTCTCGTTGATTCGTTTGACTTCCAATCCTTGTGGAACCTTCTTGATACTTATATAACACTTCATTAGCCATACAATAGGCCCTATAGCAGCCCCTCAAGACACTACCAAATGAATATTAGCTCAACTATAGCGAAAACCTTTCCGAACACGACTTACATTTCACTTCCTTCAACAAACTTAGGCTCATATATTCATATAACTTTGAAATCCTATGGTACGCACTTCAAACTATCTAATACTTCCCTTAATCTTGTAAGGATTCCATATTCACCTTAAGCTCACGTTAGCCTACTCGCAAGGCAACAATCCGAAATTTCCGAGATGTAACATTTTTCCCCCCTTAGGAACATTCATCCTCAAATGTTAGGTTCTTGGGGATTGTATAAAAATTTTGCCAGAGTTTCCCCTATAATATGGCACTACCATCCTGCCACAAAGAACCTGAATACATCGCCTCCACGTGGCTACAACAAGAACATCAATAACCATGGCCACACACGACCAAGAAAGCATCAAGGAAAGCATTACATACCTGAGGACAATGGCGTCTCTGCCTGAGTTTCCTCTGGAGGAGGAAATAAATGCGGGTATCGAAACTTCATGTCTTCTTCTGCTTCCCAAGTCATTTCCTCCCTATTATTATTTCTCCATAAAACTTTAACTGAAGCTACGTCTTTGGTTCTGAGTCTCCGTACTTGCCTATCTAGAATGGCAATGGGAACTTCTTCGTAGGATAATTGCTCAGTGACTCGAATATCATCTACCGATATAACTCTAGAAGGATCTCCAATGCACTTACGAAGCATCGATACATGGAAAACCGGATAAACTAACTCCAAATCCAAAGATAGGTCTAATTCATAAGCCACTTGGCCTACCTTGCGTATAATCTCATAAGGCCCAATGTACCGGGGACTAAGCTTGCCCTTTTTACCAAATCTCATGACTCACTTCATTGGCGACACCTTCAAGAATACCTAATCTTTCACTTGGAACTCTAAGTCCCTTCGACAATTATCTGTATAGGATTTCTGACGACTCTGAGCTGTTACTAATCGATCCTGTATAAGCTTGAGTTTCTCAATAGCTTGCTGGACCAAGTTTGGCCCTATCAATTTAGTCTCTCCTACTTCGAACCACCCAATAGGAGATCTACACTTGCGCCCATATAAAGCCTCATATGGGGCCATTTGGATGCTGGAATGATAACTGTTGTTATAAGCGAATTCAATAAGAGGTAAGTGATCATCCCAACTACCTCCGAAATCCAACACCCATGCCCGTAGCATATCTTCAAGCGTTTGGATGGTACGCTCGACTTGCCCATCAGTCTGTGGGTGACATGTTGTGCTAAGACTCACCTGAGTCTCCAAACCTTATTGGAAAGTTTTCCAGAAATTGGTTGTGAATTGAGTCCCTCTATCGGAGATAATAGATACTGGAACACCGTGAAGTCACACTATCTCTTTAACATAAAGCTTTGCATAATCTTCTGCTATATATGTAGTTCTGACCGGTAAGAAATGAGCTGACTTCGTGAGTCTATCCACAATCACCCATATAGAATCATACTTACGTCGAGAATGGGGTAAGCCTGCAATGAAGTCCGTATTAATTGCTTCCCATTTCCAAGTCGGACTTTCTATAGCTTGTAACAATCCGCCGGGCTTTTGGTGCTCGATTTTCACTTGCTGACAGTTAGGACATTGAACTACGAATTCCGCTATGTCCTTCTTCATTCCATTCCACCAATATATAGATTTAAGATCATGATACATTTTCGTTGCTCCGGGGTGAATGGAATAACGGGAACAATGGGCTTCTCTCAATATTTGGTGGCGTAATCCTGCAACGTCAGGAACACACAACCTGCCTCGACATCGAAGAACTCCATCTCCAGAAATCTCAAAGAATGACTTCTTCTTCTGAGGAAGTGTATTTCTGTAATGAACCAGCATGGGATCCTCGTATTGACGCTCTTTCACTTCAACTACTAGCGACGAGACCGCTGAATTTTGAATGATAGCTCCCATACTGCCTGAGTCCACTACTCGAACTCCTAGGCTAGCTAACTGCTGGAGCTCACGAGCTATCTCTCTTTTCTCTGGCTGAACATCGCATAAACTTCCCATGGATCTACGGCTAAGAGTATCAGCCACAATATTTGTTTTCCCGGGATGATATAAGATGTTAATATCATAATCTTTCAACAACTCCAACCATTGCCTCTACCGCAAATTCAATTCCTTCTGCTTGAAAATATACTGGAGGCTGTTATGATCTGTATAAATATCAACATGGACGCCATACAAATAATATCTCCACATCTTTAATGCATGAATGAATCTGTATAAATATCAACATGGACGCCATACAAATAATGTCTCCACATCTTTAATGCATGAATGACTACAGCCAACTCAAGATCATGGGTTGGATAATTCTTCTCATATTTGCGCAACTGCCTTGAGGCGTAGGCAATCACCTTACCATGCTGCATCAATACACATCCTAATCCAAAGCCTGAAGCATCATAGTAGACAACATAGCCTTTTGGTCCTTCTGAAAGTGTCAGGACTGAGGCAGAAGTTAATCTATTCTTTAGCTCTTGGAAACTACGTTCACAAACATCCATCCATTGAAATTTAGCTAATTTCTGGGTCAACTTCGTGAGTGGTGCAGAGATAGAAGAAAAGCCTTCCACAAACCTCCGGTAATAACCTGCTAAGCCCAGAAAACTACGAACCTCCGTAGGTGTTGTAGGCCTTAGCCAAGTCTTCATGGCCTCAATCTTTTGGGTATCTACCCGAATGCCATCGACTGCAATAACATGCCCCAAAAAGGTTACCGAATTCAACCAAAATTCACACTTTGAAAATTTGGCAAATAACTCTTGAGTTTGGAGAACTCTAAGAACAAGACGTTGTACGATCCGCATGTGCCGCTTCGCATCTAGAATATACCAGGATATCGTCAATGAACACGATCACAAATAAATCTAGGAAAGGCCTGAACACATTGTTCATCAAATCCATAAATACTGTCGGCGCATTAGTTAGCCCAAATGACATTACCCGGAACTCAAAATGGTCATATCTTGTCCTGAAAGCCGTCTTAGGAATATCCTTCTCCCTAACTCTCACCTGATGATACCTGGATCTCAAATCTATTTTTGAAAACCATTTGGCACCTGCAATTGATCAAATAAGTCATCAATCCTTGGAAGCGGATATTTGTTCTTGATCGTCACTTTATTCAGTTGTCTGTAGTCAATACACATCCGTAAGGAGTCGTCTTTCTTTCTTACAAATAGCACGGGTGCTCCCCACGAGGAAGAACTAGGCCTAATAAAGCCTTTCTCGAGCAAGTCCTTCAATTGCTCTTAACTCTTTTAATTCTGCGGGAGCCATCCTATAAGGAGGAATGGATATGGGTTTAGTATCCGGTAGCACATCAATAGCAAAGTCAATCTCCCGCTCTGGGGGAAGGCCTGGAAGCTCATCCGGGAATACATCCGGAAACTCATTCACTACGGGGACAGACTAAGGAGTTGGTGATTCGGCTTCTACATCTTGAACCCGAACTAGATGGTAAATACACCCTTTAGCAATCATTTTCCTCGCCTTGAGATAGGAAATAAACCTACCTCTCGGAGACGCTGTATTTCCTTTCCATTCCAAAACTGGTTCTCCCAGAAATTAGTAGCGAACCGTTTTCATTCTACAATCGACATTGGCATAGCAAGAAGCCAACCAATCCATGCCCATGATAACATCAAAGTCCACCATTTTCAACTTATGTAAATCGGCCATAGTATGATGATTGCAAATCACAACTACACAATTTCTATATACTCGACTAGTTATTACCGGTTCACCAACGGGTGTCGATACCTCTAAAGGTTTGATTGACTCCGATTTGACCCCAAATCGACCCCCAATATATGGGGTAACATATGACAGTGTGGAACCGGGATCTATCAAAGCATATACATCATAAGAAAATACCTACAATATACCTGTGACGACGTCAGGGAAGACTCAAGATCCTGTCACCCAGCCAATGCATAAATACGGTGCTGGGGACCACTAGAACTGGGAGCTCTTCCTCTACCTCTACCATGGCTGACCGGCGCCTGTGAACCTTGCCTCAGAAGGCGTATAGATTATGAAGATCCGGCTACCGACCCTGAAGGCTGGACCCTACCCCTACCACCAATCGAGGGGCAATCACGCATGATATGGCCTGGCCGACCGCATGCATAGCAAACATCGAACTGGTCGACACCGGCCCCAACGTAGCTTCTCGGTGACCGGGAACATCGTGGCACGGATAGCCTTGCTCGACCCGAATCGCCTCGAAATGAGAACACAAAAGCCCTAAAACTCGGCCCGGCCGGAGTGAGTCGATCATCAAACCTCGGTTCGTAAATCGTGGAGGCGCACTAGTTATAGAATCGCCTGAATGCCTAGGAAACTGTTGTCTTTGCCCTCCTCTGAACTCACTAGTCGGACTCGAAGATCTAGCCCTCTTACTATACCCTCTGTTATGCTCACGCTCACTTCTTTGCTGGTGTTGGCTTTCCTCTAAATTCTGGGCGTGGGCTTGGATGCGAGAAATATCCATATTATCCTGAAGGGACGCAGTCAAGCACTTATCCATCAAATGTGTCCACAGCACACTCGCAAATTGGTGCGCTCCGATCACCCATATCCGTTACTACGGTCGAGCATACCTAGCCAAAGAATTGAAGTGGAGGCTATACCTAAAGCACTCATGCTTCCTTGCCTAAGATTCGAGAACTTATCGGCTAGGCCCGCCGAACCTGGGAGGCAAATAATGTCGGAGGAAGGCATCAACAAATTCTTGCCATACAGAGTGTGCATTAACTCCCCACTTGGCCATCCAAACCGTATACTAATGAACCGCGACATCCCACACCCTATAGGATGCTAACTCTACCAATTCAATGTCAAACCGCGTACGCATTAACCGTTCACTCGAACATCCCATCAATAAAGTTCTCGAGGTCCTCATCCGAACAATTGACCCGAAGAATTGCAGGGTTTAAGAAAATAAAATCACGGGATCTTGCACTAACGACCTATCATCACCTTGACACAGTACCTTGCCGTAGGTCCGAGCGGCAACCAACAGAGCCGAGTAAATGAATGGCCTCTTTCACATCCTTGCCTAAAGCATCTGGTGGAGAAGCTGGGGCTGAGGCTCCCCCATACTCATCTGAAGCGGGTAATGAGCGGGACCGAGATCGGCCGCACTGGGACTCGCCCCTCCTCTATAACCGAATTGGCGGTACTCTTTCGGCCGTTTTTCCATCGGTGTCTTGCCTTTTCGGGCAATGCCGTAGCTTTCCTCTTTACTGCAACGTTAAAATACATAATACACGATCGAGGAAGATAATCCTTATATTATGGCTCTATCGCACAATCTTACGAAGAAAGAAGGTCATTCATTCCTAAAAATGCCCGCAACTTCCTGTTTATAAGTGTAGCGCACAACACACTCATAAACACGAATCTACTGGACACGGCTCGTAGACACACACTAAGACAGAACTGCTCTGATACCACTTTTATTACGACCCAAACCGGAGGGTCATGACAGGCACCAGGTGCTAACCCACCCGGGCACCTCTTATCGTATATTTATATTCACATCTAGGTAAGCCACATGGCCTACTCATGATTTCTATACATCAATAATACTAATCTCATTGGGAAATGACACATTTATATCATCATCAACAACTATGCCCATATCCATATACACAAGCCGACGAGGCAAACAAAATAATATACAAATATAAGCCGACAAGGCTAAAAGACATCTAACCATACATAACTGTCTACGAGCCTCTATAGAGTGTATGTAACATCATATAGATGGGACAGGACCCCGCCATGCCCATATGTATGTACACAAAAGAATAAACCATTCGGCTCTGTTCCGGACCAAATGGAGCTCCTCTACATGCGATCCACGAACAAGTAATCTATGGATCAAGTCTATCTCCGTCCACTGCCGGGCATGACGCAGTGTCTACAAACAAAAGGACGTCAGTACGAATAATGTACTGAGTATGTAAAGCATAATCAACATTATAGTAGAAGCATAAGAAATAGCGTAAGAAATAACATAAGATAGGAGAATCGTGAGGGAATAGAGCCATTTGTACCTCTAGTGTGGCAACCACCCTATTTACTTACCCATTTTCTAATAGGAACCTTCCATTCCTAATGCTTGCTTATATATTAGTACCATACCTGACCGTGAAGGTTCAAAATATAAGTTATTTGTATATTTATTTAATTATAATATTTATTATATAGAAATTTCTCTTTTATTATTTTAGCTTCTTCAATAATTCCAATTCCTAGAAGCCTATAAGTACTCTTCCTCTGGTATTCTTTCGTTCTAAAATTATATTAAATATACTTAGTTAGATGAAGTTTTATTTGTGAAGATTTTCCATTACATAAACGGTTTAACTTTTTTTAGAAAAGGGATAACATCTTATGAGGTGTAAGTGTTTAAATTTAAAATTCAAGGGATCCATTCTTAACTGAATCACAGTACAGGGGTGTTTAGTGTAGTTAACCCCCAAGAAAATACACAATTTGGAACTTTCATTATTCTGACTAAAAGAAAAACAATTAAATCAAGAGTTAATAAAAGCGATAACATTACGGGGGTGTAAGTGCAGGATTTCATTATATAAGGGATATAAGTGTTTAATTTTAAAATTTAAGGGTTCATCTATAACTGATTCATAGTACAAGAGTGTTTAGTGTAGTTAACCTAAACAAAATACACAATTAGAAACTTCATTATTTTGACTAAAAAAAAAAGCTTTAGGAGAGGTTAGTTTAGTTAAATCTTGTGTAAGCGAGGTTCAATATTGTCTCAGGGCGACAAGGAACTTGGAATCGTTATTCAAAACCCCCAGGTATGCCCTTTCATTTCATTTCCTATACTACAATCCAAATGAATCTTCATACTCTCCACTTTAGAGTGTTTGCTTCGACTATGATATTTACTGCCATTCATTAGATTTGGTTTGGTTCATTCTTGAACATATTAATTTGGCAGTTTCGCAAATTACAGAGAGGGTTGTGTTAGGTTGACGGTGTAAAATACTCTTATTATAGAGGATTTTTGTTGCCGTCTTCATGTTATTTAGGATTAAAGTGTAGTTAATTGATTGATTATTGTATGGAAGGTTTGGTTTTGTGGATTTCAAAATCTTCCTGATATTCAGTGCACTCAAGCTGTTTGATGAAATGGCTGATAATCATGTTCATTGACCTGAAACTCATCCCTTTTCCGTAGTAGTTGCATAAATTTGACTCCTAATTATTATATTGGACGAAAAGTTTACAACTTTTGAAAAGTTTATATGCCCACATCATGTAATGTTAAATGAATGTCAAAGTCATTTGTATTGTGGGATTCTGTTGTTCTTACTTAGTCTTCAAGTATTTTTTTTCTTTTCACAAAAATAAATGTAAGTTGTGCAAAAGGATTTCAATTTTGAGGATTTTGAATTCATTAAGTTGGAATCAATCTTGAAAACTAAATCCCCTCATCCAAACATGGCTTATATCTCTGTTTTTCCATAGGAACCGTTTCAACCGAGTTGCATAATGCCGACTCTCCAAGCATCATTGCCTCCTGAACTAGCCAACAATGCTATCCGAGTTAGTATCGTTTAACTGTTAGCTATTTGAATATATGCAGCCTCTAGAATTGCTTTCAATGTGATTTAAGAATGCATTTCTTTCTTTTGCTTTGTCTCTTAGCTTTATCGGGAGTGTCTCCGACGAGCAAAATACATTGGCAGTAAGGTATGTTTTTCTTCTTTGTTGCTCTGAAATTATATTAATTGTGTTGGTTGTTTTCTAAAAACTCTCTTTCTTCTTTTGCCCACGATTCAGTTAGGTTTGATAGTCCTAACATGTGGTCTTTAAAATTCAAATGCGTGAATAGTTGGTTGATTCTAGGCGCAATCTGTTTATATGATCTAAGATTCTGTTTACGGTATTAATTTCTTTAGTTCCATCTCATGTTATTAGTTAACTCCACGACACATTGGCCTTCCTCACACCCTCGAGTGAACCCTATAGTTCTGAAGGTGTGCTTGCTCTGGAGAACAAGGATGACTTTTATCTCCAGATGAATTTATTAGGTGAAATCTAAATTTCACTTGTGGCATTATGTTCTCGGGTTTGACAATTACTTCAAACTGTAGTTTTCGTGAGAGGAAGTAAGGAATGTCTTATGCTTCATTTCCCATAGGGGAGATGACGTGCTTTAGCAAGAGAAGAAAAAGAGGGAAAAAGAAAAGGTATATTAACAGTTTTTTTTTTTAAAAAAAAAGCCAAAAAAAGAAAAGGTCGATGCCCGTTACAATGTTCTGTTTAAAATCGAAATGTTAGCTGGAATGTGGTTAGGGAGCAAAAACTTGACTTAATCTGGACTTGTTTGGCTTTGTGCCTAGACAGCTCGCATTTCATAAAAATAAAAAAGACTAGGACACCCCCTTTTTTTCTTTTGATTTATGCTGCATCAGTCCCATAGAATGGGGTAGATAGGAGTTAATCAGTAATGGGAAGGCGTTTACCTTAAACCTTCCTTTTGGGGTCAAAAAGAGTGGTCAAGATTATGCTGGCTTGTGATTTTACTGTCTGGAAAGAGGAGGTGAGGTGAAGAAAAGAATAGGAAGTTCTGCCATTATCATTAATTGGAGACATCAAATGGTGCAAGTGTAAAATTAGAATGCAGAATCAATACCCTACTGTAAATTGAAGCCAGTGCGAGATTCTTGAATTTAAATTGCCTAAATTACTCCTTTGTTTACTTTGTGCATTGAAATTTGAATTCAAAACAGATGGAGTTATACTAACAACACCAAGTACATTTTCTGTTGTCGAGAGTGTGTCTGTATGCCATTGGAATATGTAAGACATGGATTAATTTTATTTTTAATTTTTTATGAAATAAGTAGATTCATTCAAAGGCATCAAGAAGATGCAAGTGTTATAAGGATAGATCAGTTAAGCTCCCAAAAATAAGGATTTGTAGCTTCTTTCTAAACAACAGAGCTAACAAAATCCAGGAAGAGTTCTAAGTTATTTACTGTGGTCAGTTTGGACCAACTAAAAAGGCTAACTAGACATCTGCCTCACAACAGATTACTAGAAGATGAGATTCCATCATAAACATATTGTGTTCCTCTCTGTCCATAGACACCAAAAGAGAACACCAGGGAAGGGATCATCTTCCAGATACTCTTGATGGCTTTGTCAACTTCCCGTGACAACTTTCGTGAACATCCCTAACAGAGAAGGGCATGACCCAGGAAAGACCAAAAAGACAGCAAAACATATTCCAAAGGTCTGAGGCAACTGCGCAGTGCAGTAGCAGGTGGTTGACAGTTTCTGTGTGCTTGTGGCAGAAGTAGCATCTGTTGGCAAGTTGGATTTTCCTTTTGGAGAGATTATCTTGTGTGAGGCATGAGTTCTGTAGTGCAGTCTAGCTGAAAGAGATAACTTCCATAGGTAATTTAGTCTTGCATATATGCTTCCATGGCCGTTGTCAATCAATGGGTTCCTTGAGCATAAGTTGTGATAGCCTTCCTTGACTGTGTAGTGACCTTTTTGTGAGTTACCCCATTTCAATCTATCAGGCTCTTGGGGTGAAAAGAAGCAAGGCTGCAATTTGGCAAAAAGGGCCAACATGTCATTAAGTTCCTAGTAATGTTGGTTTCTCCAGTGTTATCAAAAGCGAAAAGCGCAAAAAAGCTCTAAGGTTAGCTGGGGCTTTAATCGCAAAGCGCAATTAAAGCGTGGGCTTTAGTGAAAAAAAGCGCAATGGTGCAAAATTACAAATATATGTATTTTAGTCCAAGACTAATAATAGTAAGCATGAATAACAAATATATGGACAAAGAAATTGTAAAAACATTAAGATAAAGTGAAATATCAATTATGTAGTGTCACCTCTTCAAGAGAGGCTCAATGGCAAGGAAAAGTATGTCTTAGAGCCTTGATGACGACACTGAAGCGCGCATAAAGCGAGGCGAAGCGTTCAACATGTTTTGAGCCTCGCTTCAGGGGTTAAGCGCGCTTTAAGCGCGCCTTTGACAACACTGGGTTTCTCCTGAAACTTAGGTCCCAAATGTTTTCTAATCTGTTGGAGGCTATGGTTGAATCTAGTCCAGCTGCAATGATGAATTCCTTAGCCAAAGTTGTATCTCCCAACCATCTGTCCTTCCAAAATTTGACATGAGAGCCATTCCTCACTCTAAATGTGATGTTCTCAGCAAAATCAGGCCAATGTTTAATGATGCCTTTCCATAGGCCAACTCCATAGTAGCTGCTGAAGTTTTTGTGGACCAGTGATTAAGCTCACCATGTTTAGCTTTGATCACCTCTTTCCACAGTCCAATGTCTTCAGTTCCTTACCTCCATAACCATTTCATCATCATGCTTTTATTGTGAGCTGCAAAATCTTTGATACCCAGACCCCCTTGGGATTTAGGTTGTGTAACTTTTTTCCCATTTAAGCAAATGAAACTTATGATCCTCACTGTTAACTTCCCATAGAAAATTCCTTCTAATTCTGTCAAGCTCTTCGAGAACTTCTGCTGCAATAGGGAAAAGGGACATTTGATAAGTAGGGATGCTGTCCATTACACTGTTAATCAATGTTATCCTTCCTCCAAGAGAAAGATACTGCATTTGCCAGCCTTTTTTCAAACTTCTCAAGTATTCCCAACCAGATCTCATTAGCCTTGAATTTTGGACCTAAAGGCAGCCCAAGATAAGTTGTTGGAAAGGAGCCTGTTGCAACTCATGATCTCTGCTAGCTGTGTCAGATTGTGCACTGAATTTACAGGATAGATAGTGCTTTTTGACATATTTGTATGTAGGCCATAGTCCTTCAAAGATGTGCAGAATCAAGTTTAGCTTAATCACTTGTGATCTATCTGCCCCACAAAATAGCAAATTGTCATAGGCATAAAGGCGATTTGAAAAGTGAAACTGTGACAGGGTTTCCAGTAGGACTGCCTACTCTGAAGCCTTCAATCCATTGCTGTTGACATGATTTTTGAAGCATCTTGCTAAGACCCTCCATAGCTAGGATGAAAAGAAAGGGCGAGAGGGGGTCTCCCTGCCTTAGCCCTTTTTGAGGAGAGAAAAACCTACAGGCCCTCTGTTATTGAGCACAGAGTATTTTACTGTTGTCAGACTGAATTTGAGCCACCTATTCCCAAATCCCATCCTTTGATGCTAAATCTGTACAACAATAAGAAATGACTTCAAGCATGCTAAATCCTTTGATGACATGCCTGTTTGGAATATGGTACTTAATAGAGAACCTACCATATCCCTTCATGTTTCCTTTGGTCGTCTCTTTAAGATTCCTCACTTTTCTCAAAGATAAAAAGAGATGAGGTAGAATACTTGGATGTGGCATGTGACTTAAAGCCTAGGCTTAACTCACCTCTCTTTAAGCTTCAATTTTGTCTGCGGGATGGGTTTGCCTTAGTTTGTTTTTATTTTCCTAAGATCAGTGTTCCTTATTTTTCTTCACATCTAGGGGAAAGGCAGCTCTATGTATTCTGGATTAGAAGGGGAATGAGAGATCATTATTCATGTCCTTTACTCATTACTTGTCAGACTCGGGCATTACCCACAAAAAGAAGGAAAGATTAGCTCCTTTTTGTCTTCCATGGATGGTTGCTCAGTTTTACTTGCATCAGCAGTAAAGATGTACAGTTTTGCATTGGCCTCATGCCATCTCCCTGAAGATTTGAAGTTTATACCTTAATTATAAATAAATTCCTTAAACTTTTGAGAAGTGCCTTAACAATTTCCACCCCCAATCCCACATTGCCTCCCCGAAAAAATAAAAGAACGTAACTTGTCATATGTTAAGAGTCCCACATCGAATATGGGATGGGTAATTGGTCTCCTTATATGGACTTGGACAATTCTCACCCTATGAGCTAGCTTTTGGGGTTGAGTTAGGCTTAAGATCCATTTTTTTACATGGTATCAGAGCCAGACTCATCCCAAATCTTTGTTCACCGATGTTGGACCCCCATATTATACTGTCAACGCCCCATTTAACGAGGTGTGGGCATGCGGGGGAGTGTTAAAAGTTCCACATCGGATATGGGATGGATAATTGGTCTCCTTATATGGACTTGGACAATCATCATTGTATGAGCTAGCTTTTGGGGTTGAGCTAGGCCCATGATCCATTTCTTTGCATCATATATTTGTCTTTTCTACTTGTTATAAAGCTGCTTCCCCTAACATTGGACACTGGACACTGGACTTTTTAACTCGGACATCGGGCATGAGGAAAACTTATTACGTGAAAAAACGTAGAATCAATTGAAGCACCGGCAAAAGAGCTACGCTTTTTCTTCTATGGCACGGAACTGTCATTTTGCTTGCTTACGATGATTCCTTAGCTGAGATAGGTTTAGACAAATTCATTAGTTGTGCGTCCATTTTGGTTTCAAATGATAATTCACTTGTTTGAACTGAGAGGTGTTCCAACAACATAAAGATATAAATTTATTTTAAGATATAAATATAAATAAATTCTATTTGATAGATTGTCTTTCGAGAACTAGCTACTTATATAGCTTTGCCTGTCCTTAAATTTGCAGCAACATAACACAGAGCTTCTTGTTGGTATGGTGAGACAGCAGTTCAAAAAGAATATGCATGAGACTAATCCGGATAAAATTCAGAAATTGAAGGATGAGTAAGTTCATTCTGTCTTGTTCTTTTTTGCTTTTTTGTTTTTCAAAACAAAATGTCTTCCAGACTGGTGGGAATTTTCTAATGATTTTAACTTAGATATTAGCATCATGAACCGCCTACTGATTGAATGATTCTTCAGCAATTTTCTGTCTCATCCGATATAGCTGTTTGGTACTCCAATCCTCCTCTTGCAGTTGAAAAATACTTGTAGGACTACATAAAGTTCTGTGACCTACTGTTCCTCCAAAACTTTATATACCTACTCTACGTCCTGATTCTACCTACTTGCTGCATTTTCTTATTTATAAAAGTTTACTTACTTCTTGGAGAAAAAAAAATCATTCCCATTGCCATCTCTGAAAAAATTGGTTTTACTGAAGACATTGTCTGCCTTTGGTATTGCAGTGCTGCGCGAGGGCTCATAAATCACATGCTGCATGAATCTGAGAAGTTGACTGGCCGGAAATTCAGCCAGAGTTCTTGACTTTGCCTGTTAGCAAACTGCTACGAGGAATTCCAAGATACCAGTTCTAAGCTTGGTTTAGGATCTACTAAAAGTTTGTGATATCAGTATTAGCTTGATGGTTTTTTAGCATAATTTATGCAGAGACAATAAAGTTGAGTTTTTCTGATGAGCTCACTACAACCTTGAGGATATGGCATCATTTCTGATTATGCTGGATTATATTTTTTTTATGCAATTGATCAATGAGGATCCCGGAATAATTAAAATATGCTCTGTTCTAAAATTATCACTTGTCACTTTAAGGCTCAACTTTTTCCTTCTTTTTTTTCCCCACCTAGGAGAGTTTGGCTTTATATTTGTCCGGAGTCCAGAAGTTTTCTTTTAGAATACTTTTCCATACCTTTGAGTTACAGAACCTTCACCTGTAATAGTTGTAGTGTCTAAATTAATAAAGTATTTTAATGATGAATATATTTGCGTTAGTTTTTCCTTATTAGTTAATTGGCCTGAAACTGAAAATCATAAGGTGACAACTTTCGGAAATACTGAATATGACACAAACTGCCTTGTTTATAGAGGAGTCGTAACGTAACTTCAAAGTACAATCATGTGGCAAGACCTGCCAAATCGTGTTAATGAATCACACGTAAAGATATTTATAACACACATAGCGCTAATGGTATTTCGTAACTATTTGATTGGGCAGCTGCTTGTAGCCAGCCTATATTGTAAATATGCAGTTACATATAATTCAGCCAAGGTAATAGGAATTTGACCTGACGCGATTCCAAATAGGAAAACTTTGATCATTTTTGTTTGTTTGAAAAGAGAAAAATAAGAGGGAATAGTCTCCCTGTTTTTTTTTTCCATTTTCATAGTCTCCCTGTTTTTTGTTCCATTTTCAAGTCCCTAAACTTATGAAATCTTGTTTCTGTAGTGGATCAATTCGTTTGTAGTGGATCAATTCGTTAACATACCGCCAAGCCACTTTTTATTAACATAATGTAACCGAGCCGTTATTGCAGCGACTTTTCTGATTTTACCATCAGTCCCAAAGAAACAAATTTACACAGAGAACCAGAAAGAGGGAGGCATCTGTTTGACCTTTGACGCTTTCCCCTCTCAAAATGGTTCATCTTCAGCAGTATATTATTTATACTTGTGATGCCAGGAAAAGCTGGTATTTTCTTTTCCTTTGTTATTTACCTTTTCCCCCTATTATTTAAATGATTGGGTTTGATTTTTATAAACTCAGTGTAAAGTTTTTTTTCCATACTTTCTGGTTAATTAATAGCAAACATGTAACTATCTGTAACAAGCATGGATTTATAACTTGAAAGCTAAGGTAAACAGTCTACCACAACTAGTTAAATTACACTACCTAGCACCTAAGGATGTAGTCTAGTTGTCAATGAAGTGAGAATCATGAGGTCACCAGTTCAAATCCCACTGGACACAAAAACACTAAGATTTCTTCTTGAATTCTCAGGCAAAGTCATCATTGCCTGGCAAACAGATATTCTCGATAGTATTACTTCGTGCTTCATATTCTCCATAACCATAAGTAAAAAGCAATCTAAATGCCAACATGGAGTATGTTAATAGCGCTTAAATTCCTTTGATAAATCAGAAGGTGAAAAAATTGTACATGAATAATGGCCTAAACTATATGTGGCTAACTGCGACATTACATTTTATGAAACAATATTTGGTTGTTTGTGAATTGTGGATCATGAGCGCTAGTATTAGTTGAAACTGTGAGTTTTTGACAAATTTGATCTTCTTGCTTCTGCAGTTCTGGAACCGAAGGATCCTCCTCGACCAAGACTAGGACTTTCCCCCTTTATTTCACTAACACGAGGACTGTATACCTTGTTAGAAAGCCTTGGGCTTTGGACACTAATAGAATCTCTGGCTGGTGTGGCATTGCAGCTTGTAACCTTTGAACTGCACATACGTCGAATCTCACCTCGACTTCTTGTCATCATGCCATCCAAAATCTCCCCATCATCTGCAAAGGAACCTTCATTTTCCTGCTAAAAAGTTATGAAGAAGATAAGATACTGAGAAGTGTTCTTGGTTAAATAATGTAAAGTTATCAGTGTCTTCTTAATCCATACAATGAGAACCCAAACTAATTTGAGATTGATTGGTGGTTCATCTTCAGTTAGCTGGATGCATCTTAGTCGGAGACATTTTTTGGCATCAAAACTTCTCACACTAAGAGTTATATGATTTATAACCTTGTTCTTTAACTTTTGTTGACAGACACAGAAGTGCAGATAGAAAACGGGTGAAGCTTACTCTAGCCATGCTGCATGATGATAATGGTGGTGCTTCTTCATACTCAGCAGCGTCTAATTCCTGAAGGTGTGCCCCTTTGAAGAACCTTGGTAGTAGGTACTGCCTGACTGGAACTAAAAGCATGATCATTAGCGGGAAGAGGACGCCAGCAATGGGGACCCATGTGATCCCAAAACAGATTAGTAAGTAGATGCTCTGGAAAATGGTGAAGAATGCTACTGTCTTGAAAGGTACAGTTTCAATGAACACAGCGTGACACTCTTCAATTACTCTGTCAAACAAAAAGGAAAATGATGAGATCACAATAATGATGCATGCATTTTCTTTACTTTCAAATACGTCCGAAAGGATGATGGAGTTACTTGTATCTTCTGCTTGGAGCAGTGAATAGCAATAAGATGCGTTCCCAGAACTGATTTCCTGGTAAGCTTTCAATGGCCATGAAACCAAAGTAGCCCCAAAGGACTGAGGTCGGTATCATTTTGAGAAGAGGCATAGCGGCCACACATCCTCCCACCATGGCGGACTGAAGCAAGTTGCTCAACCTTTGCTCTTTTACTTCAACGGGCAACAAATCATCTATCTCCTTCTCAACATCAAACATTGTCTCGTCAACAGGATCATCCCTGTTCCCTATTCTTGAAGACACTTTTAATTCTTTTAACCCCTGTTCATTAATTTGATATTACTGGAGAGTCCTACAATTTGCAAGATCTAGGAAAGGAAAGCAGTTGCGTTGAATTAAAAAGTGAAATGGACTAAATCATACCAGAGATGATGGTTCTTGGTGAATCAGTGGACTCTGCATCTGTTGATAGGCTTCTTGCATACCTTCATATACTTCAGCCAGGTTCCCATTCTCAGTCATACATTTCCGTGCTTTTGCTACTAGTCGATTACGAAGCAGCTGCATAGTAAAGGAAGGTAAGTCAAAGGATAGCTGGTTCTAGCTCTCTCACATATATTCGATGATTTTGGCACACAACTTGGTATCGTCAAATGGGGATACCTGATGCTTCAGTGTGGCCAAGCTCTTTGTATGCATTGGAGATTGTGGAATGACTCCATTTGCAGGGGGTATTCCTAGAAGACCACAAATGATGACCTGCCATAACAATAGCAATAGACCATATAACTTGTTGACATTCATTTAAGTACAAGACCAATTAGTGGTAGGGAGAATCTAAGTGTATACCATAAATCCCAGTAACAGCAGATCATAATGGTAGGCAGATGGCTTTCTCAGGTTAAATTCCTTTTGCTGAGCAAGTTGAGATGCTACGCTGTGGTCAAAATAATACAGGACCGCCACCATTGTTGCTGGAATAAAAGCGCCAATTATGTGAAGAACTGGAACTTGTAGCATATCCTACAAATTTGAAGATCAAATAAATTGTCAAGAGATGGAAGCTTAATTTGCTAGATACAGAACAATGGAAAATAGCAGACATGCCTTAATCACTGTCCAATTCCCATAGGCACCAGGTGACCATGGATTTGGACTGAAGAGTCGTCTTGGAATCCCGCTTGGAACATTATTACCAGGTATGTAAGAGACAGCTGTCCAGATTAGAACCATCAGTGGCACTCCATAATCTGCTATGAAGCCCCGAAGCGAGCCTGGAAGAGGGACAAATAGTACAACATCATGTCTAGAACTAAATGAAGGTGACACAAGTCACAACATTTAAATCTAGTAATGAAACCTATAGTCAGTTTTACAAATGATCTCACCAGAGCCATATCGCCAAGATCTTGCCTTTCGGCTCTTTAGTGCTGTGAGTAGAAGACCAAATGATAAAACCAATGCAAACATCCCATTTGCAAACCTCCATGAAGGTTGGAACTCTGGCAGATTTGCATTTTCTCTCTCTGGTACACGAAATTCAAATACCAGTCCCTACAATCCACCCCACAACTCAAATCACTAACAAAAAACACAATATTATTATCTAAACCTTGTGCAACGAAGTGATTTTCAGCACCCTTACAAATGAAGTACATATGTTTGTCTTACTTTGATTGCTTGCTGCATGAAAAGCATTGCAATTAGAAGGCCGAAGAGTTCCCCAGCAACACGTGTAAACCTATTGATAAACGAACAAGCTCCAAGGACAGCCAGAAGGAAAAGCAAGATTGCAGTCCAAACACACACCCTGATGGAAATTCATACAACCAATAATGAAACATAATGACAAAAGATATTTAATTTCCTGGAGTTGAAAAAGGAAATGTATCTACCATGCTGTCCAAGCTAAAAAGAGCTTAGGTCCCAATTCTGGTCTGTCTTTAGCAAAGTTGTACATGAATGTGTACATAAGCACAGTTGGTTCTGCAACTCCAAGAATTAGCAGAGGTTGGCCTCCAATGATAGAGTGCATAATCCCACATAATGCTGTTGAAGCCAGTGTCTGAACAGCTGTTATTGACCCATCTGCAAGTGTAAATGGCTGCTATCCATTAATTAAACTTGTCAAATCAACTGAATATATTTATGTATGTACAAAAATTAGAAAAAAACATACCAGTACTTCTTTCCAACTGCTCACCAAATGATATGACTGGAATTGCTGAAGCAAAAAATATGTAGGTAGTGGGGGCTAAAATCCTACAAGAAATCAAAGTTCATCAATGAATTTACTAGTAATTGTGTCAATGGCATATGAGTAAATCCTCAAAGAGAAAAAAAAAAAAAAAAAAAAAAAAAAAGTTGTACCTGAAGCCTGCCCTGAGACCACTAGTCCAATCTTGTTTAAAGCACATTAATCTCCCTTTGAGGTCATTTTTAATCCCACGAAATGGCACAAAATTATCTTCCATTGTACAAACAACTTCAAGTAACTTTGTTCTTTAATCAATAGCCTTCAAAGGCTAATCTGTCAATGACAATGACAGCTTAATTCGCTACTTTCAAACTAGAGGGAAATCAAGATTCATCCGAGTAGACTAAATCTGAGATAAATGTTAGGGAAGTTTTGAAATATAGAAATGTATGTATGCATTTAAGTAAGAAGATGAAGTTAAATCTTGATCAACAGTGCATAAAGAGATTGCTAGCTAGTGCATATATGAGTAATATATTGAAGATCCTAGTGAAGAATAGCATGTATTTATTTACCTTGTGGAAATGGTAATAATCGGATAATTCCACTGGAAATGGATACTCAAAAGATCTGACGATAACAAAAATGGGAAAGAAATATTGGGCTGAGGTTCAAGAAAAAAGGTTAGTAGAATATACAAAGCTCCAAAAAGCAGTGTGGGGTACTGTCTGGTATCTGGTCAAGACTCCTCAAGAGTGGAGTATTAAAAAAGGTGTTTTCATTTTATTTCACACTGCATGACAGAGAAAAGAAAAGGGATTGACAGAACATGACAAGCTGGCCTCTTGCCCTGTATTTTTACTCCTTTGTCTTCATACTCAATGTCCCCACGTGACCATCCCTTCTATTTATTGCATTTCAATTTCAATTTCAATTTTAATTTTTAATACTCACTTTTTAATTTTCTAAGACAAAGCTCACAAAAAAATTGGTATTTTGCAGCAAGAAGAATTAACAACTTTTTTTTTTTGCAAAAACTCAACAACTGAGTTTGCAGACTCCATTTTTGTACAACAACAACATATCCAGTGTAGTCCCACAAGTAGGGTCTAGAGAGGATAGGATATACGTAGATATTACCCCTACCTTTTGTGAATTTTCAAAAACAAATGTGAATCATTGATAGATAACAATATAAATAAGCATGGATTGGTAAGCCGAAAAATGTGATTAGAAAATAACAGTAACAATTAAATTCTAATTTATTTATTTCAAGCCTTTAAAAGACTAACATTCCAATTTGATGTTTGGTTTATGTAGGCAGTCAAGTAAACGAGTCAATTCCTCAAATGATAATTGAAGTTGTAGAAAAATCCTACTAAAGTAACTTTTGAATTTTTTTGGACAATAAGGTCATCGAACTATGCCATATTTCCAAAAAAGTAAAACATTCCATTTTTGGACATAAGACCCCTTAACTTATTTTTAAATTATATAACCCATTTCAATAGTTTTATTTTATTTTCAAAATGTGAAAAATATTAATTCAAACAAAATTTTTATAATATTGCAAAATTTTGCCTAAAGTAGAAAATAAAAGGATATAGTTGGCTGATAGTAGAATTAAGCACGACGCTTAATTGTAGATTTTTTAACTGATTATAAATAATTTTTCCTAATCTATAAAATTTTTGATTTTCAAAAAAAATATTTACTATTTTTATTTTCTTGGAGATGAACTTGTAATATTCTTTTTTTATTTAAGTACTACAAATAAGTGGATTACAATTGATATAAATATTTATATTTTTAGAAAGCATATATACAACTAATTGTTAAAAATGTTTTGATTTTTACAAAGTAGTTATCCAACACGATTTTTTTTTTTTTTGAGAAAATTTATCCAAATATTCTACATGCATCATGCATCTATATAACGTCTCATGTGTTTCAATTATGTCAAAGTACTTTTATTCAGTAAAGTGTTCAACTTCCTACTTTAAGCAATAGAAAAATATTAAAATATTTCAAAAGAAGTTGATATAACAAAGAAAATATTCGAGCATACTTAAATTTTGAATTGTTATATTGTTTTATTCTTATAACTTGAAATAATAATTTGATTTTTTATTATTAAAACATGAAAATATTATTTGAACAAGAATTTCATAGTACCAAAAAATTGTGCCTAAATAATGAATTTTGTAATATAAAAATGGGTTAAGGGGATTATGTCAAAAAATGGATTGTTTTACTTTATTAGAAACAAGGGCATAATTTGATGACCTTATTATCTAAAAAAAATTAAAAGTTACTTTAATAGGACTTTTCTACAAGTTCAATGACCATTCGAGGAATTGACTCTCAGGTAAACCTGACCTCAGATTAATTCAGAATTTTAAGTTAGTGCATCCACTATCACTTTGTGGCTGTAAAAGTGTAAATGCAAACTGAAAAGTAGTACTATTATTTAATAGATAAAGTAAACCCGGGATTTGTTACTTTGGTATGTTTGTCTAGTCCACCAGTCATGTGATGTTCAGTTGGCAGACGAAGAAGCTCTTAATTTTTCCATTAATGACTAATAAGTAAAGAGCGTTTGATTAATCAATTCACGTTCCTAAACAACTTGTTATTATAAAAAATCAAAAAAGATAAACAAGACGGTGATAGTTTTTTGTGGTTATATTAAGAAAAATGATGACCTCAAAGACTAAAACCGTGTATACGCAAGCATTTCAAAGTTTGATTCATGTTTCGTTATTTTGGACTAGTGCTACCATGCATGCATCACGGCATCAAATAATGCTGCTTTATACTTTTGAGCGGACCTTAAATTTGCTAGTAATTGGATATTTGAATTATAGGACCCGTTTGTCCATGAGAATTTTTCACTTTTTTCCGGAAAACTTTTTTACTTTATTTGAAAATCAACGTTTGATCATGAAAATTTCAAATACAACTTCATTTGAAAACACTTAAAATCCTATTTTCGCCTTTTTTTTTTTTTTTACTTTCAGTATATTCAAACAACCTAATATTCTTTGCAAAAATTATAACCAAACACAACTCCATCTTCAACTCCAAATTCAAAATTCCAAATAAAGTGAAAAGTATTTGGTTTTCATGGCCAAACGCCTACATAGTCTGTTCGAATTACACACCTGAATACACAATCAAATATTCCAATAAAACACGCCTAATATTTATTTATTTTTAAATTGTGTGGGTTCTCAAAAGCCCATTATATAAATAAGTTAACAGAAAAATATGACACTCCCTCTAATTATACGCATTAATCTCAATAAGCAATAAAACCTAAGACTTGTTCCAATTGAGTTGATGTGTAAAAGCGAGGTGATATATTTTAAGTGGTTAACTTGTCTACATAATAGACGTTTGAGAACACGCACAAAGATTTTCCAAAATTGAGTGGAAAATATCTAATATGACACATTATCAGGTATTTCGATGCTCAATTGGAATAGGTTCTTAGTTCAAATGTCTAAATGAAATTTCCTACCAAATTTAATGAATTGTCAATGCGCCATAACTTTTTTTAATATTTTTACACAAATAATAATATTATAAAAGTAATTTAAAAAAATACTATCAGAAAATTTCATAAAAATAAATTATTCCATTTTTTTTTATCGAATCACACTGGGTATGTCGTTGGCTAAAGAGGTATTTCGGATTCCATATAAATACACTTCCAAAGTTAGATATAGCATGACAATAATGTGGATGGAAAAACAAAAAACAAAAAAAAAAAGACAAGCTAAACTTGTTCTTTTCCAGTAAGTAATCGTTTGTAACAATTTACAATTATTAGGAAATAGAAGTCTACTACTTTAAGTTAGGTCATCTCTCAAAGATTTATGATTGGTGTTATTAACTTATTAATTAATACTATTCTATGAAGGAATAATTTAATTTATAGTTAAGTTATATAGCATTTATACAACATTGATATGAAAATACATTTTAATAGTGTAGTTGGTGTTTCATAAGATATATTTTCTACTCACAAGCTTAATAACTATAACATGGGATACAACATGGAAAATACGTGGAAAACACGCACCGAGAAACTAGTTTCAATAAAAGCAACAAGGAAGAAACCTTTGTCCACCAGTGAGATGCAAAAAGCACAGTTATGTATAACAGCAAATAAAGGAAAAACAACTGCGCTGAGCATTTATCTATTTTTCTTTGTTTCCTCTTAACGATGAGGACAGTATTTCATATCCTGAAATTGTTGAAACAAAATGATAAAAGGGACAACTTACATTGAATTTCAAGCAAAAACTACCAACCATCCAACCCCAATATAACCTCCAAATTAGAACCTCAACCACGCCCTTGGTGAAAAGAGAAATGACCATGACATTCCTAAGAAAAGAGATTGCAGATCAACTATGAACAGACCAATTATAATACACAGCTTGAAAATAACTCTGTTCAGTGCTTTTGGACTTCACGCTTGCATCACTTGGGTACAATTTTTCCAGATCCACTTGCTTCAGTCACGCTGGAGAGCTCTAGGGTCTAGTGGAATTGTTCCAATCGATATAAAACCAGAAGATTCAGCAAATCCATTAACTTTTATTGGCATAGAACCCACAGTGACAACATCAACTGACTCGGCACTTGCCAGAGTGACAGCAGTAGTGCATTCAGCCTCTGGCGTCTGAGATTTCACGTCCTTCGGATTGATTGTTAAGGAAGCAATCCTCAATGCACTCTCAGTATTGCGATCTTCATCTACCATGAATTTGTCACCATCACTTGCATTCTTTTTGTTGGTTTTGGAATCTATAAAATCCAGTTCTGCAGGAACCACACAATTTTCAGTGTGTTCGGAATCATTGTGCTTAGATATCGTCTCACCTTCACTCGAAGGGAAATCAAAAATAGAATTTAGCTTGCGTGGAGGATCTAATACAGGCACAAAAAATGGATTTTCATAGCTCCTCACTAGCAGCTTAGCTTTCTCTTCCTGCAGGAACTTCTGTCTAGTTTCATAATACAAGAAGTCATCTAATAAAGATGTCCCTGATGCATAATTCTTAAACACTTTCAGCATCTCAATGCCTTTCTTGTAGTGTATCTGCAAGTTAATAGAAAAACGTCAGACTTTCTAAACACATTTCTTATATCTGGAATCTCAATGCCTTTCAAGTTCACACAAAATGTCAATCATAAACTTCTCCGACATCAAAACAATGAAGTACATGACATCTGACCAGGAACAGATATATGTTGCTCGGATTCTTCAAAAATGTCAACAGGTGCGTGTCAGATTCTCCAAAAGTAGTGTATTTTTGGAGAATCAGACACAGGTGCGTCATTGAAAGTGAAGAGTCCGTGCAACTTAGGAACAAATAAACAACTGCAATATCATCAAACAGTGTTCTAAAAAGAGGAGCAAAGAAAAAAGATCTACATGGTTTGAAGCAAAAAGCGAGAAGTGAAGCACTTGCTTCTTTAAAATGAAGAGTACAATTTACAGAAAATAAAAACATTTCAAACAATTATGAATCTGGCATTGTAATAATCAAATTACAATTAAACCGACTTGCTTCACCATCCAATATAGAATAATATGTATATTAATCCAACTCTTCAAAGTTGAAATTTAAAGAACATATTGTTTTTTGTTAGGATGACTTTCCGCGCCATTGGTTGATGCTTTTAATAAAACTTATCAAAAGAAATACCACGAGAGTGTCAATTCTTGCGTTTATTGCCAAGGGACAGGAGTTGATTGTCAGACCACTAATTTCCAATTTTGAAGGTAGAGTTAGAGGACCATAAGCTAGAATCACTGCAATAGAAGGGGAAGGGATAGACTTTTCAGCTTAATAAAGCTAGGAGTGGTTGTCGAAGGCCGCACAAATAGAGAAGCCTCAGTGGCCATGGAAGTTTAGAACGGAAAACAATGCACCAACAAAATTGGCTGGATTTGGATTAGATAACATTTCATAAGACTTGCTGCACACATGACAATCTTTCAAAGAAGGGAAATGCAACTATGCAGTGTATGTTACTTCTGTAGAAAACAGTGAATCTGTCAACCATCTAACATTGCAGATTCAACTGGTGAATTTGATGTGTTCCACAGTCTGTTTGTGGCAGCATGGGTGATGCCCGGAGCTTGAAAGATGCAATGCTCGAACAGACTAGGAAAGAGCCGAAGGCCTGTCTCAATCCAATATTCACATTGTCCAACACCAGAAATTCTCTACATTTTTGTTTTGCATATAAACCTCTTAACAAGGCTAAAAGATCCTGCGACTAATGGACCTAAAGAAGCGTACCAACATAATTAATTGATTCCAATTAATTGAAATTAGCTACTTGAATCCTTTTCCTCTGGTGTACCTTACATTTGGCTAAGTCTACATGAATACTAATAGATCACTGGTCTTTCTAGACAACTTTCATTTGATTTTAGGTCTACCTCATGATCTGTTAATACCTTTAATCACCATGGATTGATACATAAGGTACTCTTTCTCCACTTGTCAACTATATCAACCTTTCCAACACATATCAGAACTTCTACGGGGATAACATATGGGCCACAAAGTTTTTCATACCCTCATACTTTCATGGCTTCCTTTATTACATAACCGTAACTAAAGTTTCTACCGTCCACATATAGATAGGGATATGTAAAGTTATCATCGTGATTTGAGCTGAACAATGGAAAAAGCAAAAGAACTTATGGGAAAAGTATTTTATAATGTTTTTCTTTTTATAACTGTGGTGTCCAGGCCAACTTGTGTGCACTTCATAATGGATATTTTGGGCAGCTTGTGATAGAAAGGAACAGTAGAAGTTCTAAGGATAAGTTCCATCCTTTCTTTGGCAAAGTTCAAATGTCACAAAACTTGTATATGCATTAGATAATGTGCTGGAGTTCATGATTACTTGCATGTGTAAAGGACTAAATCCCACCCATTTTTGTAACAAGCAAAACCATGATACTTCTTATAGACAGTATTTGTTGGTACCATCAACCATGAAACTATCTCCTAAAAAATAGACTCAGGGTGTTTCCATTGGCTAAAAAGCACTATTGGACTTGTTTTGGTCTTTGGCAAACACCACAATTTGATTTTAAGCCAAAACAAGCTACAAGCTATATATCGGGAATGCCCAACTTATGGCTTTTTAAGCTTGACCAAGTAATTATATATTATCACTTGTTTAATATAAACCCCTAAATACCGTTCCCTCGCTATTTTTATGACAAGGGGACCTGCAACCGCTATCCTTCAGGTACGCACAGGGTAAACCCAGATCCAGTGCAGTAGCCCGCAGCAGGAGAGGTAAACCGAACAAGGCAAGCCCCGTGCGACGAGCTCGACCAAGAAAGCATGAAGGGGGTTTCGAACTTGAGACCCCTATCTGGGAGATCACCTGCTCAACCAACTCAGCCACCTTTGCGGGTACCCTTCCCTCGCTATAGAAACCCTAACATTAATCCTTCTCTTCCTAAGCCGATCTTAACGTTGCCTTTGTATTTGGTCTTACTTTTTCTTCCTCAATTCTATAGAAATATTGATAGGAGATGACTAACGACGGGCATGTAGGTTTTGTCAGTATTGTAAGGTGTTCTTGAATGGTAGAAGAATTTGCTTACGTGAAAAATTCATTACAGAGATGATTGAAGCTGGTATACAATTGCTTCTCTGTTAGTATTGTTATATTTTTTTGGATGGTTGTGATAATTGCTCCAGATATTCGTAATGTTGAATTGTCGTTCAAATTATTAGTTAGTTTATGCTTTTTTATAACCAGTTATTCTATGGTATTTAAATTAAAATAACTAATGTATACTAGTTAAAAATAATCTTATCTACTAAATTTATAACTTCAGGTGAACTGAGAGACAACTCATTTTGATTTAATCTGAAACAATAAGCTCATTTACAATCGGAAATAGTAAACTCAATTTTAATTTTAACAGCTTCAAGGATATTGCAATCATTCTAACCGAAAGAATGCATATCAAAACTTGATGATGCTGTTTTGATATAACTACTTCCATTTCACCAAAAAAAAAAAAAAAAATATGCGTATCAAAACTTTTTTACTAAACATATCAACTGCTTATTTTTGGCTCCAATGCTTCAATCAAAACACATATCTGCTTAGTCATAAATTCATCTCCAGCACCTAAAAAAGTGTTTTTAGCACTTTGTACTTAAAAGTCCCTTATATTCAACTAAGCCAAACAGGCTTTGAGTAATTGAATAAATAACTTATTATATTGAGTTTGGAAGAAAAATGTTTAATGATATGTGAAAAGTCAAACAGCTAGCTTATAGGATAACTGGTCAAGTTAGAGTTTATAAAGCAGTATCAGGCTATATTACTTCGAATTGTTAGGCATATAAGTTCAATAATTCAAGATAAGAGGTCAAGCTTTCCGCGTCAATCAAAAAGGTAAAAAGACCAGTTTCATTGGAATAATATATTTTTTACAATGGACCATCCAAAAGATTGAATAGCTAGGTATTCAAAATTCCTGCACTCAGATAATCAGGCACATACTAGATGACTTCTTAAGTGTTTTGCACTGCATTTTTTCTTAGCTAGCAGGACACACAAGACCATTCGAATTTTCATGTAATTAGATTCACCTATGAAGAACATCTTCTCACATAAGCTCTGCATAAAGAACTAAGAGAAAGACTACAGAGTATATTAGGATGGGCCCTGTACAAGGATGAAATGAACAAAAGCTAAAGAAAATAAGTAATGTTGCAATACTACAATCATGAAAAAAGTGATATCGATATCTAACCAGAAATACAATACTTTTTAGGGATAAGCACCTCACGCATATGCAAACCTGCATATGGAACTGCAGTTCCTCTACTATGTTTTTTAAAAAAACATAAGGACGACCAACTCGATTTTTTTGGTCAACCAACCCAGAAAAAGAATTACAGGCAGCACGTCAATAATTAAACAAGAGTAAAGAAAATAAGAATCACAGCGCCAAATAAGTAACAAACCTCTTGTGTGTCCCTGCTGTTAGTCACTGGCTTGTTCTCATTGTTCTCTAATATAATATGCCTAAAGTTAGGGTTTGGGACATCCTTTATGATGTGCCACTTCACAGGGAAGCTACCACTCCACTTATCTTGCTGCCAAAAATCCATGTCCTTATAGAAGTTGACAGGGCCAGTCATTTCCGCAACGCCACAAAACTGCCCACTTGCATTTACCTTTGTTCATATTCAAAAACCAAACTAATTCAGTGAATTTCTTTGGAAAATGAAAAGATGCGCACATTAAGCAGACAACGCGGACAATAATAGCTTAATTACATGTTTAACAACTGACCAAACCTGGGAGGAGTAATTCACTCACCGAGAAAAAGAGAAATACTGGGCAACCTCTTGGATCTCCAGCAGGAACTCTCTGAGCATCTTCAAAAGCGCTATTGAGCTTTTTATTTCCATTAGGCGTAGAAGACCAAACATTGTACTTTATACTCTTATGCACATCATCCTCACTGTATGATTTAATAACAAAGAACTTGGCATTCAGAAGATCCAACTGAAAATTGTCTCTATTATACTCATCAGCATGAATAACAATATTCCCTTGTGCATCAACGTTTCCTGCTCTTGACGTGTAGGCTTTAACAACCAATTGATTTTTTGATCTATTGGTCCTAGGTCCACGATTCTGCTCATTCAATGAATCAGGACTAACATTCACATCATTTGGCACTCTCCCATACAGAAGGCCACCTTTTCCTGCGCTAACCCGCTCATGAGCACCAGATCCAAGATGAGACGAGTCGTTACTCGAAGGAACAGAAGCTCTCAGTTGAACATGATTAGACAACGCCTTCCCATGCCCAACACTTCTTGTAGCTTGAGAAACTTTACCCTGTCAAAGAATTTAGATATGAACTCACGAAGCAACGCGCAGGCCACACTCCCATTAAAGTAGAAAGAAAAGATAACAAAGTCAAAAAGAAAACAAGTTCAATTCAAATTTTGAAATTAGAATAAAAACAGATAAACCATGCAATACCCTCCCTCTCAAAAGCCAAAACACAATACTGGAAATATTTTTTTGAGAAGAAATACCAATAACTAGGATAAATCCTTACAGTGTGTACTTCCGAGGGGCGAATGGAAAACCGATCAGAAGCAATATTTCCATGCATCACGGGCTGCTTGCCTGATCTAGCATTATATTTTGCACTTTCAGATCCCCTGTTAAAGTTATTATGACCAGAAGCTGGCCGTAACAGAGATGGGGTGAAGATTGGAGATGCTGAAGACAAATTATGCTTGAGACGAGAACCATCAGCTCTATTAGCAGCAGATATATTACTCTCAATTACCGTGTCTGCTCTGTTTACCATAACATCAGATGTATTTGGTAGCACAACCGGGAAGTACGAAGGTGAAGACACATTGTTTTCATAAGCGGAGATAGTATAGTACTGTTGTGCCCCTAAATATGAGCCATCAACTCCTACTACAGCACCAGGGATGTAAGGGTTATACGGGTTATATGCAGACTCTGCATATTCATAGTTAGGTGTATAATACAAATATGGGAGATTTTCATTTGGTGCACCCTGAAATGGAAACAAACACGAAGTTAGCAAATACAAAGTTTAATAAAGATGCTGGCCCACAGAAAAATTGAAGAATTTTTTTAGTAAGTACATAAAACTGAGAATGAACTAACCATATACTGAATATCTTGACCATCCAGACCAAAAATTCTTTGGTGGTCATCCCAGTCGCTGGGAGATTCAAATCCTAACAAAGTCAAACAACTTTTAAGATAAATAAGGAGATTGCAGCAATGAATGTCATTTAAAATAGAATTTACACAACCCATACCTGTACAGAGGTAACCGTAATTGGTGGTAGTAGGATAATATAATCCCTGATCAACAACAAACTCGGGCACTCCTTCATTGAACATAGTTTCAAAATTTTGAAGCAGCGGACTGGTGATCTGCGCTGGCTCTGCTCCTTGAATCTGTTAACAAGGATCCAACCATCTTATCATTCATAAAACACCACATTCAAGAATAAATGAGCATCGAATGTCACTGGACATGTTAAAGGCAACAATGTCTAAAAAAGTTCATTAATGATCAGTAGCCCCAAACTTTACCATATAAGCACCTGCATGTCCTTGTTCAGGAACATTATACATTTCCATACCAGGACCGCCACCTTCACAGAAATAAAAGGCATAAAAGTAGAATAAGAGTGTGCCAATCCGACAGTATAGTTTCAAAATAAGGAGTAAAATCAAAGGACCGAATATCCTTCCTCTTTTCAACTGATTGAAGTTGTTCTGAACCAGAATAATTAAAAAAAATTGTGCAAACTCATTACTTCAACTCCGCGCAAAATTTAAACACAATCATACTCCAGTATGGCCACACTCAACTCATGTAAGAAAAATTCAAATTTTGAAAATATTCAAGTTGTCCACGAACTTGGTTCAAGATACTCTCTCCGTCCCAATTTAAGTGTCTTAACTTGACTGGACACAGAGTTCAAGAAATAGAGGGAGACTTATCAGTCTTGTAGTTCTAAATTAAAGAGGTGTGCAATGTACTAAAATGTCCTTTGAATTAGGTGGTTCTAAACTTGCCATGTATGGTGTTTGAATTGTAAACTTATTAGAAAGAGACACTCTTTTCTGGACAGACCAAAAAGGAGAGTAAGACAGTTAAATTGGAACGAATGGAGTATTAATCAATAAAAAATAATAGAAAAAGCACATAATTCCTAAGAAAAACACTAAAATGTAGAAAAGTTATCAGTATTCCAATGGTGAAATAAGCAGAGTTTGCCAACCAGAATTCAAAATCAAGTAACTTAAGAATAAAGCAAGAAGCATAAAAAGGAAAGAAAATATTCCTTGTTAAATACAATAACAACAAAATAGCCAGTGTAATCCCACAGGTGGAGGTAGAGTGTACGCAGACCTGTAGAGAGGTTGTTTCTGATATTCGAACTTAAATACAAAAAAAGCTAATGAAGAGAAAAAACAGCAAAAATAGAAGCAGAGTGTAAAAGTTAATTTGGAAGAAGAAAAAAGAAAAAGTTACCGGAGAGGAGGAGAATTAAGCCATGATTGAGCTGAACAAGGGAAGAGAGAATGAATTAAAATAAAAAATGGGGACTCCCTCCACCATCATATTTGATCTCCTTCAAATATAACACGCTTAAGAAAACCCTAACCCTACAAAGAGAGAAGAGAGAGATTTTTTTAAAAAGCTGACTTTGTGCGAAAATGGAAGTGTGTTTGCGTGGCACGCCCACAACACTTTTGGTTCGGATGTACTATTCAATATCTACCGATTGTTTCAAGTTACGAAAATACCCCCTCCTACTTCCATATTCAAACCCCCGCCGAACCCTGTCCTCTGTGGAAAACAAAAAAGGAATGGCCTTCCACATATTTATTAATACTAGACGGCCTACGCCGTCTTTAACACCTACCAACACTTTAGATTATAGTGTATACATGTGTATGTAATTGTGTTTGGATAGTATAATATATATATATATACACACACTATGTTCAAAACACGATTAATATAACGTTGTAGTTTGTCGTCCGTATCTAAAACTTTATTATATATGTTTACATTTAATACAAAATCGAAAAAAAAAATATTAATATTTTTTAAAAGAGAAGACTTGTTTAAAAGAAAACTATTTTCCTCTCTTGAGATAAAAACAATAGCAATATTTAAGCATCAGTTGATACTTTTAATTTTAATTCGATTAATTTAAAGGTGTAAAATACTTATTATTTTTTATCAAATTTTGATTTGGATAATTCTAATTCAAATTATTAAATTAATTTTACATGTTTAAAACGAAACAAAGTAGAAATTGATTTTCTATTTAAACGAATAAATACTATTTTTTAATTTTTGGTAAATATTCTCGGTTTAGCTTTCATTTTACTTGTCATGTTGTCTTTGCATGATTTTTTAAGAAAACGTCGATTAGAATTATAATTTGACTAATTTACCTTATTCATTATTTGATCTCCATTTGATATTTTTTTTTTACGACATTAATCTCTTTTCACATTTATTAGAGTAAGGATAAAAATAAAAAAGTAATTAAATTCTATCTTATTTTAAATATAAATATTTTATGTATATTTATTTTAGTAAACATAACAAATAAATGACATGGTGGAATAGCAAATACACAATAAATATCTAGATTAGATCTCGCTAATATAAAAAAAAAAAATAAAATTTTTTGATCGCTTAACCTTTTGAAGAAAAGCAATAATATGGTCCATGTTTTTTCAGTACAATAATTTCGATTCTTTCACTAATGGATTGATACGATGTGGCAATGAATCCATCATTATTGACTTAATGGGATACTTTGGAAATTACATCAATATTATTTGATTTTTTAATATGAGGTGCACCTTTTTTTTTTTTTTGGACATTATTAGTTTGCACTGTTTTTATGCACACACACATATATATATACACTATGTTCAAAACACGATTAATATAACATTGTAGTTTGTGCTCCGTATCTAAAACTTTATTATATTAGTGTTTGCTACGAATACAAAGTCGCACTTTTTTTTTACATTATTTATTTTTTTTAATATGTTTTTTTTTTGTTTTTTGATATTCTTGATTTTGTTAATATGGGGTCCACTTTTTTTCTCGTGAGTTTGGAGATGGTGGGTTTCACTTTTTTATTTTTATTTTATTTTTTAATTTATATATTACTTGGTGTTTTGTAGTATGGGGCCCACCCTTTTTTTTTTTAATGGACGGATGACGAAGCATGGGTCTAAACCCATGCTTCTATATAGTTAAAATTTTGAAGATGGGGTCCACATTTTTTGTTATACAATAATTTCATTTGCTCCCCGCTTATTCGGTTGGTACGTATGTGGCAATGAATTCACCATTATTGACTTATAAATTGCTTTGTTGTTTTCTAAAAACAACTATTATTTCAAAAAGTATTTTTGAAAAAAAAGTACTTTTGGCTAAAAGCGAATTAGGTTTGGCCAATTAATTTAAAAAAAAAAAGATTTTGAGCCGATATTAGTGTTTAGCCAAACTTTTAAAAAGTGCTTTTATGTATTTTTCAAAAGATTTTCAAAAAGTTTTTGGGCAAAAGTTATTTTTTTAGTTTAAAAATCATTTTGCTTCACTCCTAAAAACACTTATTTTCTCCCAAAGTTTGTCAAACACTTTTTTTTTTTAAAAATAGCACTTATTGAAAAAATAAGTACTTTTAAAAAATAAAAACAAACAAACATAATAATAAGAATATTAATTAATTATGAATATTGTTTGATTTTTTAATATGGGGTGCACGTTTTTTTTTATATTACTTTTTTTTAATATGGGGTCCACTTTTTTTTTTTTTTATATTGCTTAATTTTTTTAATATGAGATCCACCTTTTTTTTTTTTTTTACATGAGTTTGGAGGATTTTTTTATATATTTTTTAATTTTTTTACATAGGGTCCACTCTTTTTTTTTTTTTTTTTTTTTTTTTTTTTTAAACATGAGTTGGGGACGGATGACGATTCATCCCCAACCCATGCTTATATATAGTATAAATAACACGTCCCATTTCTTCCTGACCATATAGCCTCTCATTTGGTCATGCATTTTGGAAAGTTATTTGTTCATGAAATTTGATCAGTTTTTGGATAAGAGAGTTACTCAGGTAGTTAGCTTTTTTTTTTTTTTTTTTACTTTCAATTTAAAAATTGTGGCTTCAATTCATCAAAGGAGCAAAAAAGGTGGGAGCTTTTAGAGAGGGATAAGAAAAAAATCAGTTTTTGGGTGAAACTTTTTTTCACTCACAAAACTTCAATTTTATTACAAGTAAAATGTATGTTCAAACACAACTTTAAGTTTCAAAAATTATTTGCAACACAACTCAAAAAAAAAAAAAAAATTCAAGTTTTACAAAATCTATGGCCAAATGCTAACATAGTGCATTTGTTTTCATTAGAAGTAAAACTAGAAATCCACCAAATAAAGGAGTAGGTTCTTTTTATTATTGATCGATAACATTTTGAATTTCTGTTTAGGATCTGTTTGGAAAGCCACCTGGTAATTGGAATTGGTGTAATTACTTACGACAGCCTGTTTGTTTGTCATAACGTAATCATAGTGTAACTACAAGCGTACTGCTTGGTTGCACAAGTGTGTTGGGATTAATCCTACCTTTTCTTTTATTGTGTAATGCAAAGAATATAAATGTGTTCAAAAATTAGTTCTTGTAACAGCCACTTCAATTTTTTTGGCAGAGTTAATTGCTGATTTGGATGACCAAATTAATGGCTCAGTAAGCCCTCTTACTTGCCAGGTTAATGACTCCTTAAGTCATTCTTTGACCCTCCATATTTTTTACCTATATACGCCACACCAATTCTGAGCTTTTCTATCATAAAAAATACTCTATTATTCTCTTCTTCTTCCAATAGTTTTCTGGGCAATACGTTGTAACTGATCTCCAAACTTCCAGCCACTAGTGCAAGTATTTGGAAGTGATGTGGAACCTTGGGGAGCAACCGGGCTAAACGATTTGCACCGTAGTCGATCCGATTTTCTTTCAAGGCAGTGGCTTTCCACGACACAGCGGTGATCCGATAAGTTGATTCTATCATTTTGTTCGTTTTACTGATTAATATTGTTTATATTTCCAACAAAGTGTAATTACACAGTTTAATTAAATTTTAAAAAATAAAAATTAATTATCAAAAATTAAAAGTTAATATTTGACAAATATGTGCCTACATAAATGATATTAAATTATATATTTAAGATACATATTGTTTCTTGAAATATATTAATTAATAATCATATATTTGTAACTAGTATTTTTAAAAAATAATGGAAACATATTTTTCATAATAATATTTTAATTTAATTAATTATAAAAATAAAAGCATACATTTTGTAAATATATCATGGACGCTTATTTTTAAAAAGGTTAATATTTATAACTATAAAGCCATAGCACTATAAAAAAAAATTATCAATTCCAATTGAGAAATGAACGGCATGCAATGTGTAATGACAAGTCAATATTACTAAAACAGATAAATTGGAACCAAAAATATGACGTAAGTTCAAAATTCAATTTTACATAATACTCGTATGTCAAATTTCTTCACAATAGAAAATAAGTTCCAATATAACTTAAGTAAATATAATCAAAAGAAAAGGAAAACATAATTCTGCAATCTCATTCAACAACAAAATTATACTTCAATGACATTACTCGTTATATGTCAAATTTGTTAACAACTCATTTTTTTCTAATATTAGACGGTGTAATTTCAAAAACTATAATAACACAGTTATGTTAAATAAAGAAAATAAAGATAAATACGAGCAATTACATTGAATCACAAGAAGTAAAAATTGGAAAATGAGAAGAGATAAATGAAAGATAAATAATGTAAAAAATACATATATTAAGAAGTAAATACAAAAAGGAAATTAAAATAATAGAAATAAAAAATAAATTTAAAAGAAAAGAAATTAAAATAATAGAAAAAAATAAATTTAAAAGAAAAGAAATAAAATAATAGAAATAATAAAAAAATTAAAATAAAGAAACTAAAAATTCTCAACCCCCTGAGAATTTGAGAGTGTAATTACACCCTCTCAATTTTCCTATGATTTGATAATTACCTGGTCAAACAAACATGTCAAACTGTGCAATTACACCTAATTCCAATTTCCTTGTGGCTTTCCAAACAAGCTCTTAGTCTATTTATGTTTGTCAATCTTCCAGTTTGATCTGTACATGGAGAGGTGGTTGCAAGTAGGGGCGTACATGAATCAGGTTGGTTCGGGTTTTTCAAATATCAAACCAAACCAATTCAATTGCGTCAGGTTTTTAAATTTATAAACAAAACCAAACCAAACCAAACCAACAAAAATCGGGTTTTTCAACCTCAGATTTTCTCGATTTTTTCGGGTTATTCGGAATTTTTAGGTAAAGTCTTCATACAAAACATATAACTTGTGTTTCAAATATTTCTTTAGTCATGACAAGATAAAACTATCTAATAAGGTGTGCTTAAGACAATAACATAAAAAGTGAGATGCGTGATGACATTATATTAAAATATGCAACAAGAAAGGTAATGAAATCGCATAAGATCATGTTTCCCTGGGGTGCTTGCATGAGTTCAATATTTTTAATTTTTGAAAGGTTAAAGCCAAATTTTGCAGTAATTAATGTAATTGTTTCAATTTATTCTTTCGTATATTTTATATTTTGAAAGGTTAGCCTGATGTAGCCTATATGGCTAATGTGGTTTAGCTTTTTCCTTTCTCGACATGGCAGTAGAAAATATTTTTGTAAAGAAAGACCCAAAACAGATTTAAAGAGTGAATAAATTTCCGTGTGATTATGAATGATTATTCAAGCGACAAGAAGTGGATTTATTAGCATTTTGGTTTTGATTTGAGTTACTAACATTAATAGACTAGAAAACTTATTTGGCCATTCAAGATTCTAAGTTCAAGTTTGAAATAATAAGTTAAAAGACCAAAACTATGAAAAGATTTTAAAAATATTTATAAATTACATTTCAAATAACCTTTTATGTATAAAATATATTTTAAAAACAAATTGTATACACATAATGTCAGTTGGTTTGGTTCAGTTTGACTTTTTTTAGTTAAAACTAAATCAAACCAATTATGGTCGTTTTTTTTTTTTTTTTTTTTTTTGTGAATACCAAATCAAGTCAAACCAAATCACTAATCGGGTTTTTTTCTCGATTTGGTGCGGTTTATCCGTTTTCTTTGTATAACCGTAATTGCAAGAGTTCGAATACCAAAATCTTTCATTCATTGTCAGGTGTGTTTGATATGGAGGAAAACATTTTCTGAAAGATGTTTTTTTAGTTTTCTCATGTTTGGTTGGTTAATATGTTTTGAAAAACATTTTTTCATGAAAACAAGTTTCTTAAAATGAAGAGAATTACTTTCATAATGAAAATTGGAAAATAAGTTCCGTAAGTAACATTGCAAGACCATTACAATTGTTTAAAGAATTTCAGATTGAATTGCATATTTGCGATGAAAGAAAGCTCGAATATTCAAAAATATGATATTTTTTGTAGCTTGCGTGTAACTTTGCCTATTACTCCAATTTCAAGCCCATAAATCGATCAAGGCGACCATCATAGATGACTGATGGGAATCATTATTAAGACAATTAGGCATGAATATTCTATTGGATGCTTCATTTTTGTACGAAGAAGAAAAGGCCGACATATATGCTCAAAACCAAAAATCTAAGATAATCAAATCGAACTTTTAAGAACCAATTCAAACTAACTTGGTTAGAATTTGAATTGCGATTTCTTGAATCAAAATCTCGAAAATTCAAACCAAAATTTTCACATCCAATCCTAAATGTCCTACACTCCTAGTTTCTGAAGTACAATACCAATGATGCATGTACACTGAAGCAAAAGAAAAGATTAGGTTAAGTCAACCATCAAACTACTAAAATCCAGAAAACAAAATTTATTTAGATGACGTTTTTTCTAATCGATTATCAGCGTTCGCCAATTACAAAAACTGGAATTCTTGTATTAGAATGTCAATCCAACTAAGAAATGCAGATAACTCCACAAAAGTGCCTAAGGCATTAAATACATAGGTCCAATCCTTAACCCAACTCGTTTACCAACGAAAATTCAATTTATCGAACATTGGTGCTCACGCACTTGTAACCTTAGGGAATAACAGATTCAAAATCAATGTACCATGATCAAGCAAAAGAGATGAAAGAAAATGTGAAACAGCTACAATTTCCCAATTGTTTCCAGTTTAAAAATGATAAGTCGCTTGAGTTGATGATATTAGGTATAAGCAATTAGGACAGCAATTAAAGATGATCATCTAAACCATACACGATTCCATCCCCATCCCCTCCAAAAGGACATGTGAAAAAGGTCCTCACTGAAAATAATCTGCAAAAGTTGCTACAAAAACCTGAGATACAAGCATGAACGTCTCTGTCCACGATCAACATTCCTCCACGGAAACCGCCCTGGAAAATACTGGACATACCAGGCGTAGTTAGGTCCCTCAACACAGTATCTACCGCCCTCTCCCAAGAATAGATATATATATAGAAGCATCATTCAGTTTACCCCGCAGCACTTCCCCTAAGGTTGTAGAAATGCATTGATAGAATCAGATTGGCGATTCCAATTCAAGGGTTCTGCTCTATGGGCTCAGCTCCTGGGAAACCCTTTCCTCGTGTTCCTGGAGACATAGGTGACATACCAGATACTGGAGCTACCTCCATATTTGGTTTCGATTCCACTGATGCAGCTCCAGAAAATCCATCAATTGGTGCACCTACAGGCATCACGGATGGAGGAGCAACCTGAACGCTTGACATCCCTGGATCTGGCTCCATCTGATCGAATTTGCTTTGGCGAGGCCTCCTTTGATATCTATCACGGCTGCGGCTGCGGCTCCGGCTGTAGCTGCGACTACGCCTTGGGCTATAGCTACGGCTCCGGCTTCGGCTATAACTCCTGCTATAGCTCCTGCTTCTGCTGCGACTCCTGCTTCTACTACCCCATGTTCGAACCCTCTCTGGACTAGGGCTGTAACTTCTTCCTCGACTCCGACTTGGCATGTCTCTTCTATTGTCAAAACGTCCACCCCCACGACCTCTGCCACGTGCTCGCACATCTGAATTGTCATAACGATCATTCCTGTCCCAACCACCCCTGCCGCCACGGCCACCAAAATGGCTGTCCCTCATCCCACCACGGACGCCAAAGTGACCATCTCTCCCACCACGGCCACCAAAGTGACCATCTCTCCCACCACGGCCACCAAACCCGCCATCCCTCATCCCACCAAGACCGCCAAACCCGCCATCCCTCATCCCACCAGGACCGCCAAACCCGCCATCCCTCATCCCACCACGGCCACCAAACCCGCCGTCCCTCGCCCCACCACGGCCACCAAACCCGCCATCCCTCATCCCACCACGTCCACCAAACCCGCCATCCCTCACCCCACCACGTCCACCAGAATCCCCCCCCCCCCCCCCCCCCCCCCCCCCCCCCCAACGTGTGCGGCCCCCATCACCCTCGACAGGATCAAAACGGTTCATGCCACCTCTATCCCTGCCACCAGCACGTAAAGCCATCTCTCTCACATCCGGAGGCACTTGCTGATTTGCGCCTTCCAAAAGTTTAATAAGATCAGGAGTATATTTCCAGTCCTGATCAGATAAAAAGGTGTATGCAACACCAGTTGCACCAGCCCTGCCAGTTCTTCCAATTCGGTGAACATAATCCTCAATCCCAGTGGGAAAATCATAGTTGATCACCACTCTGCAGCATAGTAGGAACTTAAAATGATATAAATGGTTCATGATACTACAATGTCAAATAAAAAAAACCAAGGAGCATAATATTAGCAGTTCACATTAATAGATTTTTTTTTTTCCAAATTCTGGAGAAAATATCGAACACTCTCAGAACATCAGATGAAAAGGAGGTCCTCACCTTATATCAGGTATGTCCAGTCCTCTAGCAGCAACATCAGTTGCTACTAATATTGGGGTCTTACCAGAGCGAAATTGATTGAGAACCCAGTCCCTCTCACCCTGGGACTTGTCTCCATGAATAGCTGCAGCTCCAAAGCTTCTGCCAATACTGCGTGCAAGTTGGTCGCACAACTTTTTTGTGGAACAGAATATAATAGCTTTAGAACCCCTTTCTTGGGATCTAAGAATCTGCTCCAACCGTCTCTGCTTCTCCATTTGCGGGACTACTTCAATGTACTGCACAAGTATTTCACATTTGCAATAATCACAACAAAGGGACCTTTGTTTAAGCAAGCAACACTTTCATTTCTAATTAGTTTCACTCGAGATTGGTATAGGAGCTAAAACCCACAGTACTCACTTGTTTGGACTACCAAAAGATTTAAAACCAGTTTTCACACATTAAGCATGAAGAAACAAAGTTAGATGGATATATCGTGTTTGGCTGTTTGCATTTAGTATCTTGTGTCAATGTTTCAAATTTGATAAGATGGAACTTGTCATCTTATCACGTTGTCAAAAACCAACACACACAAAGTCAAACAACAAAGTATAGAGGGTAATATAATTAGTAATAATGAAACTACAGCATCATTACCTGTTTATCATATTTGGAATTAATAAATCAGGAGATCAATGATAAACGGAGAAATGTTTAAAACCAGAAAAACATCACTTTTTTTAAGTAGAAGGCAGCCTACAGTCAGTCACTAATTGTTGGAAAAGTCAGACAAATAAATAAGGGCAATCAAGTGATGATACCATAGTAGCTAACATAGATATTCCAGGCATTGTACATGAGAGTGGAAATAACTGCTTCGAATTACCTGTGTGATGGACTTGTTTGCTGCAAGCTGATCAACGTTCCCAATATTAACCTGGACAGGATTTTGAAGAAGATCACCAGCTATTTTTCGCACTTCTTTTGGCCAGGTTGCTGTGTACATAAGTGTTTGTCTTTGTGGGGGTATTTCATTTACAATCTTGCGGATCTGGGGTTCAAAACCCATGTCAAGCATTCGATCAGCCTCATCTAGCACGAGAAGAGAAACTTGCCTAAAGTCGATTCTTTTCATTTCAAGGATGTCATTAAGCCGGCCAGGAGTTGCAACAACAATATCTGTTCCGCGCTCTAGTTCTTTCAACTGGTGAACTTTAGGTGCACCTCCATACAAGCACTGAAACAAAAGAGTTGATCGATATCTTCTTCAAAAATTAACAGAGTGCAAATGAGAAACTGATCATATATCAACTCACCGTGCAAGAAACCCTTGCAGATCGACCAAACTTCAGTGCTTCATCTTGTATTTGTGTCGCAAGCTCTCGTGTTGGCGATAAAACCACCACTGTCGGGCCATTTTGAGGATTATTGCGCCGTCGTTTAAGGTGGACAAATGCAGGAATTAGATAGCCCAATGTTTTGCCAGAACCTGTCTTGGCAATGGCCACTATATCCCTATTTTGCAACGCTATGGGCCATGTTTGTGCCTGAATCGGAGTGGGTGAAGTGAATCCCGCCATATGAATCTGCAAACATGAAACAAAATGAATAGAGAGGAGAAGTGGAGAAGACATCTACACACAAGAAATCCAGCACAACACTAAAGCTAGTAGCATTAAAACTAATTTAATCTTTAAAAAAGAAAACGGCAAGATAGAAAAATGGAGGAATCCTAAAGAAACACATAGGATGCAGCTGCTTACTGAAGCAACTCGAGGCAACAAAAGGGAGCAACTAAAACAGAAGACCCGGAGCAATAAGCTAGAAACCCCAGTCATCTATTGGAATTTTCTGAAGGGCCAACCACCCTTCAAGAGCTACGCAACAGAGGCTCCAATTTCCATTTTGCAGCCTCAAAAACTCAGAATAGTTGTTGCCAAATTATGAGTAGGATAGCATTACAGCGTACGACATGTGCTCCTCCTGCGGAGCAGATATCGCACCTGCGACAAGCGACAATAGATAAGCTTGTGGCATGTTCTTAAAATAAAAATGGAAATGGAACAAAGCAGATCCTAAAATCCTTCAAATTACCAACAACTGATCACATTTGAGAAGAACACTTACCTCTCTCAGTATTTCTGGAGGGAAGCCAGTATCTTCAAATGCCATGAATGGAGCAGGTACATCACCACCCTAGACAATTAATTAAACATCAGGACCGCCAAATTTCAGAATAACCAATGAAACCCATGGATAGCAAATGAAACGTGGACAAGTGTACTCAAGACTATCTAAACCACAAAGCTTATACCAATGACTGACAACAACAAAATTACATCAAGTGCAAACAATTCTACGATAAACTTCAACTGGAACTCACAACAACAGAAGCAAAGAAGGCAACACAAGGCCCCAAAAAAGTATTGACACGTACAACAACACTGTAGAACTTTAATTGCATATACACCACAGGCATCCGCTAACATAAACCCAAAAAAGATGACGAAAGAACTAACATGACCACAAAGATGGAGGAATTTGAACCCCTGAACACCAATAGTCTAGTTGTTCAGATCTCGTGAAAAGATTGTATGGGAGGTTCAAGCAGAAGACAGGAATGACAACACATGACTAGATTCAAAATACCTTGCCATATTCAATCATTTAAACGAGCCCAGAAATAGGTGAAAATAGCACAGGCATATAACTCATTCTTCAGTTACTTTAAGAAACAGAATAGTATGTCAGCTGCTGCCTCTTCTTGCTTTAATAATTGGTTTTCTTGTGTGTCAGTGGAGGCAACCACATTTTTATTTATGATGTTTTACGTTGCTCTAGAACCGACATTTAAGTGTAATTCATACCATCAAAACAAAAGCCTAACTGACAAAGACAACCGTCTTTGACACTTGAGTTTGTGGTTGTGTTGTAAACTAAAAACAAGTATCGACTTGGATGGGCACAAATTCTGGATATTCTAAGTAATATTTGTGCACACTTAACTTCAAACTTGCTACTGAGAAGTTCAAGCAAATTCCAGTCAGTCATGCTCATCTAACAACATACTATTACATATTGATGATTTGAAGATACCATGCCAGAACAATATAAAATGTTACAGTGGTATCTAATTATTCTACTTAAAATAGTATAGATCACAAGTCATAGCCAAAACAAAAAGAAGAAGAATCAGAAAGACGAGCTAAAAAATTTAATGAAACAAATCCACTCGGTTGATGCCAAAAAAGGAAACAGTAAAATTAACAGCATCTCTAACTGCTTTGTAAAACATTAACTTACGAGAGCGAATATGTCATCACAACAAGAAAATCCCTACTAGTCAGATGGCCCTCAGTATAACTTTTAATTGTGCTTCGACAAACACAACATCACAACCAACACATTAATTGCTAGAAAGATTCCCAGAGCTATCAACTAAAACATGTATTCCAAAAGTAAAGCATAAGGAACCGCCCCCCCCCCCCCGGCCCAAAAGCCCCTCTCTTCTCAAATAGTTGAGTTCAATCCTGTGGGCGTCCTATTCAGGGAAGGGTGGAGAGATTGCCCGGGTTGGGGGTTGTACACATAATGGTTCTCTGATTTATTTACTTCAAAAATTTCAGCTGATATGTAAGAAAAGACAGTGTTCACATATTCCTATATTATTTTTAATACTCCATTACCAGATATAATGCTAGTTTTACTCCATAACTATATGACAACCACTGATTGATCAAGCAAACTATATGACAAGTACTTGAATTTCAGTTGATAACATTGCACAAACGTGATCATTTAGAACATTACAGAAAGAACATGAAATCTCCAAGAGCAAATCAAGCCAGCCTGACTGATAAACATGAACAGGTTCACTTCCTTTACTTGATGGGAAAAATTGGATCAAAGCAACAGATTATGATTGGATACATACTGTCGCGGTCACTTCATGCTTCTGAAGGTAAACCTCAACGGACGACGAATGAATGGCTCCTGGAGGTCCGGTGAGTGTTGCAGGTGGCCTCGTGAGGTTAGGATTTGGAAATGGAGCGCCAGCAGCTGCTTGACCATACATATTTTGCATTGGAGGACCACCCATGCTATTGAACCCACTCGGACGAGCTGGTACTGGATTTTGAAGCGGAGGATCACCCATTCTCATTTCCTAATGAACAATTGCAACAACAAATGTCTACATTCAGCCTCTCATAATACAAAAACATTCAGAATTGGAAAATATATTAAATATAAATATCTTAAAACTGCCTAGCAATATAACATATGAAGCAAGGACTTGCCTATGTTTTCAAAATAAGTATGACGTAAAAAAGCTTTAGGATGAAGATGACTGTGATTCTGGCAACATGTCATATAAAGTTACAAATAAAAGACAAAACGAATTGCGTGGAAAGTGATAATAAACATGGACCTGGGAAGTCACATCTAAATAAAATATGCGAAGACTGATATAGAAATAACATACATGTTGATTTCTTGCTACAGGTATAGCTGCAAGCTTGGGTTGCTGAGGCGGAGGCCTAGTCCGACCATCCATATTACTGTTGTAATAATAGTCATTTCCTCCTCTTCCAAGTGAGTTTTCCTCATAACCCTTTGATCCAACTGGGGGCATATCCGGCTCATGACCATGTGCCATACTTGAGCTCATCTGACCAGGAAAGCGTGGACCAGGCAGCTTGTGACCTGAATCATTTGCGTTTTGCTGCCATTGACCCAAAGATGATGGTTGTTGAACATTTACTGAAGAACCATCAAATTGCAAAGGCTGAGAAGACATCTGAGGTCTGATAACAGAACCAGTCCCCACAGGCAGATTCTGAGCGGAGGATACCCCAGTTTGCTGAACTTGTTGAGGCGAAAACCCAACTTGTTTCCCTTGGGGGAAATCGGCATCTTCCCTTGGCTGAAATCCCACTTTATGTTCTTGTTGATGGGAAAACTGTTGATTCTGTGAAAGGTGCTGATTTTGCTGCTGGGGAATTTGCTGTCCCTGTGGAGGCAAATTCTGTGGATACGGAATATGCTGTGTCTGGTGATGAGAAAATTGATAACCATGCGGTTGTCCCATTTGTACACTTGGGAATGCTTGTGCTTGGGGGCCAAGCTGCTGTGGCATTATTTGTTGCATTGCTGGTTGAGAAACATGTGGTCCTGGCTGATTCGGAGTTTGTCCCATTTGAGATGGCATCTGATGACCAGGTTGCTGGATCATTTGAGACCGATGCTGCGGCATAAAGGATACCTGTTGCATGGCAGGACCCACTGGTGATCCTTGTTGCTGCCCTGTTGAAACACCCTGTGATCCATGTGGTACCTGTTGTGTTCCTTGTGGATGTTGCGACATCTGTGTCATTGGTTGGCCTTGCTGAGTATAGGCCTGCTGGCTCTGTTGGCCTTGTTGAGTATAGGCCTGCTGGCTTTGTTGGCCTTGTTGAGTATAGGCCTGCTGGCTCTGTTGGACTTGTTGAGTATAGGCCTGCTGGCTCTGTTGGACTTGACCATCGTTTCGTTGCACTGGGCTAGCTCCTGGTATAGGAGCCAACTTAGGTGCAGAAGCTTCTGGAGGTGGACCAGACGGCAGTGGAGGAGGTAAAGCTGCTGGCTTCTCGTACTGAGTAACATTAGTTTCTGCATTCCAGTAGTACAATAACCCAGTACTATTATCAATTAAGCCCTTCCAAGGTTGCGTGCACTGAAGTTGGATCATCGGGTGGTTAACGAGGCCCTAAGGAAGCCGCAGCTGCCTCAGGAGTTGCCATACTTGAGCTACCTAAGGCAATCCACAAAAAAGGTATTATATACGAATTGACCAGATACAACGACAAGCAAAGGTTATTGTAGTACGGACTAAACGTCAATATGGTAACAAGGATACTATCATCCAGTAATAAATCAGATAATAATTGAACAGATATTCCCAATGAAAAAAATCCAAAGTCCTACCAGATTACTATTCTTCAGGCATAAAAGGCCCAAATGGCAGTTTACGTCTATCGAGTTGAAGCGCAAACTTAGCAAAAGGAGACATTTCTAGCATTCTCAACCCGATATTGGCTGTGAATGGTGAAGTTGTAATATTAACCTATGTTGCTCGGACTCTTCAAAAATACCAACGGGTGCGTTTTGGATTCTCCAAAAGTAGTACATTTTTGAAGGACCCGACATGAGTGCGGCAACATTTTTGGAGAGTCCGAGCAACATAGATATTAACATCTTAACTACCAAGATAGGAAACCAGTATCCACGAATCCATTCGTGGTGGAAACAAGCCGACAAATTACAGAAGCTTGGAACAAAATTAGAGATTCTGACTTTTTACTTTCCTTTTTCGCTTTCTTGTCTTTTTTAATTCTTGTTGGACCCTTCGGATTTTTTGAATTTATACGAAAGCACCTGGGGCTTAAATTTGTTTTAACAAAAGAACAATTCTATCTATTCAGCTTCAGCTCCCACGGTTAGGTAAACAGAAGGATTAGTCAATCACCTAGACAAGCATTCTCCCTCTTTTTTTTTTTTTTTTTTTTTTTTTTTTTTGAAACAGGTGACATAAGCATTCTCCCTCTTTTCGTTTCCAAAAACTCAAAAACCAAAATCAACAAACATACCAGTGTAATTCCACAAGTGGGCCTACCTTTGTGGGGAGAGGCTGTTTCCGATAGCATCAAAAACCAAAATCAGAAACAAAAATACAAAACCTAAAAAACATATCCCAAACACAGCACTTCAAGCCAAAAAAAAAAAAAGCACTTCAAGCCAAAAAAAAAAAAAAATTAGTGAACCACGAAAACAAGAAAATTCCAACTAGTTCACGCATAACGTAGGACTGTTTACTACATCGCACAACCGCAAAAAAAAAAAAAAAAAAAAAAAAAAACAAACAAATAAACAGATGCAAGTAGTTGATGACAACAACAACAGAATTGATCTGCGAAGACTCAAACCTTAAATGAGAAACCTTAGCCGAATCTTTTTGTTGCGACGAACTATGCTTTTCCGTGAAATGGTGAGTGAGGATTGGAACGCTTAATTTGAAGTGTTTAGGGTTCAGGTCTTTCAACAAGATAAATTGCCTGCTTGCTGGACCACTCTCTTTAAATATGGACCTTCCTCAATGTTGGGTTGTAGGACCAATTTTTGGGTGGGCTGCGTTTTGTTTTCATAAATAAATAAATATTGATGTCATCAACAAAATGAAAAAACTCAATATTTTTTTTTTGGTAAGAATATAAAGGTAATAATGAAATATCCTTTTTCATCTAGTATTTGCGGTGAATTTCCTCATTAAGTAGTCATGCATTACGATTGGAGGCGGGATATTTGGTACGATTCTTACAGTACTGTTCGAAGAGTCAATAAGCTAATTCCTGCAAATGTATATTTGATGGTTGCCCACCTTAACCAAAAGCGGTTATAGATGTTATAACTTTCTTCCTTGATACTGGAGAAAAAATGCATGTATAGTCGTGAAGTAGAACTTGCTTTCTAATGGATATTTGTGTGATCTTTTTCATGTTTATATCAGTAAAGCACTACGTGATATGATTTTTTATTTGTCTAAATAATAAGTATTGGTCGTGTTGTGCGCATAATTGATGACAGTTATCTAATTTACTATAACATAGTAATCGAATCTGCTAGTATCTGCATTAATATTAAAGATTAAGTAGTATATTTCTTCCACAGACTAATATGGTCTGTTGGGTGCTTTAATCTACAAATTCCATTCACTCATCAGCAAAAAATTTATAAACCTATCTCTGTACACTGTGATAATAGTGTAGACCTAATTTTTTTAATCTATTTAGGTCATTAAGGAAGGAGTTGAGGGAAAGCCGAAACAGTAACCTGTTCGGACGAAAGAATGCCTCCCAGCTGTCATTGTGTGGCAGACTTGACATTTTACATTTTGCAATACAATTGAAACATTTGAATCTTTATTCATACAACACGAGTCAACTGAACCTATTTGGAGATGCTAGTATAGTTAGTGAGATGCAGTACAAATGAGGACCATTCACATCTTTCTACCTTCTAAAAATAGGACAACAAAAGCAATAAGCATGCGTATTGCTTCCATTCAGGCTACTGATACAAAGGTTTCATCATGGTCAATTCCTTCTTCTTGATTGTACCCTTTTACTACCAGTCTCGCCTTGTTTCTTGTGATTTTTCCTTGATCATCAAGTTTATTTTCGAGTAATTAGGTAGGAATTCGTTAATTAATTTTTTGTCTTTATTTTTGTTTGTCTAAAATTACTATTTTTTCCTTTAATATTGCACATTTTTAAAAATAAAAGGTGCATGCAAAAATCACCTTACCAAAAAAAAAAAAAAAACATAAACATGGATTGGGGATTAAAACATACCTCCCTTGATAATAATTAATTTTTGAATGAATAATAAATGTTGGTAGTAATGAAATTTTATCTGATACTCACCGACACGGTAAGTGAATTTATTGGTATCTACATTAATTTTAAAAATTAAAAGTTATGGTACCTCTAAAAATTTTATAAGTCATCATACGTCACAATCCAAAAGGTTTATTCACTCATCAAATAATATGATCTTGATTTTACTTTTGCACCATGTCATAATGCTCTCAGAGCTAAATTGTTTGGATAACCGAGCCATTGAAAAGGGAGTTAATGAATGAAATTCTCGCATTTAACTTTTAGCGACTAGATATTTACTTGCCTAAATTGCTATATTTGTCTTAACATTGTCTTTTAAAAAACATGGTATTTAAAATGAGCACTAAAATATTAATTAACATAACTTTAGTTGGTCACTTGCTTATGAATTTGAAAAGGATATGAAAATAGAAAAACAAAATAAATTCTAATAAAACTTTTAAATTACTTAAGGCACGTATGTCTAAAAATGGAATACTAAATTTACGTAATCTAACATTCAAATCTATATTTAATAAGTGAATAGTTGTTGTATGAATTCTGCATCATAGAATAGTACAAACAACAACATAAAGTGTGTGATTGATTTGGGTTGGGCTTTTAACTACTCTAATAGAAGAGTTGTTTGCCCTTTAATTTTTTGCCCTTTACAAGAATTGTACGGTGGCTTATTCTTACCAGTTACCACATGTATTACACTTTTTTTTTTTTTCAGCAAACCACTTATACTATCCACTTATACACTTTCTTTCAGACTTATGGTTCTTTATATTCTCAATCTTCCTTTTGGCTATTCTGCTCTACTTTATTGGCTTAAATGAATAAATATATTGTTGGAATCACTTCATACAAATTTTTGTTCGAAGATCTTGTAAAATAAAATTCAACTTGAATCTGATGAATTTAAATTACAACAGAAATCCTACTCCATTTTCTCTCTCCAAAAGAAGATGCAGATGTAGAGAAAAAGAGAGTAGATCAGAATGTCAAAGATACAACTTTTTGTATTATACACCATAAGCTTGATCATGTAAATCAGAAAGAAATATTTTCACACATAACGATTTCTGAAGTATGATATTTGATAGAGTTTTCTATGTTTGAACTAAAAAAAAAAAAAAGAGAATTACACCTATAAAATCCGATTCCGTGAAATCTCTGTCAAAAGTAATTTAGAACTATAGGTTCTTCTTGGATATTTTATATGCATGTTGTCATGATAATTGTTTTGAGTTTCCATTCTAATGCACTAACGGTGTTTGGTAATATACATGAAACAATGCACTAACGGTGTTTGGTAATATACATGAAACAATTGAATAATGTTATTTTTTTGCTTCTTTGTTGGGTTCTTTCTTTTGCCTATTTTTCTCCATTGATATTCTTTTATTCTTTTATTCTCCTATTTTTTCTCTCTTCTAGTTCTTTTCTATACTTACTTTGCTTCTCTGGAGTATTGCATGCAAGTAACTTTGTTTATTTCATATTTTCATTAAGAAATTTGTTATTTTAAAATTAGGTTTTTGAGAATTCAGTCAATATCAAATGATTGAAAGTTTGCCAAATACATATAAGACTTTTTGGGGTTCAATGGGAATAAATAAGCAAGGACTACGATGAAGCTACTTGATAGTAGTGGGGGTCAACTCATATTGCAAGGTAAAGAATGAACTTTACGCTTCCATGAAAAACTATAAGATTTTATACAGTTACTTATCGTCTCAAATATATTGTAGAACCTTATTTAATCAATTTATTCAGAGTATCTTCCTTATTTGTGCAGTTGCAAAATACATTTAGTTAGTTAAACTTTACTATTCTCCATTCCAAGTGATCCTGACGTTATATTTCAAAGTGGCAAACCGAGACGATATAATACACCTCCAAGGAATGATCACCAATTATGAGAAGGTCCATGAAATAACATGGTATCTCCCTGGATAGCTTAGGTAAATATGCTCTCAATTTTGTAGCTCAATGAGATGTTATTGCTTCATCCATAAGTATTTTTGAAAAATTGTGTCATTGGTGTTTGAAGTTTTCTCTTGAGTTTTCTTTATCTAAGATCTGAGATGCGATACATCGAGAAGAATAATTTTTCTAATGTGAAATTTAAAGAGTCAAATTGTTTTTATCTAAGATTTTTAAGTCCACTTTATGTGTTTTTGTTCAATATATCATTTGCAGACTGTAACTGTTCTTTAATAAAAAATTATGAAGTTGCCAATACTTTGAAAATTTATCTAGAAACCTTTAAAGATATATGATTTATTTTAAGTTGGGACACTCAACAATTCAAGTCTTCTAAGTTTGTAAGTTCTGAAAGAAAATTAATGATTTTAGTTTTGCAATGCGAAACTCTATTTGAACATTCTTTTTCTCTAATTTGAGTACTGCATCATTATTGAGCTTACTAACTAATATTCTTGAACCAATAAGGTTTAGTTGTAGTTAGAGTTGAGATTGATACACAAGATGACTTTGTATAAGTTGAATAAGCGTTTATCTTGAGCTTAGGCTCGATTTATAAATAGACTTCTGTCACGACCCGAGCTACGGGCCGCGACGGGTATCCGGGGCTAACCACCGAACACCACCCACTTGCCTGCTTATCTGCTATTATTCATACTATATGCTCATAATCATGTCAAAACTAGAATCTTTCTGAAATACCTTTTGCTTTTATAAACATAAGCCCTTCGGCTATCCAAAATAATATATACATGCATATACATGAAAGCCATGGGACCAGACTATCCACACTGCGTACCTACGAGCCTCTACTAGAATACTAGACATCTGGATGGGACAGGACCCCGTCGTGCCCAAAATGAATATACAGATATATATATATATATATATATATATATATATATATATATATATATATATATATACCAAAAGAGAAATACATGGCACTTCCGAGTATGGAGTGCTCTCAATCAACTGCTAGCTCCTATGAGTCTGGGACACCTCCCTGTCTACCTGTGGGCATGAACACAGCGTCCGAAGAAAGGACGTCAGTACGAATATTGTACCGAGTATGTGAAACATAAACAGTAATGAAGCATCAATAAACTGAGGAGCAATCTGTAACTGGCTGAAACATAAGGATGATCATGCATGCTGACTTACTTTCGTACTCATCATCATATCATATATACATAACTGTAATAACTACCCGACCATATAGGTGCGGTGTAATAATCAATATCATTAGCATCATCAATAGCTCGCGTCCGGGCATCCCGCGTCCGGATATTATCTCACGCCGCCTACTAGCTGTGTCTGCCCATGCCATTTGGCCATGGTGTGTATAGCTGCCCGCCTTGGCGGTGACTGCCCGGCCATATAGGCACGGTGTGATATCATTATATGCTCACTACATCGTGCTTATCATAATATGCTTATCATAACATACTTATCATAGCTCAACATAGTATGCTTGACATCATATACGTATTACAATACATGACAGGGACTCTTAGCTATTCATACTTTATCGGGGCGACGTAAGGTCGTGGACCCCCGATGTCATTATGAGCATTCTTACGTATTCGCTCACCTTGAAGGAACAAGCATAAGGTGAGTGTGCACAATGATCAATATCATCAATTACATATATTACATCATTAGCTTCTTAGAGCATCATCTCATAGCTATAGCATTTCTAGACTTTAGCTTGCTATCATCATTTTCGTATTCATCTTATTTTTCTTATCTCGTATAGCTATTCACGAGAGAGGACTCTTAACTTTCTTGGAGATGGAACATTCATAGTAAAAGAGGAATTTCATGCCATAGGACTCATGCCTTAGAAGGAAAGGGGTTAGCCTCACATACCTTTGCCGCTTAACTATTCTAAAGGTGCTCGCTCGTGCTCCTTGAATGCACTCGTTTTACCTTCAATGGAATTCGTATCACATTAGCTATAAAATCGTAAAATCATACTTACTAAAGCTATAGAAATTTGGGCAGCGCTTCCTTTGTTTATACTACTTTCCGCCATATTCCATGTCAATTCCCAACATTCATAATAATCATCACAATATGATTAACAACAAGCATCATTCTTTCATATGATTCGCTTTTCATAATTCACCTCAATTTCCCATAATCATGACTAAAAACCCGTCATCGTATTCTTTCGTATCCAATGCTCATTTCATGTTCTATAGGTCATTTACAACCTATTTATATCATCAACATATTCATTTCCATGATTCAATCCACTACTAATCACTAATGACATTATTCATCCCTTTAATGACCCATTTGTTGTACTCTTCTACAATCCATGAATCTTACTCAATAATACTTCAAATAGCATGAAAAGTTCATGAAACTTACCTTAGATGTTTTAGGAACAAGCCTTGGTTGCTAATAACCTCTTTAAGCAAAACCCTAGTTTTTCTCCATTTGGATTTCTTGACTTGGATGATCTTTGGTGATTTCTTTACTCTTGATTCACTTATTTAATGTTTTTGATCCTCAAATATCCTTGAAAACTTGTGTAATAAATGTAGAGAGAGATTCTAGAGAGAAGTGGTGTAGTGTAGAAATGAAATGAAATAAGCCTTAGTCCTCATATTTAATGAATTCGAAATCAGGCCGAGGTGAACGGTGATCGTCACGGAGGCTTTGCGGTCCGTATTCCACTTTACGACCGTCCCTCGTGGTCGTATTTAACCTTGCGAACTAGAAACCTTGGCAAAGATGCATGGTGATTTACGACCATGGTTTACGGGCCGTATTTCACTTTACGGTCCGTCCACCAGTCGTTTTTAACCATTTCTCCACCGGCGTAAGTTGAAACCTTTGCATGCCATTTTACGACACAGTGATTTACGGACCGTATTCCACTTTACGATCCGTATTTGGACTTCACGACCACTGGGCAGTTTTGCCAACTTCCAACGTTTCACAATTCTAGACTTTTTATTCTACTCATTCCCATCCATTTACATACATTGCCCATGAAACATTATACACTCGCACTCCTCGCTCTCATCACTAGTTCGTCCACTTGCGTACCAACGGGAAATTTTCCGAGGTGTAACAACTTCAATGGAAACATATAATTTTATTGTTACACCTCGGAAAATTTCCCGTTGATGTACAGTGAATAGACGAGCGAGGGGTATGAGGTATACGAGGTTTGGACAAGTAAGAGATAGTATTTGATGATCCTAATTAAGATTTCCAAAGACATTCGAGTTAAGGAAAGAAAGTTGTTAAGGGAAGCGAGTCACATGTTGAGTAACGGATAGGAATTACGAGTATTGAGTTAACGATGTTTTACATGATGCCCTAAGGAAGAGTTATAACGTCCCTTATATTGGTATTGAAGTGATAAACAAGTGTTAAGAAGGTTCCATAAGGATCGGAGATCAAAAGAGTCGACGAAACAACTCTCGGAAAACTGGACAAACCTACGGCCAGACATACTGGCCATATAAAATGTATGGACCGTATGTCCAACCGTAGATTCAGCCCGAGAATACTATACTCCAATGGACCGCATCTACGGCCAGACATACGGCCCGTAGAAAACATACGGACCGTATGTTGGTCCGTATATCTTGGTTGGGGCTGAACTTGATTTTATATAAGGGACCCTTTTTCATTTCATTTCAATTCATCTTCCACCTCCACACTCCAAGAGACCTCTAGAACATTCCAAACATTTCATCCATGAGAAATCAATAGAAATCAAAGATCAACAACAAGAACTAGAGTGAATCAAGTGGAGGAAAACATCTCTAAAGTCATTCAAATCAAGAAAATCCTAAGAGAGATGAAATAGGTTTTGGTGGAAAAGGTGAATTGTCATCCAAGGCTTATTCCTCCATCATCCAAGGTAAGTTTCATGATCTTTCTATGTTGTTTGAAGTATTTATGAGTTGAAACACATGGATTGTGGAAGAGTATAGGAAATGGGTCATAAATGTGTGAATAGTGCCATTAATGAGTAGTAGTGGGATTGAATCATGAAAATGGATGCGTTGATGTTATAAATGCGTTATAAACGATATTTAGAACATGAGATGAGTATTGTATGAGAAAGAATGCGACAATAGACTTTGGTCATGATTTTGGAGAATTGAAGTGGAATTGTGAAATGCGAATTATGTAAATGAATGACGATTGTTGTTAGTGATATTATGATGGTTGTTATGAATGTTGGGAGTTGATATGGAATATGGCAGAAAGTAGTATAAACAAAGGAAATGCTGCCCAAATTTCTCTAGCGTTAGTAAGTACGTTCTCATGATTGTTTTAGTTAAGCCCGGTTGTGTTACACCTCGAAAAATTTCCCGTTAGCGTACGTGAATAGACGAGCGAGGGGTATGATGTATACGAGGTTTGGACAAGTAAGAAATAGTATTTGACGATCCTAATTAAGATTTCCAAAGACATCCGAGTTAAGGAAAGAAAGTTGTTAAGGAAAGCAAGTCATATGTTGAGTAACGGATAGGAATTACGAGTGTTGAACCAATGGTGTATGAATGATGCCCTAAGGAAGAGTTATAACATCCCTTAGAATGGTATTGAAGTAAGGAACAAGTGTTAAGAAGGTTCCACAAGGATCGGAGATCAAACGAGTCGACGAAACGATTTTCGGAAAACTGGACCAACCTACGGCCAGACATACTGGCCGTATAAAATGTATGGACCGTATGTCCAACCGTAGATTCAGTCCAGTAGAGCATACTTCATTGGACCAGATCTACGGCCAGACATACGGACCGTATAAAACATACGGACCGTATGTTGGTCCGTATATCTTGGTCGGGCTGAAATGGATTTTTAATATAAGGGACCCTTTTCATTTCATTTTCATTTCACACTTCACCTCTACACTTCAAGACCTCTCTAGAATATTCCACCCACTTCATCCATAAGAAAACAAGAGAAATCAAAGATCAATATCAAGAATTAAGGTGAATCAAGTGAAGGAAACCCATTAAAAGTCATCCAAGTCAAGAAATCCCAAGAGAGATAAAGTAGGGTTTTGGTGCTAAGGGTGAATCACCATTCTAAGCTTATTCCTCCATCATCTAAGGTAAGTTTCATGATCTTTACATGTTGTTTGAAGTATTTATAGGTTGAAACACATGGATTGTAGAAGAGTACAACAAATGGGTCATCAAATGTGTAAATAGTGTCATTATTGAATAGTAGTTGGATTGAATCATGGAAATGAATATGTTGATGTTGTGAATACGTTATAAATGATATTTAGAACATGAAATAAGTATTGGATATGAAAGAATACGACGATGGACTTTTAGTCATGATTGTGGAGAATTGAGATGGAATTGTGAAATGCGAATCATATGAATGAATGACGATTGTTGTTAGTGATATTGTGGTTGTCGTTATGAATGTTGGGAGTTGATATGGAATATGGCGGAAAGTAGTATAAACAAAGGAAATGCTGCCCAAATTTCTATAGCTTTAATGAGTATGTTTATGTGACGATATAGCTTATGTCGATACGAATTATCTTGAAGGTATTAACGAGCGCATTAAAGGAGAACGAGCAAGCGATAGAATAGCTAAACGACAAAGGTATGTGAGGCTAATCCTTTCTTCTAAGGCATGAGTCCTATGGCATGAATTTCCTCTTTAATTACAAATGTCCTATCTTCAAGAAGGCTACGAGCCATTATGCACGAATAGCCATGCGAGATCAAAGATATGTTACGACTATGATAACGATAATGACAAGCTAAGTCTAGAGATGCTATAGGCTATGATATGATGCTCCTATTAAGCTAATGAAGCTATCCATAGTTCATTGATGTTGACCATTGTATACACTCACCTTATGCCCATTCTTCCAAGGTGAGGTGGAATGCTTACGAAGGCTCCATAATGAAATCGGGGGTCCACGACCTTATGTCACCCCGACATGACTATACTTGCTTCCAAGTTCTAATGTATGAATTGATGATATGTGTATGATGATATTAAATTATGATGAAACCATGATATGAATATGACATGAATGATAGTGATGACTATGATGATGTATAATGTACGATGATAAATGTATGATATGTATGATGATACGATTCCACCGCGCCTAGATGGCGGGCATGTCACCGCTAAGGCGGGCGCATATGATTCCACCGTGCCTAGATGGCCGGACATATCACCGCTAAAGCTGGCTGCTATGATTCTACCGAGCCTAGAAGGTCGGGCATGACACCACTAGTGGGCGGCATATGATGGTTACCCGGACGCGGGTTAACGACATGATGATATATGATTGATGTTATGATGCATGTATGGCAGGACGATGTAAATGTGATATGATAAGGCACATGCTATGATAATGTACATGATATGCTTATATGATGAATGTATATGAAATGTATCTATAATTACAAGAGGTTGTATCCTCTACCCATGACTCATGATATTCTTATTATGTTTATTTCATTCCTGCCTTACATACTCAGTACAATGTTCGTACTGACGTCCTTTTCTTTGGACGCTGTGTTCATGCCCACAGGTAGGCAAGGAGACGGTGCCGATCCATAGGAGCTAGTAGCTGACTTGTGAGCACTCCATTGTCCGGAGGTGCCATTGATTATTCTTTTGGTACATATATGTGTATACTCATGATTGGGCACGACGGGGTCCTGTCCCGTCCATATGTCTAATACTCTAGTAGAGGCTCGTAGATACGCATGTGTGGGTAGTATGGTCCCACGGTCTCCATGTATATGTATGTGTATGTATATATGTATTATTTTGATAGCCGAAGGGCTTATGTTTATAAAGGAAATTACGTTACATATGATGATATATTTCTATGATTATGAGCATATAGTATGAGTGAGAGCAGATAAGTAACGAAGATGAGCGGTGTTCGGTAGGTAGCCCGGACACCGTCGCGGCCCGTAGTTCGGGTCGTGACGAAGTGGTATCGAGCAATTCGGTCCTAGGAAGTGTCTACGAGCCGTGTCTAGTAGAGTCTTGTTTATGGTGTGTTGCGCGCCACGCTAATAAACAGGAGGCTACTGGACATTTAGGAAAAATGACCATCTTTCTTCATATGAAATCGTGCGTTAGAGCCGAGTATAAGATTTAATCCTCCCTAATGAGTATGTTGTGATTTCAGAATGCCGCCAAAAGGAAAAGCTAAAGCCGCCCCGAGGGGCAAGACTACGACAAAGAGGCGGGCAGAAAGAGAGCCGCCCATGAATGCAAATGAGGATGAATCACATCATGAGGCTTTATCTAGTGCCTCCACTACTCCGCCTATTACGGAAGAGCAAGAAGGGGCTTCAGCTCCAGCTCCTATGCCTCCAGTTCCTCCACCGGCTACATCGGGTCAACAAGTGACCGAGGCTATTAATTTATTGACACAGTTGGTTGCCGCTCAGGCACAAAGGCAAAATACGGGCCCAAGTGATCGTTCAGCTAGTACTAGAGCCCGTGACTTCATGAGCCTAAATCCTCCGAAATTCTTTGGGTCAAAACCGGATGAAGACCCGCAAGGCTTTATTGATGAAATGCTAAGAACATTGCGGATTATTCATGCTTCCGAGACCGAATCAGTGGAGTTAGCATCATATAGACTCCGAGATGTGGCGGTATTATGGTATAACAATTGGATAGCGTCGAGGCAAGAGAATGCGCCTCCTCCCGTGTGGCAAGAATTTGTTGATGCCTTCCTTCGTCATTATTTGCCGCCCGAGGTCCGCCGAGCTAGAGCGGATAGATTTTTGAATTTGAAGCAGGGTAACATGAGCGCCCGGGAGTATAGCCTTCAATTTAATTCTTTGGCTAGATATGCTCCTACTATGGTAGCCGACATGGGCGACCGGGTGCACAGATTCGTGAGTGGCTTAGGGCCGCATTTATTTAAGGATTGCCTAACGGCTTCGTTGCAAGATGGGATGGATATTTCCCGTATTCAAGCACATGCCCAAAATCTTGAAGGACAACAACCTCCGCAGAAGGGTGATCGTGATGGTGATAGAGGGCAAAGCAAAAGGGCTAGATCTATGGGTACAGGCGGTGATTATAGAGGGGGATCGAGACAGACATATTCTAGGCACTCAGGCCAGTCAGTGACGAGTGCACCTCCCCGGTTCACAGGCAGGAAATCTGATCGCTCTTTTCGTTCAGGACAGGGCCAGAGTTCGAGGGCCCCAGGTTCTCAGTTTGGGGAGATTACGGTCGGGGAGACCACCGGTTCCCGATGCGACCGGTGTAGAAAATTGCACTCGGGGCCATGTCGCCGGGGCACGGATGCATGTTATATTTGTGGGCGGACGACACTTGATGCGAGACTCGTCCCGGTGAGGTATGGCGGAGGTGGGGTTCAACCCACGGGATCGGCGGCGGGATCCTCTTCGGCACGTCCTACAGGGCAGACTCCCCAGACTCCGGGTCGAGGTAGAGGCCGAGGGGGAGCATCCGCGGTGTGCCACACAGCACCGCTTATATGCTTTAGCCGGACGGCAAGATCTCGAGTCGTCTCCAGATGTGGTCACAGGTACATTGGTCGTGTTTTCTCATGATGTGTATGCATTGATAGATCCGGGTTCCACGTTATCATATATTACCCCCTATGTTGCTAATCGTATTGGGGTGAAACCCGAGTCGATCAAACCTTTCGAGGTATCCACTCCGGTTGGTGATCCCGTGATAGCTAAACAAGTGTATAAAGATTGCATAATTGTGATATGCGATCGCCAAACCAAAGCTGATTTAATGGAGCTAGAAATGCTAGATTTCGATGTTATAATGGGTATGGATTGGTTGGCCTCATGCTATGCTAATGTCGATTGCCGAATGAAATTAGTTCGATTTCAATTTCCGGGAGAGTCCGTACTTGAATGGAAAGGTAATACAGCATCCCCAAGGGGTAGGTTTATTTCCTACCTTAAGGCAAGAAAGATGATAGCTAAGGGCTATATTTATCATTTAGTCCGAGTTCATGATACCGAGGCGACATCGCCAACTTTCCAATCTGTTCCGGTAGTGAATGAGTTTCCGAATGTATTTCCAGATGAGCTTCCAGGCCTTCCTCCAGAAAGGGAAATTGATTTCGCCATTGATGTGTTGCCGGATACTAAACCTATTTCTATTCCTCCTTATCGAATGGCTCCGGCAGAATTGAAAGAATTAAAGGCTCAGTTGAAAGATTTGCTCGAGAAGGGGTTTATTAGACCCAGTTCATCGCCGTGGGGAGCACCAGTCCTATTTGTGAGAAAGAAAGATGGCTCCCTACGAATGTGTATTGATTATAGACAGCTGAATAAGGTGACGATAAAGAACAGGTATCCTCTCCCAAGAATTGATGATTTATTTGATCAGCTACAGGGTGCCAAGTGGTTTTCCAAAATAGATTTGAGATCGGGTTATCATCAAGTGAGAGTCAGAGAAGAAGATATTCCCAAGACAGCTTTCAGGACAAGATATGGCCATTATGAATTCCGAGTAATGTCATTCGGGCTAACTAATGCCCCGGCAGTGTTCATGAATTTAATGAATAATGTATTCAGGCCTCTCTTGGACTTGTTCGTGATAGTATTCATTGACGATATTCTAGTGTATTCTCGCACAGAATCAGAACATGCAGATCACCTACGTATTGTCCTTGGAATTCTCCGTACTCGGGAATTGTATGCAAAATTTTCAAAGTGCGAGTTTTGGCTAAATTCTGTGACATTCTTGGGCCATGTTATTTCAGATGATGGCATTAGGGTCGATACTCAGAAAATAGAGGCTGTGAAGACTTGGCCAAGGCCTACGACGCCTACAGAAGTTCGTAGTTTTCTGGGTTTGGCAGGTTATTACAGGAGATTCGTAGAGGGCTTTTCATCTATTTCAGCCCCATTGACGAAGTTGACCCAGAAGTCAGCAAAATTTCAGTGGAATGACGCTTGTGAGCGTAGCTTCCAAGAGTTGAAGGACAGGTTAACCTCAGCTCCAGTTTTAACACTTCCAGAAGGGTCGGATGGCTATGTGGTGTATTGTGATGCTTCCGGTGTTGGGTTGGGATGTGTATTAATGCAGCATGGAAAAGTCATTGCTTATGCTTCAAGGCAGCTGCGAAAACATGAAAAGAACTACCCAACTCATGATCTCGAGTTAGCTGCAGTCATTCATGCATTAAAAATGTGGAGACATTATTTGTATGGCGTGCATGTCGATATCTATACAGATCATAAGAGCCTCCAATATATTTTCAAACAGAAGGAGTTAAATCTGCGGCAGCGGCGGTGGTTAGAACTATTAAAAGATTATGATGTGAATATCTTATACCATCCCGGAAAGGCAAATGTAGTAGCGGATGCGCTTAGTCGCCGATCAATGGGTAGCTTAAATGAAGTACCCTCGGAGAAGAAAGAAATGATTCGTGAACTCCAGCAACTAGCTAGCCTTGGAGTGCGCATAATTGATTCAGGCGATGCAGGAGTCGGTGTTAACAATCCCACAGTTTCATCCTTGGATGCGGAAATAAAAGAGCGTCAATACGAGGATCCCAAATTGAAGTATTATAAAGGTGTGAAATTTCCAAAAGAAAAGTCACCATTTGAAGTCTCGGTAGATGGGGTTCTCAGGTATCAGAATAGGTTATGTGTTCCGGATGTGGCGGAACTACGCCGCCGAATTCTAGAAGAAGCTCATTACTCTCGGTATTCTATTCATCTAGGAACGACAAAAATGTATCATGACCTCAAAATGATGTATTGGTGGGATGGCATGAAAAGAGACATAGCAGAATTTGTAGCCAAATGTCCGAATTGTCAGCAAGTAAAGGTAGAACATCAAAAGCCAGGAGGATTATTGCAAGCAATAGAAATTCCTACATGGAAATGGGAAGTGATCAATATGGATTTTATTGTAGGATTGCCCCGCTCTCGAGGCAAGTATGATTCCATATGGGTGATTGTGGATAGATTGACAAAAGCAGCTCATTTTCTCCCAGTCAGAACTACATATTCAGCTGAAGATTATGCAAGGTTGTATCTTAAGGAGATTGTAAGGCTTCACGGTATTCCAATATCTATCATCACGGACGTAAGTTCGGAAATCCTTTCAAGAGGGTCTAGGCACTCAAGTAAGGCTCAGCACGGCATTTCATCCGCAAACTGACGGACAAGCCGAGCGTACTATTCAGACTTTGGAAGATATGCTAAGGGCATGTGTTTTAGATTTTGGTGGTAGTTGGGATGACCACTTACCCCTAATCGAATTTGCCTATAACAATAGCTATCATTCCAGTATCCAAATGGCTCCGTATGAAGCTCTATATGAAAGGAAATGTAGATCTCCAATTGGATAGTTTGATGTCGGAGAAGTGCAATTGATAGGCCCCGAGCTGATTCAAGAACGAGATCGATTGTCGACAGCCCAAAGTCGCCAAAAGTCTTATGCGGATAACCGCCGGCGAGAATTAGAATTTCAAGTCAATGACTGGGTATTCTTGAAAGTATCACCGATGAAAGGGGTGATGAGATTTGGCAAGAAAGGAAAGCTAAGTCCTCGGTACATTGGACCCTACAAAATCATCCGCAAGGTGGGTCAAGTAGCGTATGAATTAGAGTTGCCTTCCGAGCTTGAATTAGTCCATCCAGTATTTCATGTCTCTATGCTCCGCAAATGTGTGGGAGATCCCACAAAGATTGTGCCAATAGACGATGTTCAGATCACAGAAAAGCTAGCTTATGAAGAAGTGCCAATTGCCATTCTAGACAGGCAGGTACGAAGACTTCGAAATAAGGAAATAGCTTCAGTTAAAGTCCTGTGGCGAAATAACAATCGAGAAGAAATGACTTGGGAAGCGGAAGAGAAGATAAAATTCACATATCCACATTTATTTCAGCCCCCGGAAGAAAGCTATGACGAAACGCCGAGATGATAAGGTATGTATGCTTTATTTTTATGTATATGGGTCGTGTGTGGCCAATCTATATTACTATCATGTTGTGGCCCTGTGAGGCAATGGTATTATGGGTTGTTGTAATAGGACGGTAGTGTCATATTACAGGGGAAATTCTGGCAAAATTTTTCTAGAATCCCCGACGACTTAACATTCGAGGACGAATGTTCCAAAAGGGGGGAAGAATGTTACACCTCGAAAATTTTTCCGTTAGCGTACAGTGAATAGACGAGCGAGGGGTATGATGTATACGAGGTTTGGACAAGTAAGAAATAGTATTTGACGATCCTAATTAAGATTTCCAAAGACATCCGAGTTAAGGAAAGAAAGTTGTTAAGGAAAGCAAGTCATATGTTGAGTAACGGATAGGAATTACGAGTGTTGAACCAATGGTGTATGAATGATGCCCTAAGGAAGAGTTATAACGTCCCTTAGAATGGTATTGAAGTAAGGAACAAGTGTTAAGAAGGTTCCACAAGGATCGGAGATCAAGCGAGTCGACGAAACGATTTTCGGAAAACTGGACCAACCTATGGCCAGACATACTGGCCGTATAAAATGTATGGACCGTATGTCCAACCGTAGATTCATTACTTCACCGGACCAGATCTACCGGACATACGGACCGTATAAAACATACGGACCGTATGTTGGTCCGTATATCTTGGTCGGGCTGAAATGGATTTTTAATATAAGGGATCCTTTTCATTTCATTTTCATTTCACACTTCACCTCTACACTTCAAGACCTCTCTAGAATATTCCATCCACTTCATCCATAAGAAAACAAGAGAAATCAAAGATCAATATCAAGAAGTGGTGTAGTGTATAAATGAAATGAAATAAGCCTTGGTCCTCATATTTAATGAATTCGAAATGCATGGCCGAGTTGAACGGTGGTCGTCCATGGAGGTTTGCGGTCCGTATTCCACTTTACGGACCGTCCCTCGTGGTTGTATTTAACCTTAAGCGAGAAGGCAGATGCATGGTGATTTACGACCATGGTTTACGGGCCGTATTTCACTTTACGGTCCGTCCACATTTTTTAACCATTTCTCCACCGAAAGTTGAAACCTTTGCATGCCATTTTACGACAATTTACATATTCCACTTTACGGTGTATTTGGACTTCACGACCAAGCGTATGCCAACTTCCAACGTTTCACAATTCTAGACTTTTTATTCTACTCATTCCCATCCATTTACATACATTGCCCATGAAACATTATACACTCGCACTCCTCGCTCTCATCACTAGTTCGTCCACTTCATGGGAAATTTTCCGAGGTGTAACAACTTCAACGGAAACATATAATTTTATTGTTACACCTCGGAAAATTTCCCGTTGATGTACAGTGAATAGACGAGCGAGGGGTATGAGGTATACGAGGTTTGGACAAGTAAGAGATAGTATTTGATGATCCTAATTAAGATTTCCAAAGACATTCGAATTAAGGAAAGAAAGTTGTTAAGGGTTCGAGTCACATGTTGAGTAACAGATAGGAATTACGAGTATTGAGTTAATGATGTTTTACATGATGCCCTAAGGAAGAGTTATAACGTCCCTTATATTGGTATTGAAGTGATAAACAAGTGTTAAGAAGGTTCCATAAGGATCGGAGATCAAACGAGTCGACGAAACAACTCTCGGAAAACTGGACAAACCTACGGCCAGACATACTGGCCGTATAAAATGTATGGACCGTATGTCCAACCGTAGATTCAGCCTTAACTATAAAAACCAGATCTACGGGACAGAGATGACCGTATGTTGGTCCGTATATCTTGGTTGGGGCTGAACTTGATTTTATATAAGGGACCCTTTTTCATTTCATTTCAATTCATCTTCCACCTCCACACTCCAAGAGACCTCTAGAACATTCCAAACATTTCATCCATGAGAAATCAATAGAAATCAAAGATCAACAACAAGAACTAGAGTGAATCAAGTGGAGGAAAACATCTCTAAAGTCATTCAAATCAAGAAAATCCTAAGAGAGATGAAATAGGGTTTTGGTGGAAAAGGTGAATTGTCATCCAAGGCTTATTCCTCCATCATCCAAGGTAAGTTTCATGATCTTTCTATGTTGTTTGAAGTATTTATGAGTTGAAACACATGGATTGTGGAAGAGTATAGGAAATGGGTCATAAATGTGTGAATAGTGCCATTAATGAGTAGTAGTGGGATTGAATCATGAAAATGGATGCGTTGATGTTATAAATGCGTTATAAACGATATTTAGAACATGAAATGAGTATTGTATGAGAAAGAATGCGACAATAGACTTTGATCATGATTTTGGAGAATTGTTGTGAATTGTGAAATGCGAATTATGTAAATGAATGACGATTGTTGTTAGTGATATTATGATGGTTGTTATGAATGTTGGGAGTTGATATGGAATATGGCGAGAAGTAGTATAAACAAAGGAAATGCTTTTCTCTAGCGTTAGTAAGTACGTTCTCATGATTGTTTAGCTAATGACGACATGAATTCCCTTGAAGGTATAAACGAGCGCGTTAAAGGAGGACGAGCAAGCGATAGAATAGTTAAGCGCCAAAGGTATGTGTTACACCTCGAAAAATTTCCCGTTAGCGTACAGTGAATAGACGAGCGAGGGGTATGATGTATACGAGGTTTGGACAAGTAAGAAATAGTATTTGACGATCCTAATTAAGATTTCCAAAGACATCCGAGTTAAGGAAAGAAAGTTGTTAAGGAAAGCAAGTCATATGTTGAGTAACGGATAGGAATTACGAGTGTTGAACCAATGGTGTATGAATGATGCCCTAAGGAAGAGTTATAACGTCCCTTAGAATGGTATTGAAGTAAGGAACAAGTGTTAAGAAGGTTCCACAAGGATCGTAGATCAAACGAGTCGACGAAACGATTTCCGGAAAACTGGACCAACCTACGGCCAGACATACTGGCCGTATAAAATGTATGGACCGTATGTCCAACCGTAGATTCAGTCCAGTAGAGCATACTTCACTGGACCAGATCTACGACCAGACATACGGACCGTATAAAACATACGGACCGTATATCTTGGTCGGGCTGAAATGGATTTTTAATATAAGGGACCCTTTTCATTTCATTTTCATTTCACACTTCACCTCTACACTTCAAGACCTCTCTAGAATATTCCACCCACTTCATCCATAAGAAAACAAGAGAAATCAAAGATCAATATCAAGAATTAAGATGAATCAAGTGAAGCAAACCCATTAAAAGTCATTCAAGTCAAGAAATCCCAAGAGAGATAAAGTAGGGTTTTGGTGCTAAGGGTGAATCACCATTCTAAGCTTATTCCTCCATCATCTAAGGTAAGTTTCATGATCTTTACATGTTGTTTGAAGTATTTATAGGTTGAAACACATGGATTGTAGAAGAGTACAACAAATGGGTCATCAAATGTGTAAATAGTGTCATTATTGAATAGTAGTTGGATTGAATCATGGAAATGAATATGTTGATGTTGTGAATACGTTATAAATGATATTTAGAACATGAAATAAGTATTGGATATGAAAGAATACGACGATGGACTTTTAGTCATGATTGTGGAGAATTGAGATGGAATTGTGAAATGCGAATCATATGAATGAATGACGATTGTTGTTAGTGATATTGTGGTTGTCGTTATGAATGTGGGAGTTGATATGGAATATGGCGGAAAGTAGTATAAACAAAGGAAATGCTGCCCAAATTTCTATAGCTTTAGTAAATATGCTTTCACGACGATATAGCTAACGTCGATACGAATTCTCTTGAAGGTATAAACAAGTGCATTAAAGGAGAACGAGCAAGCGATAGAATAGCTAAACGACAAAGGTATGTGAGGCAAATTCCTTCCTTCTAAGGCATGAGTCCTATGGCATGAATTTCCTCTTTAATTACAAATGTCCTATCTTCAAGAAGGCTACGAGCCATTATGCACGAATAGCCATGCGAGATCAAAGATATGTTACGACTATGATAACGATAATGACAAGCTAAGTCTAGAGATGCTATAGGCTATGATATGATGCTCCTATTAAGCTAATGAAGCTATCCATAGTTCATTGATGTTGACCATTGTATACACTCACCTTATGCCCATTCTTCCAAGGTGAGGTGGAATGCTTACGAAGGCTCCATAATGAAATCGGGGTCCACGACCTTATGTCACCCCGACATGACTATACTTGCTTCCAAGTTCTAATGTATGAATTGATGATATGTGTATGATGATATTAAATTATGATGAAACCATGATATGAATATGACATGAATGATAGTGATGACTATGATGATGTATAATGTACGATGATAAATGTATGATATGTATGATGATACGATTCCACCGCGCCTAGATGGCCGGGCATGTCACCGCTAAGGCGGGCTGCATATGATTCCACCGTGCCTAGATGGCCGGGCATGTCACCGCTAAGGCGGGCTGCTATGATTCTACCGAGCCTAGAGGGCCGGGCATGACACCACTAGTGGGCGGCATATGATGGTTACCCGGACGCGGGTTAACAACATGATGATATATGATTGATGTTATGATGCATGTATGGCAGGACGATGTAAATGTGATATGATAAGGCACATGCTATGATAATGTACATGATATGCTTATATGATGAATGTATATGAAATGTATCTATAATTACAAGAGTACGCAGGTTGTATCCTCTACCCATGACTAATGATATTCTTATTATGTTTATTTCATTCCTGCCTTACATACTCAGTACAATGTTCGTACTGACGTCCTTTTCTTTGGACGCTGTGTTCATGCCCACAGGTAGGCAAGGAGACGGTGCCGATCCATAGGAGCTAGTAGTCGACTTGTGAGCACTCCATTGTCCGGAGGTGCCATTGATCTTTTGGTATATATATGTATACTCATGATTGGGCACGACGGGGTCCCGTCCCGTCCATATGTCTAATACTCTAGTAGAGGCTCGTAGATACGCATGTGTGGTTAGTATGGTCCCACGGTCTCCATGTATATGTATGTGTATGTATATATGTATTATTTTGATAGCCGAAGGGCTTATGTTTATAAAGAAATTTACGTTACATATGATGATATATTTCTATGATTATGAGCATATAGTATGAGTGAGAGCAGATAAGTAACAAAGATGAGCGGTGTTCGGTAGGTAGCCCCGGACACCCGTCGCGGCCCGTAGTTCGGGTCGTGACAGTATGTAAGGCTCAACCTTTCCTTCTAAGGCATGAATCCTATGCATGATTATTCTCCCTCTTTGTGAACTCCTACATTCCAAAAGCCTAAAGGCCTATGTTCATGAATGGTCATACGGAACAAGAAATGTGATATGAATACGACGATGATAATGCCAAGCTTAAGTCTAGAGGCCACGATATAATGTATCTACGAAGCTAATGAAGTTTACTATGATCCACTAATGTCTTCTTCAGGTACACTCCCCTTAACGTAGTCTTTCCAAGGTGAGAAATGACGACTATGGTTACTCCATAAAGTAATCGGGGATTTACGACCTTAAGTCACCCCGACATAGTTATGGTTGCTTTCAAGTCCTAAGGTATAAATTGATGATATACGTATAATGATGTTAACTTATGATAGAACCATGATATGTCTATGAAGTGAATGATAGTGATAAGTCTATGATATATATGATGATAAATGCATGATATATGATGATGATGTGATTCCACCGCGCCAAATTGGCCGGGCATGTCACCGCTAAAGCGGGCTGCATATGATTCCACCGTGCCTAAATGGCCGGGCATGTCACCGCTACGGCGGGCTGCTATGATTCCACCGAGCCTAGAGGGCCGGCATGACACCACTAAATACAAGCATATGATGGTTACCCGACGCGGTTACCGACATGATGATGTATGATTAATACGACGACGCATATATGGTATGATGATGTATATGTGATATGATAAAGTATGCGTTATGATAATGTACGTGATATGCTTATGTATGACGAATGTATATGACATGTAATGATGCTTAACAATGGGCGCAGGTTGTATCTCCATCTCATGACTTACGATCTTCTTATTATGCTTATTTCATTCCTCGCTTACATACTCGACAATGTTCGTACCGACGTCCATTTTCTTTGGACGCCGTGTTCATGCCACAGTAGGCGGGAGACGATCCGTGCGATCCATAGGAGCTAGTAGCTGACTTGTGAGCACTCCATTGTCCGGAGGTTCCCTTGATTATTCTTTTAGTACATATATGTAGATATTCATGATTGGGCACGACGGGGTCGTGTCCCGTCCATATGTGTAGTACTTTAGTAGAGGCTCGTAGATACGCATGTGTGGGTAGTATGGTCCCATGGGTTACTGTATATGTATGTGCGTGTATATATATTATTTTGATAGCCGAAGGACTTATGTTCATAAAAGTAATTATGTTTCAAATGATGATATATTTTCATGAACTTGAGCAAGTATTATGAATGAGAGCATATAGATAACGGAATGAGTGGTGTTCGGTGGGTAGCCCCGGATACCCGTCACGGCTCGTAGTTCGGGTCGTGACATTTATTTCGTCCTTGTACTTTATTTAGTATACATCTGATTGTTTTCAAGAATAGTACCCCACTTTACTTAATAATTGAGAAACATTTATATCTCTGCCCTATACTTAATAGTAGTAACTGATATAATCTATAACTAATAAGTCAGTCTCATATTCTTTTGAAAACTAATTGGGTTAACTTCTAGTTCATGTTATACTAATATTTGTGTGGATAAAAAAAGTAGAGATGAATTAATTAGCACTTTGTCTTTCAGATGGAACCTCTTTTTTTCTCTCAATTTTTGTTATTTTTTCACCGGGGTAACTTGTGCAATCTTGGCCTATTATATATAAAATATTTGACTAATTAGATCTAAGCATGAGGTCATGTAAGATGTGGAAAATTTCTATTACTACATTCCAAGTTATTTTTCCTTATTTTGTTCTAGAAGTTTTTGAGTACTTTCTATAATATGAGATTCATATAAAAGACTCCTTTATTGCTCTGTAAATGTTGATGCTCTGAAGATAATGGGAGATGATTATGTGCTTTTGTGAAGTTTTTATCTGGGTTGCACATAGCTGATCTATGAGGTACAAAATGAAGATGAATTGACTGTAAATTTTGCTAAGGAGCACACCAACACATGTTGAAGTGGTTATAGTCATTCTAATTAAGTTGCTCTAACTATCATGGGTAAAGTATGACATTGGTTGCTCTTTACCTCCATCATATATTGGTTGGTGTCCATATGCTCTCTATATAAGGTCATTTTAATATATGATTCTAACTGAAAATATTTAGATTGTGTAGATTGTGTGGTGGACGCATTTTTATCTTTCTGTATCTCTCTATAAGGTCATTTTAATATATGATTCTAATTGAAAATATCTAGATTGTGGAGATTGTGTGGCGGATGCATTTTTATCTTTCTGTTTCTTCATTCTGTGGCGGCAGAAAAATATATACTAGAACTTATTCTCGCCATGCTGCAAATGTCAGTATCAGAATCTCAAACAGTTTGAGGTATGCTTTTCCCCTATATTATCATTTCTCCCATTACATCACTTCTAATCATTTCTTGTACTTTTACACAGGATTAAGCATTTATTTTTGTAATGATCTGTTAGGTCGTTTTGGTTATTTTACCTATTTTGCCTCCCCTTCTCTTAGCCTTAGTTTGGGGTTTTTGATATGTGGAGATGGGTGGCATGGGTATAGAGGCAATCAGATTTGAATTAGAGTGAGAAACCTAAGTTTTGAATCCTTAAGTTTGATTTTTTGGGTGAAACTTTGACCAATAATTATCTTTTGGGTAAACGCATCCGGAATCGAATTCTGATAGTTCCTTAGGTCCGAATCGTGATTTATGACTTAGTAGGATAGTTGGTTCGGTCTCGAGGCATTCAGGGTGTGATTTGGGTCTTTTGGTTGGAAAGTTAGGATTTTGATGTTTGGAGTTGATCATAGTCAACCCTGAGTCAAGATGATCTCTATTGAGAATTCTGCGTGTCACGAGCGAGTTTGTAGCGTGTTTTATGATTGAAATACATATTTGGTTTGTGCTTGGGGGGTTCCGGGAGAGTTTCAGGTGTCAAAACCAAGTTCCGGGAACACTAGAAAAATCAGGTGTTCAGTTGTTAGTTTCCTTCTTCGCGGTCGCGATCGTGTGCCTTGGTGGGACAATCCACCGCGATCTTGTAGGCGTTCCTCACGATAGCAAGGTGACGCGTATTTGGGATGGGTGAGTCCGGGTCATCGCGATCGCGTGACTGGTCCTGCGATAGCGATGGACCTATCTAGGCTCGGTCTTAGATGGGCATTGCGATCGCGATGACTCAGGCCGCGATCGCGATGAACGATAGGGCTGACAGTGATTATCTTCCAAACTTCAAACACTTTTCCCCATTTCTATATTTCAAGTTCTAGAATTCAGATTAGAGTGATTTCAAGTGGGTTTGGCTCATCTCAACTTCGGGGTAAGAATCTAACCTTTAAATTGTTGATGTCTCATAGTTTCTACCACTAATTTGTAGTTTAATCATAATTTGAGGTGGGAAAATTTGGGGTTTTAGCCTTAGGTTGAAATTGGGGATTTTCTTGATAATTGAGAGTCAACTCATGAGTAGTTTGAATGATTTTCGGATCTAGACTAATTAGGTTATGGGTAAGTTGAATTTAAGCTCAATTTCCAATTTTGCCTTGGGGCTCGGGTTTGGTTATTTTGGCTTCATTTTGGGTTCCGGAATAAACCATAGTAATATGGGTGTTGTTAGATTCGTGTAACCTCCTATAATACTAATTTGATCATATTGCACTCGATCTCATAATATTATTACCGTTTTGACCTTCGGGGCTTGGGGATGGGATTTTGGGCTGACTTTTCGACCCGAATCTCTTTTATGGCTTTATGGGTATGTTTGGACACGTTTGTTAACATATAATTCATGTTTGTTAGACTTTTCTCATTCTGAGGCACTTCGGAAGGGGAAGGCTCAGGTCTCATTATTCGTGGCACCCGCTTGGCATCGAGGTAGGTTACAGTTTACTCCTTTAGACTCCGACTGGAGTGCGTATTTAATCTATAAATTCTGAAAGGATATTGGGCATGATGGGGGTCCCACCTGAGTGATTGGAACGAGCACTTAGGTGGGTAGTAGTGTATACTGTTGGTTGGTTAGAATGACGGGGAAAGCATGTTGAGCCTTCGGGTATAGTTGTGGTGATAAATCCACTTAGGTTGGTATGATTGCTGTTTATTTGGGCTATGATAGCCATTATTCAACTTATACTTGCTTGATTAAATTGATTACCTCATCGCTCCTTGTCTCGCGTAATTGATGAAGGAAATGATTTTGGTTTATGAGTTGGCATGTGAACTAGCTTGATGATTCATATTCATTCTAGAAATTCATGATGTTGTGGTCAAAGGATATCATGTATGTTGCACCCATTTCCCATTTATATGATCATTTGAATAAACTATGTTAACCTAAGGATGCGAGATGGTATACAAATCGAAAAAAGGTAAGGATATTGTTCCCACAGTCCAGCAGTATAGCCAGGCGGTATAGTGAGTGTCTCACAATTTGGCAGTAAAGTCGGGCAATACAGTGAGTGGTCACAGTCCGAAGGAAAAGGACTTTGGGCTGCAGTGTTACACCTCGAAAAATTTTCCGTTGATGCACAGTGAATAGACTAACGAAGGGCACGAAGTATACGATGTTTCGGTAAGTAAGAAATAGCATTTGATGACCCTAATTGAGATTTCAAAGACATTCGAGGTAAGAGAAGAAAGTTGCCAAGAAAGGCAAGGTATACATTATGTATCAGAAGAGATTTACGAGTAACAAGTTAATGATGACTTAATGATGTCCTGAAGAAGAGTTATAACGTCCCTTAGATTGTTAATGAGGTGTTAAACAAGTGTTAAGAAGGTTCCATAAGGATTGAAGATCAAACGGGTCGACGAGAACGAGTTCGAAAAAGCTGGGCATTATACGGTCCAACATACTGGCCGTATAGAATATACTAGCCGAATGTTAGGCCGTATATTCTTCCCAGAATGGCAGCCCTTACTGGACCAAATCTACGACCACACATACGGTCCATATAAATTATACGGACCGTATGTTGGTCCGTAGAACTGAGTCGGGACAGATTGTGAGTTATTAAAAAGGGGACCCAAGTTCATTTCATTCCATTTCATTTTCACTCCCCTTCTCTCAAGAACTCTCTAGAATATTTCTCCACACTTCTTCCACAAGAACTCAAGAGAAATTGATGCTCAACTTCATCAAACCAAAAGAATCAAGTGTAAGAAACTCACTAGGGCTCATCCAAGACAAGAAATTCCATTGGAGGTGAACTAGGGTTTTGGTTCAAGTGAAGTGTTTCCACCCAAAGTCCATTCTTGCACCATCTAAGGTAAGTTTTATGGTCTTTCCATGTTGTTTAAAGTATTGAGAGGTCAAAAGACTCGAATTGTAGAAGGAGATAGAAAATGGGTCATGAATGTAAGAATAGTATCATTTTTGAGTAGTAGTTTGGAATGAGTCATGATTCTTGATATGTTGTGATTATAATTATGTTATAAATACATTAAGAACATGGGATAGACATTATATATGAGTGAATGTAATAGTGTGCTATGACCATGGATATGGATGATTTGAAGTGAATTGGGAAATATGGATAATGTAGGTGAATAAAGACTATTGCTTATGATGTTGTGAATGTTATTATAGATGTTTGGGAGTTGATATATGATATGGAGGAAGTTGTATAAACAAAGGAGATGCTGCCCAATTTTCTCTAGCTTTAGTTAAGTATGCTAAGCGATTGATTATCTAATGTTAGTATAAACTCTAATGAAGGTAGAAACGTGAGCATTGAAGAAGAACATTCAAGTGATAAAATAGCTAAACGAAAAGGTAAGTAAGGCTAACCCATCTTTCAATAAGGCATGGTTCCTTGGCTATATACCTATCCTTTCATGAGTCTATAATGTCCTCCAAATGATTCTATCTTTAAAGCTACTAAAGCTTATGATTCTCGTTATGTGTACGATTCTACTAAATTCCTTATATGATGGGTGATCCTCTAAGGATAGATGTAATGAAACGATGATAGTAATGATGTCGAAGATGCTTATGAGCTCTTATGTATATGTGTCTATGTATGACTATTATGTAACACCAAGCTTATATGGCTGGGTATGATATGTATTGTGCGCACACCGCTGCAGTTGGGTACAGATAACCCTGAGCCTTGGTAGGGCCAGGTATGTATAATCACTGAGCCTTGCCATGGCCGGGTATGTGAAACACCTAACCTTCATGGTCGGGTATGCTATGAATACGAATATGAATACAATTATGAATATGAATATGGATATGAAAATGTATATAAATACGGATACAAATACGGATACGGATATGGATATATGGATATGTACATAAACATGCATTAAAAATGGAAGGTCCCTATGAAAGACAAGTAAGTGTTTATGACGATGGTTCTACTACTTCCCATCTTATGCTATTTCTTATGTTGTCTCTTATGCTTCTATAATGATGTTGATTATTCTTTACATACTCAATACATTCTTCGTACTGACGTCCTTTTGTTTGTGGGACGCCGCATCATGCCCGCAGTAGCCAGGGGGGACGAGGCTTGATCAATAGCTTTATTACCGAGGACTACGTAGAGGAGCTCCATTTCATTCGGAGCTACAGCTTTTAGTATCTATTCTTTTGTGTACATACTTACGGGCATGGCGGGGTCCTGTCCCGCCTATATGATGTGACATACTCTCCTTAGAGGCTCGTAGACATGTGTATATGGTTAGATGTACTTAGCCTCGTCGGCTTATATTTTGTATATCATTTTGTTAGCCTCATCGGCTTATGTACATTGATATGGGCATAGTTGTTGATGGTGCTATAAATGTATTGTTACCCAATGGGATTAGTATGAACGATGGATAGAAAGTATGAGTAAGCCATGTGGCTCACCTACATGTGAATGTGAGAGTACGATAAGAGGTGCTCGGGTGGGTCAGCACCGGGTGCCCGTCATGATCCTCCGGTTGGGTCGTGACAAAAGTGGTATCAGAGCAGTTCTGTCCTAAGGTGTGTCTACGAGCCGTGTCTAGTTGAGTCTTGGTTATGGGTGTGTTGCGCGCCACACTTATAAACAGGAGGCTGCGGACATTTTTAGGAATGAATGACCTTCTTTCTTCATAAGGTCGTGCAATAGAGCCATAATATAAGGATTCCTCTTTTCCTTAACTGTGTATTGTGTATTTCAAAGATGTCTGTGAAGAGAAAGGCTACGGCAGCCCAAAAGGGCAAGGCAGTGGCAGGAAAGCGGGCTGAAAGAGCACCGCCAACAGTTGTAGAGGAAAGTGTGTCCCAGAATGCGGCTCAATCTCAGTCCTCTCATTCAGTGCCTATTTCTGAGGAGCATAAGGGAGCCTGTCACGACCCAACCCCGTAGGCCGTGACTAGTGCCAGAGCGGGGCACACAAACACACTTTTCATACAGAATCACATACGGATGCCTTATACATATACAAATATCAGATGCTGTCTCAAATTATCTCAAACTGTCTCAAACACAAACATATATATGTCACGGGAGTCGGCAAGGTTATCAAATGGCGCATCGGCCCAAAATATATACAGAGGCAAGCCGACAAGGCTGCCACGGCGAATGGGATCGCCCAGAACATATAACGTACGAACACACCTGTACAGAAGTAGGCACAACCCACATATACGTCTACAGACCTCTAAACATAACAACAGAATCATATGACGGGACAGGGCCCCGCCGTACCCCTGAACAAATAAATACATATGCAACGGACGAATATATACCAAAATGTGGGCTCCGGAATAAAGGGAGCACTCCAAACAATGAGAATAGGTGTCCTAGGCGGCGGATCACCGAATCGTACGTCGTACGCGCGGGCATGAAACGCGACCCCGAAGAGAGACGGGGGTCGCATTTTAATATGTGCCGAGTATGCAAAGCGAAGAGAGAATCGGTAAACCAATCTGAGTCATAATCGAAACAGAAGTACAAAAAATAAGTGCAATATCCAAAATACCAAAATGTTCATTTTTGAAAAATACAAATCATGCAAGGGGCTCGAGAAAAATATGGTCGCCCGCCCGTCGATGGCGCCATAACACATCATACTCCGAAGATTTCATATCTCCGAAACCCGACATACCGCGGTCAAAAATCCGAAGGACAATATATATACACGGTGCCGGCCCCATAGCGGAGGGGCTCGGCGAACCGGACACATCATAACACCAAATATACACGGTACCCGGCCCAATAGCAGAGGGGCTCGGCGAACCGGACACATCATACTCCAGAATATCATATAGTGCGCACGATACATAACCGGCCCGGGACTCGGCGAAAGATGCAATAACCATTTGCACGAGCAGAGTAGTGAGTAACCATATGCATAAAATCATTATCATAAACTCAAAAGATAAGTAAACTGATCGTGCTTGAAATCGGGATAATAGTCATATCATATTCCTTCAAAAGTCATCAGAAGTACATAAAGGAAAGTCGCGGGGCCCACGGATGGGTGTCGGCCCAAGTCGGGCCCGCCTATGGAAAACATAGTCATCATATGCCATAAAGGCTCCTACGAACATATCGAGGCAATCCGAGCCTTTCTGTGAAAGTTACGGTCGTTCGTAGTTACGGAACTCTTTGAAAACAAAACTTTTTATGCAACATTTGAAAATCAAATATTCCAAAGACATAAGGGCCAATATTTGATCACATCAAGCATACGAATACCAAGAAACAAATAAGAATCATAGACATGCTCGGATCGCGAGAATAGAAGTTCCTCGAGGCTCGTGTCATAGCCTATTTACAACTAAGGCATGCCGAAAGAAGGAAGGATTGAGCTTTACATACCTTGATCGCTCTCAAAGTTAATCCAAATCAAGCCTATGTCTCGGACTCCCCAAGATTTACATAACATCATTAAATACCAACATTAACTATAGGCATTTAGGAGTTCATTTCCAAACGAACACTAAATTCTACGGAAATTTTGAAGGCATTTCCCCTGTAAATGCACAACCCCGAGAATTCAACTCGCCAAATTCATCAACAACAACACCAACAACCAAAATAGCAACATCAATAATCAATTCATAACGAATTCTAACATTAAATACTCTTTCTACATAATCCAACAACATTCATTACATTCAAGCCAACATCAACGCTTATACATTCAAATACTAGTCCGAACCCATACCAACAACATTCAAGAACATTTTAAACAATTCATACAATATTTCCAACAATCCAACAATTGTTCCAATTCACCCGAAAACTGTCCCAACCCGAGAACAACATCCATAACACACTCCTAACTTCCGAATCATGATTTGCTCCAACAATCCACATTCTAACAATGTCATTCTCACAAATATAGAAATTACATTAAATGCACATAATCCTCCAAATCAGCCCATAACATTTACAATATCAATCTTGAGTCATTAAACTCTTATCGTCAACATAGAATTCATAACGACAACAACTAAAACACTAAGCAATATTAATTCATTCTTTGTCACAGCACATGACCCATATTCGGCCACCACCATACATGCATATATTGGTGATTCTCATCCATTTCAACACACTACAACAATTAAGCATGCTACATAGAACTTAACTCATCACTTCAACACAACACACATATCCCCACGAATACAAGCCATGCACGGCTCAACTCCAACATGCCATATTTCATGAATTTCATCCATTTTTGCATACTACAATATGCACACATCATTCATAACACATAAAAACAAGATTAAATCTTACCTTTCCTCTCAACTTCCAACTTGGCTAGGGTTAGCAACGGATGAAAACGAGCGGTTTGTTGACCCAAACAACACTCCCACGTTAATGAGGACCCTTCACTTAGTAGGTTTGCTAGGAAGAAATAATTTTGTGATGGCTAAATTTGGTCTTGAATTTTTAGGGTTCTTGGCCGAATGGTTGTTGTTGTTCTTTCTCCAAGTTCTTGATTTTTTCTAAGTGTGGAAATGAGAAAGATGACTTATTAGTCATCTTTTATGCTCTTAGATGAATCATACAAGTGTCCATGGCCCACACATGGGTTGGACCAATTAAGTTTGGTCACAAAATGTGTGGGGCCATTCCAAAGCCACACGGCCAAAGGGCCAAAAAATTCAATAATTTCCAACTTCTCAATATTTCACTTTTAGTCCCAAATTTTCCTAAATGTTCCATGCCAACAAATTCATGAACAACTTAAGTCTCAAAATAAAATCGAAGGTCAAAAGTCTCGACTTCGTATCCCGGAATGGTCTTGTCCCTAACTTATCATAGTTAATCCGGATTGTCCCAATGTTTAAAATACGGGATATAACAGAGCCTCAACCCCAGCTCCAGCACCCCCACCGCCTCCACCGGATGCTTCAGGCCAAGATGTAAAAGAGGCCATTCATTTGCTTACTCAGTTGGTTGCTGCTCAGACTCAGCGGCAAGGTACGGGGCAAGGTGATAGGGGGCGTTAGTACAAGGGCCCGTGATTTTATTAGCTTGAACCCTCCGGAATTCTTTGGGTCAAAGCCGGATGAGGACCCTCAGAATTTTATTGATGGAATATTGAGGACACTTCGGTTGATACATGCTTCGGATATAGAATCGGTGGAGTTAGCATCCTATAGATTGAGTGATGTTGTGGTTCATTGGTACACAGTTTAGATGGCTTCACGGGGAGCCAATACGCCTCCCCCTGTATGGTAAGAATTTGTAGATGCCTTCCTCCGACATTACTTGCCTCCAGAAGTTCGGCGGGCTAGAGCCGATAAATTCCTGAATCTTAGGCAAGGGAGTATGAACGCTTTCGAGTATAGTCTCCGCTTCAATTCTTTGGCTAGGTATGCTTCGGCCATGGTAGCGGATATGGGTGACCGCATACACCGATTTGTGAGAGGCCTAGGGCCACATTTGATGGATAGGTGCTTGACTGCGTCCCTTCAGGACACCATGGATATTTCATGCATTCAAGCCCATGCCCAAAATTTAGAGGAAATCCAACAACAACAAAGAAGTGAGCGTGAGCATGATAGAGGGTATAACAAGAGGGCTAGATCTTCGGGTCCGACGAGTGAGTTTAGAGGCGGGCATAGACAACAGTTTTCTAGCCACTTAGGCCATTCTATGACTAGTGCGCCTCCACGGTTTACAGGCTAGAGATTTGACAGATCTACTCATTCCGGGTCGATTCAGATTTTTTCAAGTTCTCAATTCAGGGGTGATTTGAGTCAGGCGAGGCCACCCGTGCCACGATGTTCCAGTGCGGGAAGTTATATTGGGGCTAGTGCCGATTAGGTTTTGAGGTTTGCTATGCATGTGGTCGGCCAGGCCATATTATGCGTGATTGCCCCTCAGTTGGTGGTAGAGGTTGGACCTAGACTTCAGGGTCGATAGCCAGATCTTCATCATCTATATGACCTATGAGGCCAGGTTCACATGGGCCAGTCGGCCATGGTAGAGGTAGAGGGAGAGTCCCCAGTTCTAGCGGTCCTCAGCACCGTATTTATGCCTTGGCTGGACGCCAAGATCTTGAGTCTTCTCCTGATGTTGTCACAGGCATATTATCGGTATTTTCTCATGATGTATATGCTTTGATAGTGTTATATCCCGTATTTTTACACATTATGATAGGTTGGAGATAAAACCATTCCGGGATGCAAAGTAGAGACTTTTGACCTTCGATTTCGTTTTAAGACCTAAAGCATGCATGAATTTGTTGGCATGGAACAATTAGGAAAATTTGGGACCAAAATTGGAATTAATGGAAGATGAAAATCATGCAAAAATGAGGCCTTTGGCCGTGTGGCCTTGAATGGTCCCACACACACTTTTGTGGACAATTTTAATTGGTCCAACACATGTGTGTGGGCCATAGACACATGTGCAACTCTTGTGGGAGCTTAAAAGATGATCACTAAGTCATCTTATTCATTCCAACACTTAGAAAAAAAAAGAGCAAGAAGTTGAAGACTAAGTGAGGCTCTCGGCCAAGAGAGGGAGAAAACCAACTTCAATTCAAGCCATCCCAAAATTATTTTCTTGATGTAAACCCACTAATTTGAGGTCCCTAAGTAGCGTGGAAGCGTTGTTCGGGTCATCCAATCGTTCGTTGTGCCAATTGCAAACCCTAGCCTATTTGGGGAGTTGAAGAAGAAAGGTAAGATTTGATCATGTTTTATGTGTTATAAAGGTTGTATGTATGTTGTAGTATGTTAAAATGGATGAAAATCATGAAATATGGCATGTTGGAGTGAAGGTGGTGTGTGTAGTATATATAGGTCGTGTGAGGTGTGTGTATGTTGTGTTGTGTTTAAGTGATGAATTAGGTTCTATGTAGTATGTTAATTGTTATAGTGTGAAGAAATGAGTGAGAATTATCAATATGTGCATGTTGGTGTGTTGGCCGAAAATGGGTCATGTTATATGACAAAGAACGCATTAATGTCGCTTAGTGTTTTAGTGGTTGTCGTAATGAATTCTATGTTGGAAATGAGCTTTTAATGACTCAAGATTGATGTTGTAAATGTATGGGCTGATTTGGAGGTTATTGTATATTCAATGTAACTTGTATAATTATGAGAATGATATTGTTAGAATGTGAATTGTTGGTGCAAATCATGGTTTGGAAATGAGGAATATGTTATAGGGGTGTCTCGGGTTTGGGGGCTGTTTTCGGGTAGATTGGACCAATTTTTGGATTGTTGGAAATGTTGTATGAATTGATTGGAATACCTTTAAATATTGTTGGTATGGGTTCGGGTTAGTATTTGAATGTATAAGCGTCGATGTTGGCTTGAAGGTAAGCCGTTGAATTGGATTTATGAATGTTGTTGAATGATGGAAAAGAGAGTTATTAATGTTGTATTGCCTTTCAGATTGATTATTAATGTTGCTAGGTTGGTTATTGTTGTTGTTGTTGATTTGGCCGAGTTAAATTCTCGGGGTTGGCCTATTTATAGGGGAAGTGCTGCCCAAATTTCTGTAGAATTTGAGTTCGTTTGGAAATGAATTCCTAAATACCTTTGGCTAATGTTTGGCCTATTATGACGTTGTGTAGATCTTGGGGAGTCCGAGACGTAGGTTGATATTAGCTTGAGTTTGGAGTAGCTTGGAGAGCGTTTGAGGTATGTAAAGCGCAACCCTTCCTTCTTTTGGCATGCCTTAGTTACAAATAGGCTATGATACGAGCCTCGAGGAAATTCTATTCTCGCAATCCAAGCATGTTTATGACTTTTATTCGTTCTTGGAAATTCGTATGTTGATATGATGAAATATTGGCCTTTATGCCTTAGAAATAATTGATTTTCAACTTCTGCATAAAAAGTTTGGCTTTTAAAAGTTCCGTAACTACGAACGCCCGTATCTTTCACAGAAAGGCTCGGATTGCCTCGATATGCTCGTAGCTGATTGTATGACATATGATAAGTATGTTTTTCATAGGCGGGCCCGACTCGGGTCGACACCCATTCGTGGGTCCCGCGACTATTCTTTCGTAATCCTGACGACTTTTAAAAGAATTTGATTTGACTATTATCCCGATTTCAAGTATGATCAGTTTACCTACCTTTTAAGTTTATGATAATGATCTTATGCACATGATTTTGGTACGTGACTATGGTTTCTGAAGTTCGGTTTGGTATGTCCCCGAGTGATATTCGGAAGAAAATCTGATTTAACTATTGTTTTGGCTTATAAAAGACGGTTCGTTTTGATTAACCCATTGAGTCTTTGAAAATGTTTTAAACTATATTTGGTTACTCACGATTTTGTTCATACATTCTGTGGTTACATTGTTCGCCAAGTCTCGGGCCGGTTATGTTATTGTGTGCACAATGTGTGTTCTGAGGTATGATGTGTTCAGTTCGCCGCGCCCCTTTTGGCCGGGAACCGTATATATATTATTCTGCTGTTATGATGTGTCCGGTACGCCGAGCCCCTTTCGGTCGGGTACTGTGGATGTATACTACGTTATATGTTATATGTATGGATTTTTGGAATATGTGATTTGTTGGAATCAGAGCCGGTGGTGGGGCAAACCCAATGGTGGGGCAAACCCAATGGTGGGGCAAATCCAGTAGTGAGGTAACATTCCACACTGGTTTAGGCCAATCCCACATTGGTTTAGGCCAATCCCACATTGGTTTAGGCTAATCCCACATCGGTTAATGGCATCTCATATGACCGGTCATGATGTTATGATGCGCTACGGTATGTTTACGATTATGGTATTAGTTATGGATCGGGCCGTACGTTCCTCGGCATTTGGTTAATTGTCAGCTTATATGATATGTTTGATTTTCCGTATATTTATATGTTTGTGGTTGAGACAGCTTGATATAATCTGAGACAGCGTCTGATATTTGTATACGCGTAAGCTATCTGTTTGTGAATCGGATTAAAAAAAAAAAGAGGCATTGTAGTATTCTGGTTATTATGTTTACTTTCTATACCTCTGTTTCGATCATGACTCAGATTTGTTACTATATCTTCTGCTTTGCATACTCAGTACATATTCCGTACTGATCCCCTTTCTTCGGGGGGCTGCGTTCATGCCGCGTGTGCGTATACGCGTTTTGGTGATCCACCGGCATAGGGTTCCCATTCTACTGTTCAGAGTGCTCCCTTTGTTCTGGAGCCAATATGTCACGACCCAACTCCGTAGGCCGCGACACGTGCCCTAGTTGGGCACTCGTACGTACCTTAACCTAAATTAGCAAAATATTAAAAATAAACGAAATAATAATCTAACAAGGACAAGTGGGCATGCCGCACGAAGGCCGATAAAGTGATAAACTCTAAACGTACGCAAATCTCACGAAACATATACGAACCCACACCACATGTCTATCTGCACTTGAGAACAAAACATAACATAATCATATGACGGACGGAGCCCGTCGTACCCAAAATCATTACGTACAAATGCATACAAATGTAACAAAAATTTTTATACCAAAATACGGGCCCGGACAAAGGAGCACTTCAACCACCGAGCAAACAACCTAGGCGGGCGAATCATCAAATCAAATGTCGTACCGCGCGGCAAAAACGCGGCCCGAAGAAAGGGGGTCAGTACGGAAAATGTACTGAATATGTAAAGCGGAGAACGTAATAAATAAAATCAAAATCAGAACAGAACGTGCGGAGGAAGCATAAGATACATAGGGAATCAAAATGCATACCGAGAAAATCATAAGTAATGCATACGAGAAAACATATGCAAAGCCGGCCCGCTATGGGACTCGGTGAACGCGAGAGGCGCTCCCCTCGGTCCGCGCCAACACAACATACTTGGAGTAGGGAATATCTCGAACAAATCATAACATACCAAGTGGCCACATCGAACATAATCGGCGGATATCGAATAAGCGTACATGGCACATCATACACACAACCCATGTACGTGTATACTCCCCCTCACACGGGGCGCGGCGAATAATGCGGAGGAATACGCTTGAGAACATATCCCGGCCGGGCTCGGTGGGAAACATTGAGGCATCCACGAGTGGAGTAGTGAGAAACTAATGCAATAAAAATATCCAGAGACTCAATGAAGCATATCGAATAACGAATATCGAATAACGAATCAAATCAATGAAATCGGACTGAATCATAATACATACCTTTCGGACATCACGGCGGATTATCTCAAACAGAACTTTCAGAGTCGAAGTACATATCAAAACATTTCATAGGGCTTGATAGAATGTTTAAAACGATTTTTGTTTAGTAATTAAAGCATTTCTTGAAAGCCGCTCGAAAACGAATCGTATTTACAAAAGAATAAAGTCGGAAATAATGGGCTCACCTCGGTCAAATGAGGTGGCGAACATAAAACATGCATATCGAACTTCATAATATCATTAATAAATGTTTTAGAGTAGTCGGATTGAATTTGGACGGAGTTTTATACGTCTAAGACCATTCTAGCTATTCATGATCTAGTTGGGTTCAATCTTCTTCAAGGAAAAGGAAAATTCAAACGTAGATTCCGGGAAGTAGGAATATCCCCGAGGGCCAAAGTCGAGCCTAATACCCTAAGACGTGCCAAGAGGAGAAATAGGCAAACTTTACATACCTTTTGCGCTTGTTGCGCTTGTCGAAACTCCAATCCCATTTCGTCGAAAATCTGCAAATGGTCATAGTGACCAGTCACTATTCATGCAAGTGGATATTTCAATCTTTGGTTTCCATCCGGCTACCGAAATTTCGGCAGCACTTCCCCTGTAAATACGACACCCCGAGAATTAAACTCGGCTCAAAACAATTGCCAACAACCCAACAACAACTTCAAGAGCATCGACAATTACTACAAACCACAATACAACATAACTAGCGTACTTCCCGGCATAATGCGACAGTTTCCATTTCGACTTCATATTTTCAAATCAACATCAACATGCTCTCTTTCATTACGGATCAAGATCATTACAATATAATTTCGGAAGCGTTTCATAGCATTTCTTCAACATATTCTTAAAACATACAAACTTGCTATCAAAGCCATAATTCCTCCAAATCTTCTAATCTTCAACATACATATTCATAACATATTTCCATCTTCCAAATTCGTCAACGATTATCACAATTCACATCTTAACAACTTAATTACCATAATATCATAGAATCATACAAATACGACATAAGCTTCTTCATTCCATTTCAATGCTAATTTTCATCATTTACATTATAATGATCACAATAACACGACTAACACGTTGAACAAAATAAATCCATCACAACTCCTTTATCACATACCACACGGCCAAAGGCCAATTTCCAACTTCATTCCTTTTCCATTCAATTTTCATTTCCAATACAATTTCCACAATAACTACAACTAGAATTCAACACAAAATCCAATATAACTATATTGCATACATTCGGCCATATGCATGCTTTTACTTCTACCATGCAAGCTTCCATATTTTCATGATTTCTACTCATCTACATATTCCACAACACAAACAAACCTTCAAAACATAAATAAAAAGGATGAATCCTTACTTTTTTTCTTCAAACTTCTTCACTTCCTCAAGTGTTGAATTGAAGAAACCAATGCTTATTCTTCCAAACCAATTGCACCAAGTTATAGAGGGACCTTGAATTAGTATAATTACCACAAGAAAATAATTTTTGGATCAATATTTTGAGAGACAAAATTTCCAAGGCTTGGCCGAATGGCCTTGCTTCTCTTCTTGTTTCTTTTGTTTTTCTCTTGTTCAAATGTTCTTGAATTTTCTTGAACTCTCTTGCCCCTTTTATTCTTAGCTTGTCATGTGACCATGTCACGTGACTTGAATTAAATTTTTGTCCCTCTTTGTTGCTATGGCCGGCCACTTCATGGGTTGGGCCTCAAATTTTTTTCAAATTTTCCAAGCCCAATTTTCTTAATCCATATGGTTGGTAATTCATGAAACCCTTTTCCGACATTCCAATTTTGCCCTTAGTCCTTTCCGATATTTCCACATCTACATTTCCCATAGCCAACTTATGAACCAAACAAAATCAATACATTACAATGTCCTTAACCTTCCCAAACATCCCACGCACACTAAGTAGAATCCAATTAGAACCTTAATTCCTACCATTCCGACCTGTTTCCAATTTTTCCGAATACGCATAAGATGCGAGATATAACACAATATTTTGGTATATATACACTTCCGTTGTATATGTTTATGTTTATTCAGGGGTACGGCGGGGCCCCGTCCCGTCATATGATTCTCGCCGTTCGTACTGGGGTCCGTAGACATAAATGTGGGTTATGTACGGTTTGTTCGGACGCGTCGTGTGTGTCGGTGTTTAATCCGCCGTCAGTTTATCGGTCGCGTGTATGTATGTTTTGATATGCTATGTATATTATGATAGCCTTGCTGGCTTCTGTGCAGTATATTGGTTTGTATGTGTAGTTTGAAGCCACGTTTGATTTTTATGAATGTATGAGTCAGTTGTATGCCGAATCTGATTAATGAGAGCGTATGGGTGCCCAGCTCGGGCTCTAGTCACGGCCTACGGGGTTGGGTCGTGACAGATAGATCCGGGCTCCATATTGTCATATGTTACTCCATATATTGCGGGTCGGTTTGGAGTCAAACTGGAGTCAATCAAACTTTTTGAGGTGTCTACACCTGTTGGTGAACCGGTAATCGCTAGTCGAGTATATAGAAATTGCATAGTTGTGATTTGTGACCACCGTACTATGGCTGACTTGCATGAGTTAAAAATGGTGGACTTTGATATTATCATGGGTATGGATTGGTTGGCTTCTTGCTATGCCAATGTTGATTGTAGAATGAAAATGGTTCGCTTCTAATTTCCGGGAGAACCAGTTTTAGAATGGAAAGGAAATACTGCGTCACCAAAAGGTAGGTTTATTTCCTATCTAAAGGCAAGGAAAATGATCAAAAAGGGATGTATTTACCATCTAGTTCGGGTTCAAGATGTAGAAGCTGAACCGCCGACTCTTCAATCAGTCCCCGTGGTGAGTGAATTTTCGAATGTATTTCCAAATGAACTTCTAGGCCTTCCTCCAGAAAGAGAGATTGACTTTGCTATTGATGTGTTGCCAGACTCCAAGCCTATATCTATTCCACCTTATAGAATGGCTCTCGCAGAGTTGAAAGAGCAATTGAAGGACTTACTTGAGAAAGGATTTATTAAGCCGCTCTTCTTCAGTAGGAGCGGCCGTGTTGTTTGTCCGAAAGAAAGATGGCTCGCTGCGAATGTGCATTGACTATCGCAAGATCGAATAAGGTGACGATTAAGAATAAATATCCTCTTCCGAGGATTGATGACTTATTTGACCAATTACAAGGTGCCAAATGATTTTCAAAGATAGATTTAAGATCCGGGTATCATCAAGTGAGAGTTAGGGAGAAATATATCCCTAAGACAGCCTTCAGAACAAGATATGGCCATTTTGAGTTCCGGGTAATGTCATTTGGGCTAACTAATACACCGGTAGTATTTATGGATTTGATGAACAATGTGTTCAGGCCTTTCCTAAATTTGTTTTTGATTGTATTCATCGATGATATCTTGTATTCTACAATGTGTTGCGTATTGTCCTTAGAGTTGTCCAAACTCGAGAGTTGTTTGCCAAATTTTCTAAGTGTGAGTTTTGGTTGAACTCAGTGACCTTCTTGGGGCACATTATTTCAGCCGATGGTATTCGGGTAGATAGCCAAAAGATTGAGGCCGTGAAGACTTGGCCAAGGCTCATAACTCCTACGGAAGTTCTTAGTTTCCTGGGCTTAGCAGGGTATTACAGGAGATTCGTAGAAGGCTTTTCTTCCATTTCTGCACCACTCACAAAGCTGACTCAGAAATTAACTAAATTTCAATGGACGGATGCTTGTGAACGTAGTTTCCAAGAGCTAAAAGATAGGTTGACTTCTGCCCCAGTTCTGACACTTCCAGAGGGATTGGAAGGTTATGTTGTATACTGTGATGCTTCAGGCGTTGGGCTAGGCTATGTGTTGATGCAACATGGTAAGGTGATTGCGTATGCTTCGAGGCAGTTGCGGAAACATGAAAAAAATTATCCAACCCATAACCTTGAATTGGCTGCGGTGATTCATGCATTGAAGATGTGGAGACATTACTTAGATGGTGTCCACATTGATATTTATACTGATCATAAGAGCCTTTAGTACATCTTCAAGCAGAAAGAGTTGAATTTACGACAACGATGATGGTTGGAATTGCTGAAAGACTATGATGTTGATATCCTGTATCACCCCGGAAAGGCGAATGTTATGGATGATGCTCCTAGCCGTAGATCTATGGGAAGTTTGTGTGATATTCGGCCGTGGAAAAGAGAAATACGGTAAGCTCCAAAGAAGCTAGCCTAGGAGTTCGAGTAGGACTCGTGTAGCATGAGCTACCATTTAGAATTCAACAGTCTCGTCGCTAGTAGTAGAAGTGAAGGAGCGACAATACGAAGATCCCATGCTAATTCATTTAAGAGATACGCTCCCTCAAATGGAGAAGTCATTATTTGAGATCTCAGGAGATAGAGTTCTCCGATGCCGAGGCAGATTATGTGTTCACGATGTGGCGATTCAAGCATTCCGGATCGGTGCCCTACCTAGGCACCCAAACGGACTTACAAACCAATTTACCATGATACCACAAGTTCAGATTTAACAGACATTGCTCATACTGATAGTCGAAAGCAGATATCATACAAATGCGGTCCTGAGCGGCCACCCGTGTCAAACATTACATCAGAATCAAATTGGCGGAATGTACGATGCTTGTACAAACATGTGGGCCATATTGGCCGGGGGTCCTTAAGACGCAAATCGAATCATATACGACAAACCGGTCACATACAAACGATCGGACCCACGACACGACCCACAAATATGACTACGGTGCCTCTACAACAACAAACATATGAACATAAGACGGGACGGGCCCCGCCGTCGCACTTCCCGAGTAAATGTACGTATATACAGAAAAAGGTATATACCAAAAGTATAAGCTCCATCAAAGGAGCACCCGCGACGGAAACGAGGTCCTGCCGGTGGCGTGCCACGCGACGCGTCCGTACTGCGGCATGTAGCGCGCCCCCAGGAACAAGGGGGGGTCGTGAAGTCGAGTACGTAAAGATGGATCTAGGAGATACGTAAACAAATACGTACTTAACCGATCAAACCCGTGAAATACAAATGTACGTAATGCAAACAAAAATCATGCATAAAGCTCGAATACGTGGTCACCCCCGATCTTGTGCCACAACACATCATACTCCGTGCTTTCAAATCTCCGTACATCTCCGAACACATCATAACATCACACACATCATATCATCGAATATATCGAAGCATATCACATCATAACACCATGGACGGTAACCGCCCTATGAAGAGGTCTCTTAAACCGTAACACATCATACCGCCGAATATGTCATAATGCGCACGATCGCAAAACCGGCCGGTGCACCGGCCGAATGAAACCATAATAAATGGCACGGCGGAGTAGTGCGTAAACCATATGCATATCAAAAGTAAACTTCCGTACTCAACACATAATTCCATATATAGATATACGATATACGGGCGTAGCCTCGGATAAGTTGCAAACGAATATTGAGTACATCGGAATTAGTATACAAAAGTTACGGACTTTTAACTTATCAATTTTCTCAAAAATACATCGTAGATCATTTTCGAAAATTTTGGCATCATTCATAGTAACGAACTTTCAAATATCGAGATAGGACATTCCAAACGGACCTCGCGTCATAAGCGAACACTTTTTTCATATCGAACGAAAACGAGCCAAACAAATCAAATAGGAGAAGTCTCGGGACTTGCGGGCCCACCTCGGGTCGGGTCGAGGCGGCGAACATAATTTACAGACATTAGGCTCCGTAAAGTTATCTGTAGGAGTTTCGGAGCGATTTGGACTCATTTGCGAAAGTTACGAAGATTAGGCATTCTTTTTAATCAAACATAAAGTTCATAGTTCAATCGCGCTGAATGAATAGTGACCAAAATCAAACTCGGATTTCTGGGAGCAGAATTAGTCCCGAGGTTCCGTTTTCGGCCTAGGGGGTCTAGGACATGCCTTATGAAAGATAGGTGAGCGTTACATACCTTATGGACGTCTTATGCTCGCTATATCTCCAATCCCGTTTCGCCTAGAATCTGCAAATGGTCACATTTACCAATTACTATTCATGCAAGTTAACATTTCAAGCTTTGGGTTATACTTGGCTACCAAATTTCGGCAGCACTTCCCCTATTAATATGACACCCAGGTTCAACTCGGCTCAAAACAACCAACGACAACCCAACAACAACATCAACAATATCAATAACACAATAAGGCACATTAATCTACTTTCCGACATAATACATTAGTTTCCATTCCGACTTCACACTTCCAGCTTCATGTCTACGTTCTCATACTTACTTACTAATCCAAAACTATTCAAATACAAATTGGACATATTTCTCATATTCCATAAAATGTACAAAGTTTCCATCAAACCATAACTCCTCCAAAACTTTCAATTCTCAACATGCATATTCATAACATTCTTCCATCTCCCAATTTCATAAATCATACCCACAATTCACATCTAATATCTTACTTTCATCATTATATAAAAATTATATCAAATTCACATAGATTTCTCATAACAACATACAACCAACTTTCAAGCTAACTTAATTCATTAAACCTTCCTTTACATTACAAAGGCAACAACAACATAACTAACATACTAAATAAATTTAATTCACCTTCCCCCACCAAAGCAACATCACACGGCCACACATACTTGCACACACCACACGGCCTCATGCACACACAACACAATTTCCATAATTCTCATTCCATTCCAACCATTATAACATATCTACATCTTCCTTAACATAAAAGAACAAGATTCTTACCTTTCTCCACTTCAAGACTCACGGCCATGCATGGTCCTACACATGCACATGGCCATGCACACACACACCATACTTCCATGATTTTCATCTAATTAAAATCACCATAACACATAAATTCATTCCATAACATAAAACATAAGAATCTTACCTTTCCTTGAAATTTCAACCTTCCGTAAACGGAGTTCTCCCTCCAAACCAGTTATGCCACGTTGAAGAGCGCCTTGAACTTGTTATAAATTCAAAGAGAACAAGATTTTTAAGCCAAGGGTTGAGGCTCCAAAATTTTCTTCTTTTCTCTTCTATTTTTTTTTTCTTTGGCCGATTGGCCTCCTTTCTCTTTATCTCAATTTCTTTTGATTTCTTGAATGTTCTAATGGATGAGTTTGCATGGATTTATCCATTTATTCTTCATAATCCACATGCAAAGCACATGACTAATTAATAAACTCATGGGCTTGGGCCACCATGTGGCCGGCCACCCCTTACAATTTGGGCCTCAATTTCTTTTGTTATTTTGAGCCCAACTTTCCATGGTCATATCTTGCAAATTTCCGAAACAAATTTCCAAAATTCCAATTTTGCCCTTAGGCCTTCTCCGGTATTTTCACCTTCGAGCTTCCATAACCGGACACACATACTAAGAAAAATCCAAATATGGTCTCCTTTCTCTTAAGTCAAAATTATTTCAAATTTTCCGAATATACAAAAATGCCGGATATAACAATTACGCCACCAAATATTGAGAGAAGCCCATTACTCCTGTTATTCTGTCCACCCCGGAGCAACGAAAATGTATTATGATCTTAAATCTATATATTGGTGGAATGGGATGAAGAAGGATATAGCGAAATTTGTAGCTTAATGTCCCAATTGTCAACAGGTAAAGATCGAGCACCAAATGCCTGGCGGATTGTTGCAAGCTATGGAAATTTCAACTTGGAAGTGGGAAGTAATTAACATGGACTTCGTTATAGGCTTACCCCGTTTTCGATGTAAGTATGATTCTATATGGGTGATTGTGGATAGACTCACGAAGTTAACTCATTTCTTACCCGTCAGAACTACATATGTGGCAGAAGATTATGCAAAGCTCTATGTTAAAGAGATAGTGCGACTTCACGGTGTTTCGGTATCTATTATCTCTGATAGAGGAACTCAGTTTACAGCCAATTTTTGAAAATCTTTCCAAGAAGGTTTGGGGACTCGGGTGAGTCTTAGCACAACATTTCACCCGCAGACTGACGGACAAGCCGAGCGTACCATTCAAACCCTTGAGGATATGCTACGGGCATGTATACTGGATTTTGGAGGTAGTTGGGATGATCATTTACCGCTCATTGAATTTGCTTATAACAATAGTTATCATTCTAGCATCTAAATGGCACCGTATGAGGCTTTATATGGGCGAAAGTGTAGATCCCCAATTGGGTGGTTTGAAGTAGGAGAGACTAAATTGATAGGGCCAGACATGGTCTAGCAAGCCATAGAGAAAGTTAAGCTCATACAAGATCGGTTATTAGCAGCTCAGAGTCGTCAAAAGTCCTATGCGGATAATCCTCGAAGGGACTTAGAGTTTCAAGTAAAAGATTGGGTATTCTTAAAAGTGTCACCAATGAAGGGTGTAATGTGATTTGGCAAAAAGGGGAAGCTTAGTCCCCAATACATTGGGCCTTATGAGATTGTGCGGAAAGTAGACAAAGGGGCTTACGAACTAGATCTACCCCCTGCTTTGGAGTCAGTTCACCCAGTTTTTCATGTTTCGATGCTTCGTAAATGTGTGGGAGATCCTACTAGGATCGTGCCAGTAGATGATGTTCAAGTGATAGAAAAGTTGACTTATGAAGAAGTACCCATTGTCATATTAGATAGGCAAGTACGGATGCTTAGAAACAAAGAAGTGGCCTCAGTTAAGGTTTTGTGGAGAAACAACAACCAAGAAGAAATGACTTGGGAAGCGGAAGAAAATATAAAGTCCAAGTACCTGCACTTGTTTCAACCCCCGGAAGAGATCCAAGATAAGACATCAAGATCCTGAGGTATGCATGTTTTCCTTTTTATGCATTTGGGTCGTGTGTGGCCAAACTCTATTGCTATTATGTTGTGGCCCTGTGAGGTATCATTATTATGGGCTGTTATGACAGGATGGTAGTGCCATATTATAGGGGAAACTCTGGCAAAATTTTCATAGAATTCCCGAGCACTTAACATTCGAGGACAAATGTTCTTAATGAGGGGAAGAACGTTACCCCTCGAAAATTTTTCCGTTGATGCACAGTGAATAGACTAATGAAGGGCACGAAGTATACGATGTTTTCGATAAGTAAGAAATAGCATTTGATGACCCTAATTGAGATTTTGAAGACATTCGAGGTAAGAGAAGAAAGTTGCCAAGAAAGGTAAGGTATACGTTATGTATCGGAAGAGATTTACGAGTAACAAGTTAATGATGACTTAATGATGTCCTAGAGAAGAGTTATAACGTCCCTTAGATTGTTACTGAGGTGTTAAACAAGTGTTAAGAAGGTTCCATAAGGATTGGAGATCAAACGGGTCGACGAGAACGAGTTCGGAAAAGCTGGGCATTATACGGTCCAACATACTGGCCGTATAAAATATACTGGCCGTATGTTAGGTCGTATATTCTTCCCAGAATGTCAGCCCTCACTGGACCAAATCTATGACCAGACATACGGTCCATATAAATTATACGGACCGTATGTTGGTCCGTAGAACTGAGTCGGGACAGATTGTGAGTTGTTAAAAAGGGGACCCAAGTTCATTTCATTCCATTCCATTTCATTTTCACTCCCCTTCTCTCAAGAAATCTCTAGAATATTTCTCCACACTTCTTCCACAAGAACTCAAGAGAAATTGATGCTCAACTTCATCAAACCAAAAGAATCAAGTGTAAGAAACTCATTAGGGCTCATCCAAGACAAGAAATTCCATTGGAGGTGAACTAGGGTTTTGGCTCAAGTGAAGTGTTTCCACCCAAAGTCCATTCCTACACCATCTAAGGCAAGTTTTATGGTCTTTTCATGTTGTTTAAAGTATTGAGAGGTCGAAAGACTCGGATTGTAGAAGGAGATAGAAAATGGGTCATGAATGTAAGAATAGTATCATTTTTGAGTAGTAGTTTGGAATGAGTCATAATTCTTGATATGTTGTGATTATAATTATGTTATAAATTACATTAAGAACATGGGATAGACATTGTATATGAGTGAATGTAATAGTGTGCTATGACCATGGATATGGATGATTTGAAGTGAATTGGGAAATATGGATAATGTAGGTGAATAAAGACTATTGCTTATGATGTTGTGAATGTTATTATAGATGTTTGGGAGTTGATATATGATATGGAGGAAGTTGTATAAACAAAGGAGATTCTGCCCAATTTTCTCTAGCTTTAGTTAAGTATGCTAAGCAATCGATTATCTAATGTTAGTATAAACTCTAATGAAGGTAGAAACGTGAGCATTGAAGGAGAACATTCAAGTGATAAAATAGCTAAACGAAAAGTTAAGTAAGGCTAACCCTTCTTTTAATAAGGAATGGTTCCTTGGCTATATACCTATCCTTTCATGAGTCTATAATGTCCTCCAAATGATTCTATCTTTAAAGATACTAAAGCTTATGATTCTCGTTATGTGTATGATTTTACTAAATTCCTTATACGATGGGTGATCCTCTAAGGATAGATGTAATGAGATGAAATGTACATAATAGAGAAGTCATAAGGCATAAGATGAAAACATAACTTTTAAATGGATGCATTTTATACATCTATCATACGTAGCATATCATATGAATTACCATTGCGTATACATCATCATATCATACATGCGTCAAAGATACCGTTTATACATCATCGTTAACCCGCGTCCGGGTAACCATTATATGCAGCCCACTAGTGGTGTCATGCCCGGCCCTGTAGGCTCGGTGTAAACATAGCAGCCTGCTTTAGCGGTGACATGCCCGGCCATCTAGGCCCGGTGTAATCGTATGCAGCCCGCCGTAGCGGTGACATGCCCAGCCATTTAGGCGCGGTGAAATCGTATCGTCATACATACCATATACTTATCATAATATACTCATCATAATTCATCATAATGCATGCATAGGACTCATGGACAACTATATCTTATCGGGGTGACATAAGGTCGTAAACCCCCGATTCCGTTATGGAGCATTTACAAGCATTCTGCCTCACCTTGAAGGATTTAGCATATAAGGTGAGTGTATACATTAATCAACATCGATGGTTTATGGATAGCTTCATTAGCTTTATAAGAATATCATATCATAGGCTCTAGGTTCTTTAACCACAAGCTTATCATACTCATAACGTATCTCTTGTCTCGTATAACTATTCATGAACAAGGACTCTTAGTTTGCTTGAAGATAGGACATTCATGAGAAAGGAGGAAATTCATGCCATAAGATTCATGCCTTAGAAAGAAAGGACTAGCCTCACATACCTTTGTCGTTTAACTAATCTATCGCGTGCTCGTTCTCCTTTAGTGCACTTGTCTATACCTTCAAAGGAATTCGTATTGACATTAGCTAAACAATCATGAGAGCGTACTTACTAAAGCTAGAGAAAATTGGGCAGCATTTCCTTTGTTTATACTACTTTCCTCCATATTCCATATCAACCCTCAAAATCCATAACAACAATCACAATATCATAAACAATAAGCATCATCCATTCACATTATCCATATTTAGCAATTTCACTCCAAATTCTCCATATTCATGACCAAAGTTCACTATCGTGTTCTTTCACGTACAATACTTATTCCATGTTCTAAATTTTATTTATAACGTATTTATAATCTCAACATATCCATTTTCATGATTCAATCCAACTACTACTCAACAATGATACTATTCACACATTTATGACCCATTTTCTATATTCTTTTACAATCCAAGTGTTTCAACCTATCAATACTTCAAACAATATGGAAAGGTCATGAAACTCACCTTAGATGATGGAGGAATAAGCCTTGAATGGTAATACACCTCTTGCACCAAAACCCTATTTCACCTCTCTTGGGACTTCTTAGTTTGGATGACTTTAATGGGTTTCATACACTTGATTCACTTCAATTCTTGTTGTTGATCTTTGATTTCCTTTGTTTTCTTGTGGTTGAAGTGTTTGGAGTGTTCTAGAGGCTTCTTGAGTGGAGATGAAAAATGAAATGAATTGAAATGAAGGAGAGGTCCCTTATATTATTTGAGTTCAGACCCGACCAGAATATACGGACCAACATATGGTCCATATATATTTCACTGGCCGTATGTTTGGACCGTATATTTGGTCCAGTGAAGCATACCATTCTGGGCTGAATCTACGGCTGGACATACGGTCCGTAGATTTTATACGGCCAGTATGTCTGGCCGTATGTTTGCCCAGTTTTTCGAGACTTGTTCTCGTCGACTCGTTGATCTCCGATCCTTATGGAACCTTCTTAACACTTGTTTATTACTTCATTAGCAATCTAAGGGATGTTATAACTCTTCCTTAAAGTATCATTAGAACGTTGTTAACTCAATACTCGAAATTCATATCTGATACACAACATATGACTCGCTTTCCTCAACAACTTTCTCCTCTTACCTCGAATGTCTTTGAAAATCTTAATTAGGACCATTAAAGGCTATTTCTTACTTATCAAAACATCGTGTACGTCATGCCCTTCGCTAGTCTATTCACTGTGCACTAACGGGGAATTTCTAAGGTGTAACAGACATAGTGGAGTTCGTGGCTCAATGTCCTAAGTGTCAGCAAGTAAAAATCGAGCACCAAAAGCCCGGTGGATTGTTGCAAGCTATGGAGATTCCGACTTGGAAATGGAAAGTGATAAATATGGCGTTCATCGCAGGCTTACTGTCACACCCTAATTTCCGATAGGGCGTGATGGGCACCCGACCCTTACTTAGGGCCGAGCGAACCCGCTGACTCTCATAATACACATAACCATACTGGGCCCGCAAATCATGTCAAAATACATAAGGAAATTTTTTTTCAAAAAACAAATATACTTTTCGTCTTTTTCAAATCAAATGAAATCCGTAATCATATGAAATCTGTAGTGTAATGCATACTGATATATCGGCTTACATAGCCGCTTACAAACAAATCGTAACATAACGCGTAGTAACATATCGGCTCGCCCGCTTACACCACTGACATATCATACACTCGACTCTGTCTGCAAAGTCTCTAACATAACTCCAGATATCATAACTTTAACACTCTGACTGGGCAGCACTCCGGAAGAAAATGAAGCTCGCCAATCCCGCTGGAACATCTTCAACTCATCTATATGTACCTGCGCGGCATGAAACGCAGCCCCCGAAGAAAGGGGGTCAGTACGGAATATGTACTGAGCATGTAAAGCATGAAACACAGTACACAGGATCATGCTGAAGTACGGAGTACAGAAAAGTAGTACAATAATTAGTACCCACAAGACTTACCTTTAAAACATAATTCGTGCATACCGATATCATATCCGAATCATCATGTTATCATATATCGTATCAAATTTCGTGTCACATCATACTTCGAAATACACACATATAACATATAACGTGTCCCGGCCTTCCAGCGAGGGACTCGGTGAACAGAATCATCATATCATCATCATATATATACATATAGCGTGTCCCGGCCCTCTAGTGAGGGACTCGGTGCATAGCGTGTCCCGGCCCTCTAGTGAGGGACTCGGTGTATAGAATCATGTCATCATCATATCATCATATACATAGCATGTCCCGGCCCTCTATTAAGGGACTCGGTGTAAGAGACAATAATCATACGCACAAGCAGAGTAGTGAGAAGCCACACACACATAATCATCATTACCCATTCAACAGAATAATCAAATCGAACCTTCATGTAAAGCTAACCATTAGTCGACTCTCACTTAAAAGCCAAACAATAGTCAAATCAAGTTTCCTCCGAAGATCGCTCGGGAACAGATCAAACAGAACTTTAGAAATCATAGTTTCATATCAAAATCATATGCATAAAAATCCTCATTTCAAACTCGACAGACAAATAAGTAATCATACTCGGGGGTCGGAAGCATAGCCACATTAAGCTTTTTCAAAAATAGGTCGTTAGAACCAAACATAGAAAAGTCGCGGGACCCACGGACGAGCGTCAACCCAATCCGGGCCCGCCTATGAAAATCAAAGTCATTACTCGTCATGAAATCATTTGCGAAGATATCAAAGCGATCCGAGCCCTTTCTTGAAAGTTACGGGCGTTCGTAGTTTCGGATTCGTTTAGGAACAAAATTCTTTGAAAACCAACTTTTATGCAACTTTAGAAATTTAGTCATACAAAAGACATAAGGATCATAATTCGACTACAATAAGAAATAGTGTAAACGGATCGTCATTTGAAAGTCGGGACAAAAGTTATATCAAACATCTTTCGACATCACCCGAAAACATATCAAACGTCCTAAATATATCAAAGGACCATAGTTATACGTCAAACCAATCCGAGTCCGCCTCGGAAAGTTACGAACGTTACTTACTTTTAGGACTTTCTACGAACAAATCAAAGCCATCCGGTTCTGTCTATGAAAGTTACGGACATTTTTAAACATAAGATCCTTTCGGAACAAACCATATACATAGCATTTCAAATCCAATCGTATCAAGGACATATAAACCATATAAGGATGCCATCATCAAGAAGCAAATAAGCATCTTAAACATGCTCGGACGTTAAGAATAGGATTACCCCCGAAGCTCATAACATATCATAACTTAGCCATATCTAAGACATGCCAAAAGAAGGAAAGGTAAGCTTTACATACCTCGGTCGCTCCCTAAGCTAACCCAACTCAAGTCTCGGCTCTCCAAGGTCTACATAATGTCAATAGATACCGAACATTAGTTGAAGACATTTAGGAATTCAATTCCAAACGAACATCAAATTCTACAGAAATTTCGGCAGCATTTCCCCTATAAATACACCAACCCCGAGATTTCAACTCGGCCAAATCCATCAACAACAACACCAACAACCAAACTAGCAACATTAATATCCAATTCCAACGCATTCTAACATTAAATACACTTCTTTATATAATTCAACAACATTCATTATTTTCCATTCAATTACTCACATCCTAACCCATATCAACGTTTATACCTTCGATTACTAATCCAAAACCATTCAAACAATATTCAAGAACGCTTTCACACAAATTTCCAAACAACCAAAACCATATCCCAACTCACCCGAAATTATCTCCAAACCCGAAAACAACATAATCTACACCCTTCTTTTCTCAAATTCATGAATTACATTAACAACCCATACTTTAACAATGTCACTTCCCTAACCACAAAAATTACATAAAATTCACATTAACTTCCAAACCAACCCATAACCAACACAACATCGCTTTAAGTCATTAAACTTGCATTTTTTTCCTCATAGAACCCATAACGACGACAACTAAAATACTAACGACAATTTGTTCATTCTCAACCACACAAAGGGACCATTTTCGGCCAACATCATACACACACACCAAGATGATTTTCATTCTTTTCTTCACACTACAACAATCAAAACATGCTAATTAGAATTAATACATTACTTCTAACACAACACACACTCTCTCCACCAACCAAACCTACACGGCCTCAACTCCAACATGGTTTCTATCATGAATTTCTTCCATTTTAGCATACTACAACACATATAAACCATTTATAACACATAAACACAAGATTAAACTCACCTTTCTTCACAACTTCTCAACTTGCCTAAAGTTGGCCAAGGATGAAAACGAGTAATCTAACGCTTCCAACAACGCTTCCACGTTAATAAGCACCCTTCAATTAGTAGGTTTGCTTGAAGAAATAATTTTTTTGATGGCCAAATCTTGGTCTTGCTTTTTCTTGCCCTTGGCCGAATGGCCCTTCCCTCTTGTTCTCCAAGTTTTCTTGAAATTTCTAGGAGCTAAAATATGATGAAGATGATTTAATTACTCATCTTTCTCTCCATATATAATTCATACACATGGCCCATGGCCCACACACACACGAATTAATAAGTTTCCAAAATTTCACTTTTGGCCCCAAATTTTCATGAAATGTCTAGCTTTCCATAATTCATCTTTTGGTCCCAAATTTTTCTTATTCCAAATTTACCCTTAACATTCCATACCAATAAAAAGATGAATATGCAACTTATGTATTTTTAACAAAATCGAAAAAATTGCAACCTTATCCTTAACTTGTCGCAACCGACTTGGAATATTCCAACGTACAAAGTACGGGGTATAACACTTACCTCGCTCTAAGCACATATATGATTCTATATGTGTAGTTTTGGATAGACTTACGAAGTCAGCTCATTTCCTACCAGTCAGAACTGCTATGTGGTGGTAGATTATGCAAAGCTTTTTGTCAGAGAAATAGTACGACTCTATGGTGTTCCAGTATCTATTATCTCCGATAGAGGGACTTAGTTTACAGCTAATTTTTGAAAATCTTTTCAAGAAGGTTTGGGGACTCAGGTGAGTCTTAGCACCGTTTCATCTCCAGACTGATGGGCAAGCTAATCGTACCATCCAGACTCTTGAGGATATGCTACGAGCATGTGTATTGGATTTCGGAGGTAGTTGAGATGATCACTTACCACTTATTGAATTTACTTATAACAATAGTTATCATTCTAGTATCCGAATGGTCCCGTATGAGGCTTTATATGGGTGAAAGTGCAGATCGCCAATTGGGTGGTTTGAAGTAGGAGAGACTAAATTGATAGGACCATACTTAGTCCAATAAGCTACAGAAAAGGTCAAGCTGATACAAGATCGACTATTAACAGCCCAGAGTCACCAGAAATCTTATGCAGATAATCATCGATGAGATTTAGAGTTTCAAGTGAAAGACTGAGTATTCCTGAAGGTGTCACCAATGAAACATTGTGAGATTTGGCAAAAAGGGCAAGCTTAGTCCCCGGTATATTGGGCCTTATGAGATTGTACGCAAGATAGGCCAGGTGGCTTACAAATTAGATTTACCTCCTGATTTGGAGTCAGTTCACCTAGTTTTCCATGTATCGATGCTTCGTAAGTGCATTGGAGATCTTTTCAGGATTATACTAGTAGATGATGTCCAAGTCACCAAACAATTATCTTATGAAGAAGTTCCCATTGCCATTCTAGATAGGCAAGTAGGGAGACTCAGAACCAAAGATGTAGCTTCAGTTAAAGTTCTATGGAGAAATAATAACAGAGAGGAAATGACCTGGGAAGCAGAAGAAGATATGAAGTTCAGGTACCCGCATTTTGGGTTTCTTTGACAGGTTGGGAGTGCCATATTACAAGAGAAACTCTGGCAAAATTTTTATAGAATCCCCAAGAACCTAACATTTGAGGACGAATGTTTCTAGGGGGGGGGGATGTTACATCTCGAAAATTCCGGATTTGTTGTCTTGTGAATTGACTAATGTGAGCTTAAGATGAGCATGAAATCCTTACGAGATTAAGGAGAGTATTAGATAGCTTGAAGGGCGTACTAAGAGATTTTGAAGTCATAAGGATATGTGAGACTAAGTTTGTTGAAGGAAGTGAATGTAAGTCATGTTTGGAAGGGTTTTTACGATAGTTGATTTGATATGTATTTAGCGATGTCTTGAAGGGCTGCTATAGGGCCTATTTCATGGTTAATGAAGTGTTATATAAGTTCCAAGAAGGTTCCACAAGGATTGGAAGTCAAACGAGTTGACGAGAATGAAATTCAGGAATTCCCAGTTATGCGGTCATTTGTACGGACCGTATAAATTATACGGATTGTATAATGGTCCGTAGATTTCTTCCAGAGAAGGGTGATCCCTGGTGAGATTATACGGTCCAATTATGCGGACCGTATAAATTATATGGCCCGAATAATTGGCCGTATATCCGGGTCGGGCTAGAATTTTATTTCGTTATATATGGCCCCTTGTTCATTTATTTCATTTTCCACCTTCTCTCCAAGTCTTGAGAGCTCTCAAAACCCTTCTCCCAACATATTTCACTCAAACCCAAGAGATAACTAGGATCAAAAGGCAAGAATCAAGATATCCATGTGATAGAAGTCTTGCTAGGGTTAGTAGACTACAAGAAATTCTTGAGTATTGAAGCTAGGGTTTTCACATAAGTTGATAGCTGCTCCAAAGCTCATTCTTATGAGATAAAAAGGTTAGTTTTCATGTTTATTTCATGTTATCAAGAATGTTTAGTTGTTGAACAACTTGGGTAGAAGGAGAAAGTAGAAGATGATGTCTAAATGTAGTTTTCATGATGTTTTTGAGTAGTGAGCTAACTTGAATCATGATTCTTAGTATAATATGGATATAATCTTGTTATAGAAGGTAATAATGAAGAAGAGAAAGCATTCTATGAAAAATATGCAAAGGGTTGGTGTGAAGTTATTAGTGTAAGTTGAATGTGAGAATGAATATAGAAGACTTAATGGAATGTGATCACTTGATTTTGATATCGTGGATGTTGTTATGGTTGTTGGGGGTTGTTTCGTAATATGGTGGAAGTCGATGAAATAGGAGAAATGCTGCCCAATTTTCGTTAACTCATGAATTGTTCTAGTTTGAATTTAAGAGTATCATTAAGGCTGAACCATAGTATGAATCCTTCTAAATGTATATTTCTCAAGCTTCGACGGTGAACGTTAAGTAATTGAGAAGACGATGAGGTATGTAAGGCTAACTCTTCTTTCATTAAGGCATGGTCCCATTGCTAAATACCTTCATATGAGTTCTGTAACGTCTTCCAAATGAGTTTATTCCTAGAATCGCCGAGGCTTATGATCCTTGATAAATCTCATGATATCATTGGTCCCATCCTATGATAGTTGATTCTCTAAGGAAGGATATAATGAAAATGATAATGACGATGATAATGTTGAGAATGTGTATGTACTTCTATATATACATATTTATGTATTAAAGTATGAGTACTAAGAACACCGAGCTTATATAGCCGGGTATGATACCTATCGCGCACACACCACTATAGTTGGGTACGGATAACACTGAGCTTTAGTAGGGCCAGGTACGTATAACACTGAACCTTATCATGGTCGGATATGTAAGACATCAAACCTCTATGGTCGAGTATGATACTACTGCAAGTATAAATGTATGAAATAGATAGTTCCCATTAGAAAAAGGGTAAGTAAATACGATTAACAACGCTAGGGGTATAAATGGCTTCATTATCTCATGGCTTCTCTATCTTATGTGATTTGTTATGCTTCTATTATGTTGTTGATAATGCTTTACATACTCAGTACATTATTCGTACTGACATCCTTTTGTTTGTGGACGATGCGTCATGCCCACAGGTGGACAGGGAGATAGACTTGATCCTTAGGTTGCTTATCCAGAGATTGCTTAGAGGAGCTCCATTTGATCGGAAGCGGCAGCTTGGGTACTATTCTTTTGTGTATATATGGGCATGGCGGGGTCCTGTCCCGTCCTTATAATGATGTTTCATACTCTTCTTAGAGGCTCGTAGATAGTCATGTATAGTAGATGTCTTTTGCCTTGTCGGCTCATACTTTTGGTATATTATTTTGTTAGCCTCATCGGCTTTTGTGTTTAAAAATGGGCGTAGTTCTCGATGTTGATATAGAAGTATTATTGCCCAATGAGATTCGTAATTGTTGATGTATAGAAATCATGAGTAGGCCATGTGGCTCACCTAGATGTGAATATGATTGTACGATGAGAGGTGCCGGGTGGGTTAGCAGCGGGTGCCCGTCATGGCCCTTCGGTTGGGTCATGATATCTGCCAAAAAGGAAGCTGTAACCTATTTCGAGGCCGAACAGGAGCGTGAACATTCACTTGGATTCCATCTTCCATCTTCGTAGGGAACCTACAGATCCGAGGGGTCTAGGAACGATGAACATATTTACGTATGCAAGGATTGAAGAATTTGGGGTCATAGGGGTAAAATCGGCATTCTTAAATTAATAGACCAAGGTCCTTGATTATGCAAATCTCATCTCTTTATGGAACACAAGGTTAATCTAGGTCAAACTTACCCAATTAATTCTCATAGGCCATTATTATCCTCTAACAACTTTAACCCATTTAGGAAATTTAGAAGATTTAGGAAAGAAATCTCATTTAAGCCTGCTATAAACACAAATGGTGTAAAGAGAAAAGGAGGAATTAAAGGAGAAGAGATAAGGGGTTTAAGAAATCTGCCTCCCTAACATTTTGGTCTCAAGGGTCTGAAAATATCTCCAAGTGGTGGCTGTGACTTGGGAAAATAAAAGCTAGGTCAAGTCAAGAAATGGGGTTTAAATAGGGAAATAACTGCCCCTCAACTGCCGTGGTGGTCTCAAGGCCGCTGTGGCGTCACCGCTTTAGCGGTATCCCACCGTGGTGATGGTCATTCAAAGACATTGTATCTCCACTTTGGTGGAGTTCCAGGATGCTATGGCGCTTGGGCTAGGGCGGCAGGTCTGCCGCTATGGCAAAGATAACTGGGCTCAAATTTGACATTTTGCATAAGACTCGCACGATTGGTCAGATCAAGTTAGCGATTTAAGAGCGTGGAGATCCGGAGGTGTTTTAAAGGGGGTCAAAGTATTGAATTTCCCGGAAGTCACAGTAACGATAAAACGGATCGTTACATTTGAGGCTACTGACTTTATCTTGTTGTACAATTTCAACATTAATGTCCCTTGTGTTGGTATGAATCAAGCTTCTTTGACAATGTTAATGAAGTCCTTGTGTCCACACCATACATTGAGAAATTTGAAGTACTTCACATGATTTATTTTCTCATTTTATATGTTGACTAGCAATGGGGCATGGTCTGAAACCGTCCTTGAAAGGTGAGTAACTCTAGTGTCATTAAACTTGTCCATCCATTATTCATTGAATAACAGTATATCTATCCTTTTCTAGATGGTTCTTGGGTGTCCCCAATTGTTGCGCCATGTGTATTGTGCCCCAGTGAAACCTGCATCAATAAGTCCACAGTCTGTTAGACATTCCAGAAAATCTATACTTTTTAAAATTTTGTAAGATGTACCTCTATGCTTCTTGTTAGGACATGTGATCATATTGAAGTCACCTATTACCCCCAAAGATCCTTTTAGTTTGTCAGACAAAACTTGAAGTTCTTCCCATAGGGGTTTCCTAAGAGGGATGGTACATTTAGCATAAACATAAGTAAGATAAAAATTAGTGCAACTAGGTGTGCAGGAAGTATGGCAAGTTATATGTTGAATAGCATTGTCAATAATATGTACAGTTAGGGTAGAATCCCAAAACAACTAGATTTTGTTGTTGAGATTGTTACACGACTGGTGGAACCCCAGTCCCATCATGTACTTAGTAATATGTTTAGCTTTTCTTTTAGGTTCCTGAATGCAAATAAAGGGGAGCTTATACTATTTTTGAGGTTTTTCAGCCTCTCCCCAGCACCTATTATTTTTATGCTCCGTGCACTCTAAGATATAAAACTAAAATTTAAATGATCTTCGTGGGGAGTGATTCTGGTTCCTTTGTAAGAGCCAGATTTGTCACTTTAAAGGATACTAGTTCCTCTAGGTGATAGGTTGTTAGAGCTAGTAAGCTCAGTGTTGTTGACCGTTTCATTATCAAAATTTAGCTTCTTTCTCACAGTTGGATTGCCCTCTTTATCAGGGTAATCTCATTATCACTGCGGGAATTATAGTCTTGATAATTAGTGGTGTATTCCTAGCTTTCTATATTTGAGCTATCCTCAACTAGTTGCTTGTTGTTGTCCTCTGCAAGGCGATCATTCTCCTTGATCTGATCAGTGTCCCCTTCACCTGCACCTAAAGGAAAAATGTTAGCAAGTGCATCAAATTTGTTGTTGGTATATATAGGTTTTTCTTTGGACTTTCTCCCTTGTATAGTTGGTGAAATGGTTGCTAAGTTCTTCTCATTCATTTGGTGTATCTCCTCTTGTGTTTAGAGCCAAGCTTCATGTTCATTGTTCAGCTTGAATTGAACTTTTTTTTTTTTTTTTTTTTTTTGTTTTTTTTTTTTTTTTTTGGATAAGGAGGTCTCATTCTAGTAGGGCCTGGTGGAATATACTTGTGTTACCCTTCATACTTTTGTACATTGACTTTCATCTTGAGTTAATCGATGTTGACTCGGAAAGCGTGATTAGTTTCGCGGTTGTGAGATGTGATTCATGTTAACCTTAAGTAAACAAAGGTTTAGGATCATGTTTAGTAAGTGTGGGAAGGGTTAGAGGCTAAACGAATCGAAGGGATTACGTTTCGATAAAAAATAGGTTTACAGGGGTATTGTACAGACTGTGTAAGGTTATACGGACCGTATAATGTTATACGGAACGTAAAATTAGTGTAGCCCCACCCTATACTGGAAACAGTAGAGGGAATTATTCTAAGACTGTTTTACGATCCATTATACGGACTTATATGGACCGTATATTATTTTACGGTCCATATATTAGACTGTATAATAGAGGCGGTGGAGACTTTATTTTTGTATATAATTTGATCTCCTTCATTCTTTTTCATTTCAATACTTACTCTAGACCCTAAGAGCTCCCAAATCCCCTCCCAAAGTTCTCCTACTAAATTAGACTAAGTTGAAGGTGAATCAAGGTGGTTTATATACCAAGAAGTTAAGGAAATCTTGCTAGAGTTGAGTTGCTCTCTTGTGGTGAAGATTGGAGTTCCTTCATGGTGAAGTAATCTAGAGTTGGGGGCTGTTCTTGCTTGTTAAGGCAAGGTTTCATCCTTTCTTTATGTAATTGAGTTTGTTTACGTTTTTAATCAACTTGTCGGATGAAAAAATTGTGAAGTAAAAGCTAGAAATCATGTTGAATCTGTTATAAATATTGTGGACTGATTCATGTTGTTCTTGGGCTATGATTTGGCTGGAAATTGTGAAGCATGATTTGGAATATGTTATTTGATTGTTGTGGTTGACATTCTCCATGTTTATAAAGGAGGAAATTAAGCAGGATAGTTGGTATATCATGTATATTTAATTGGTTGTGGTTTAGAACCCTTGAAGTATAGCTTGGCTTGTTATTGATATGGTGACTCTTGTTGTTGTTCTAACTATTAAGTTTAAGAAGAAATAGAGGAGATGTTGCTCGAATCTTTATAGGCACGAGCTCCTCACTCGACATATGTTGTATACAAGTATCTCCAGAATATAACGAATATGTTATCGTTCTTGTAGGTTGAAGTGCTCTGAGTAAAGTATACTGTGGTTGACGAGCGCTTGACAGAAGGTATGTAAAGGCTACCCTTCTTTCTTTATTTGTCATGATTCCTTATCGAACGAGTTCTGACCAAGTGCACAAAGAGGTGCCACTCATTGAGATTCCATGTCTATGTCATTTCATGATATTCATATAGTAGTTTCCCTAGTCGGGAGTTCACTTTCAGTTAGCTTTGTTGCTCCTGTACCTAGTAGATAGAAGTGAGATTTTAGAGTGTATAGAAGTGTACACTGGCCTTCGGGCTATGATATTCTCGCCTTTGGGGCTATGATATACTTGCCTTCGGGGTTATTGGCCATACAAATGCCTTCGAGGCTATAAAGATGCACGCTTTCCTTCAGGGCTATGATTATATATACAGACTGCCTTCGGGGCTATGTTGAGTTCCTTCGGGTCTAATCCATCATGTCTAGATGCCTTATATGAGGCTAAGTATTTTGATGTCGTATTATTAGTTATTAGATGTCAGAGGCAGGTAAGTACAACCGGATTCTTTATTTACTCTTTAGTTTATGTTCCGTTATCTTACATTCAATTTCAGTATTAGATTCAGTCGCCTTACACTCAGTGCATTATTTCGTACTAACGTCCCTTTTCCTGAGGACGCAGTGTTTATGCCCGTAGGTTCAGATAGGCAGCTGGGGAGAGCGCCTCAGTAGATTGCCGAGTACCAGCTAGTGCCGCAAGCTTTACGTCATTTGGAGTTACCCAATCCAGAGTTTTGTGTATATACAGATGATGGGTAGGTCGGGGCCCTGTCCTGGCCATAGTACAGTCATTACTCTTTAGAGGCTTGTAGACGTATTCCAGTGTGATATGCATGTCAGTATAGCAGCCTTGCCAGCCCTTGTGTATATTCCTTTTAGTACTGTTAGTTGTAGACGTTTATGGCGGCCTCGTCGGCCTGCATAGTTATGTATATATGTTTTGGGTGTGTATGCCCTGTGTGTGATAGTTGTTCCTTGTAGATGATTCAGGGAATGACCTTGTCGGCCTTGGTTGTCATTGTCTGTTTGCAGGTGGGCCTCAACAGCCTAAGTTGAGGGTTACCCCTTCAGCGTTACAGTTAGAGAGTGGTACGCTCGGGCCGAGTTTGGCACCGGGTGCCGACCACGCGTTTCCAAATTTGGGGCATGACAGCTTGTACAGTCTATATTTGGTTTTCCATGATCATCCTTTCTCTTTTTTTGATCTCTTGGCCTTGGTTCCTTATATCTTCAATATCCTTAGTTGTGAGCTCTACTTGACCAGGGCTTATATTTGTTAAATTCTTTAGGATCCTGTCTTGTTGATCAATAGCAATAGTATCCTCTGAATTCATGCTTTCCAGCTCCTCTTCGTTGTCCTCTATGATGTCCATACTATTAGAGTCCGATGAACTTTTCTCCTTTGTGGTGCAATCTTTTATAGCCACTTCTGTGTGATTTTTTAGAGTTATTCCCTGTGCCACCTTTTTATGATGTATCTCCTGTCTTTTTGTCTTTTTTGTCGAATACCTTGTGTGTTAGATTTTTGAGGCAATGATGTGCTAGCTTTCCCATTATCTGTTTGATTTCTTCAGCGATTCCCGTTATCATGACCTTGCATCATACATATGAAACTATAGTTAGGTACACCTTCATATTCAATTGGTTGAGAAATTTCCTTGGGTTTTTCATTCGTACAGTCATGATCTTGATTTCTGTCAATCTTGGCTTGGCCAGATCAATTTCTACCCTGACCTTAGTGACGCTACGTCTGGTTTTTGAGTTAGTCACTTTGTCCAGTGTCAGCGGATACCCGATCAGAGCTACCAGTCTGCAGATTGCTTCCCAATGAAAGTGGTGTCATTTGAATCCGGGGAAGATCACCCAAATCGGTGAAAAAGTTGTTTCTTCGGTAGGTTTTAAATCTTTGGTCCATCTTTGCAATATCACAACCACATCAATACTAAAAGGAATATATCTTTTGATAGATATTTTTTCAATCTTCCTCATTAGTGACATCAAGGAGCACATGTCTTGGGTCGAACAACCCAATTTTCAATTTACCTTTCAGAGTAAATCGTCTTGTGATTTCTTTGTGAATGGTATTGATTTGGGGTTTATTCCTTGAGAATTTTCTGACCAAGATTAGTTGGAAATTTTGCGCATGAAGAGCCTCTTCTTCAATAGTAAATAAGACAATTGGTATTCCGTGATCAATTTCATATGGACGATAGTCAAGTTTGATGTTTTTGTTGATTATTCTATGGGTTTTGCTATATGCATGGCTTGGGCATAGATTTCTTTGTTTTGAGATTTTTTCGGTGGTGGTATTGCTGTGTTGGTGTTGATTGTTGTTGGGACGATGGTGGTGGAGGGTTTAACACTGGAAAGTTGCCCAATTGAACTGGTCAGAGTCGTCATCTGAGGTGGTTGGGTGAGATGCCCAACAGTGTGACGTCGGTTACTGAGTTGAGAATCCAGGAGCATTAATTTTTAGAGATAGAATTTCTAAAGTTGGAAAATTCTTTTTATCAACATCGTTGTTCATTTCTTCCAGCAGGACTCATATCTACCTACATGCAAATTACATTAAAGAAAACAAACTACCTCTTCTCCTAATCTTTTTATCAACATTGTTTTTCATTTCTTCCAGCAGGAGTCATATCTACCTATGTGTAAATTACATTGGAGAAAACAAACTACCTATTCTCCTAGTCTTAGAATCAAGAAAACATGAAGAAAATATCATGTAAAAAACCTTAAACCCGAAGAGTCATCACCATCAAATCTATTAGTGTTTACATTTATAGAAGTTTTTATTATTATAGGTTGGTTAATTATTTCGTATAGTTTACATTCTAATGAGCTAAACAAATACTTGATATATTTTTGTGCGTGACTTGTTATAATAACCACGTACTTTGTCGTTTATTGAATTGGTTTCTAAAATGTGTTGGAAATATAATATACTATTTATTAATTGCTCAATCGACTAACGAAACTTTTAATTAATTAAGTATTTTTTTTTTGTATATCTGAAATGTAATTTGTTGCCGATTTGTTTTATAATTTAATGGACAAAGTATCTAATTATTCTTGCAGTATCGACATAATTATACTTTTGTTAAAATTTATCTTGTAACTTTAAATGTGTATCCAGAAACAAAAACCTTATAAAGCATTTTCTTTAGCTATCCACATTTTCTTGATTTTTTAAAAAAGTACAAAATTGATGTAAATAAAGAAATGCTGCTTTAATTTGTAAAAATGGTACGTGTCATGTTGAAAAAACTTAAAAAGACAAAAGGACATGCAATCATATAACATCAGCTAGATAGTGGAAAACTGTTTATCACTTGATCAGATACCTGAAGACCGGCAACATTTTTATTTCATACCGGTAATTGCCGGTTTTAGTTGACAAGCTTCCACGTCTCATCTTCCTTATTTTTAAATTATAGTTACTGAGAATTATGTTTAAACTAATTAATATATTTAATTAATTAAGTATTGATTCACTTACATGTGAGTATTGCTAATTAATACATTACTTACCTTTGAGTATTGATGTTTGGTTGTGATTAATGACAACATTTTGGTAAGTATTCCTAGTGAACCTAAAAAGAATGCCCAAGACAAGATTCACGTAATTTTAGCTTTTAGATAACTAATTAACTAATAACTATCCATTAGTAAATCATTCAATAATTATTTCTCCAATATGAATTTTTAGATAACTATTAAAAATTTCTATTGAAAGATTATGACAGTCATGCTTGCATTAACATATTTAGAAGTGAACAGTGTGGTGTACCAAGACAACACTAAATGGTAGTACAAAAGGTAATGTAAGTTGTATCATAATCATGGGCCTCTCTCAATCTCATGTGAACACGTGTACTGTATCTGAAAATAGGTGTACGTTGAAAACACGTGTACATTGAAGCGTTCTTCTTTGCCTTCCACTCTCAAACCCTCTACTGTATTTGTCCTTTTGTAGATTAATTTTGGTGGTCCACTCTCTCGCACTCCTTTCCATTTCAAAACTATCTTTGAGCAAGATAAAAATAATGTTATGGTGAAGCTGTAGAGTTTCCTGTGCACAGAGACCTGATGAACATCTCACATCTAGGAGTTCTGGATTCGAAAGTGAAGGGGCAGAAGAAAGGAATGAGCGAGAGAGGTAAGTGAAGGGGCAGAAGAAAGGAATGAGCGAGAGAGGCAGTAAGTCTCCATGACTCCATCTTCGACTATTGTCTTTCTCTCGGTATCGGTTCGCTGGGATACAGTTGAACAACTTAAAATGGAAGATGAAAATATCTTAGAATTATGCTTGGTTTACTCTGTTTCTTTTTGGGGAATCTATTTTCTAATTAGTCATTGTTCATTTAGCCTGCTAAGTCTCTTTGGTTTTTTGCTTTATTTTCATTTTAGTTGAGTGTTTTGAATAATCGAATTTATTCACATTTGGTTTTTTTCTCTTTCTTCATGTTTCATTGCTGGATTCCGTTCATACACTTGCTGGTTTGTTCAAATCAAATGCCTTTATGAAAAGTTTCTGCTTAGTTGCACATACTGCTAAATCACTTGACACTTTCCATCTGAAGCAAAAACAGTAACGAAAAAGGAAGACCTTACAAAGGTGTTTGTTGAAATGTCCAAAATAAATAAATAGTTTTCTATTTCATTTCCCCCTTAAAAGTTCTTCTATCACTTAAACAGCTGTCATTTAACAATTCCAAGGAAACATTATGGATATTCGAGTCATTTAGGATACATTATTGACATTTACCAGAAAGAATTATTGAACAACATATTGTATGTATTACGGAGTACTATATATTAAGTTGTTCGGCTATCAGAACAATGCATAAATTTAGACTGAGTTCGTGCTAATTGTTTCTGATACAAATTGTTCTCTAATACGAGTTTTCTTAAAAGTTCAAGTTTTCTTAAAACTGAACTGCTAGGGTAAGTCTTTCTCAAATTAGGTTTAATCCATAGTGTCTATCTTACTGCACACTATGTATATTGTAGAGCGTCATTTCAGTGAAAACTTTATATTGATGGTTAAGCCATTTAGTCTTTCTAGTGCAGATAGCAAAAGATTGGTTCATGCTTCCAGAATCTTAAAAGAAGGGCCGACTTTCATATGGACACCTCTTTATCTTCATACCGCCTTCGAAATTTTTGATTCCAATAAGATCTTTTTATTCTTCTAGGATTAAGGTGTTACAATGCGGAATTCATCAATAGAGAAGAATGAAATTGAAGACGAGAGTCGGTTGAGGAGAGAGAAGAAGGAGAACTTTTATTTCATCTTTTAAAATGAACCCACCACTTTTTCAATGTGCAAAGTACTATATATATACAGTGTACAAGTGTAAAGTTGTATGAAACTAGTGGTCCTAAATGTATAAATGAATACTCACTAACTAACTATCAATACTAACTAACTATCAACACCCCCCGCTAGCTGGAATGGGATACCATGCCAAGCTTGGACAAGAAAATATTGTGCTGAACACCTGGAAGTACTGTATTCAACACATCAACAAATTGAGAGTCAGTAGGCACACGATTGAGGACAATGAGACCAGTCTGAAGAACATCCCGAACAAAATGGCAATCAACCTCAATATGCTTAGTCCGCTCATGAAAGACAGGGTTCTTAGCAATATGAATGGCAGAAGTGTTATAACAAAACACAGAGACAAGGGCAATAAAAGTTACAGTAAACTCAGCCAGTAGTCTGACTAACCAAACAATCTCAGCAACCAATTATCTGAGGGCCCTATACTTAGTCTCAGTAGAAGAAAGAGCAATAGTGGTCCGCTTTTTTGATTTCCAGGAAACAGGACACACACTAAGAAGTAAAACATAACCATAAACAGACCTCCTACTGGAGGAACAACTAGCCTAATCTGAATCACAATAGCTCAAAAGGGAGAAATAAGGTTTATTGTTGAAGAACAACCCCAAATCTGGAGTACCAGACAAATATCTAAGAATATGCAAAGCTACCTCATAATGTGGAACCTTGTGTTGAGACATAAACTGACTCAAATGTTGAACACTAAATGATATGTCAGGCCTTGTGTGCTAAAGGAAATTCAACTTCCCTACCAACTTCCTATATAAAAATGGATCAGGCAAAAGAACCCCTGAGTCAACTGACAACTTAATATGAAAGTCCAAAGGAGAAACAACTGGTGAAGCATCAGTGCAATGAAATTCATGTAGCAAATCTTTGAGGAACTTCTGTTGAGTCATAAGAATTCCTTGAGGGAACCTGAGAAGTTGCAAACCTAAGAAATAGTGGGCTTGACCTAAGTCTTTTATCTTAAACTGTTCATCCAGAAAAGATCAAAAGGGAGTAATTTCCATCAAGTCATTCCTAGTCAACAAACTATCATCCACATAAACAGCTATGACAGTAAAGGAAGGCCCCACATACTTAAGAAATAATGAATAACCATTTTTTCTAGAATGATAACCTCTGGACAACAGGGTAGAAGAAAGCTTAGCATACCATTGCCTTAAAGCTTGTCTAAGGCCATAAAGAGACTTGTTGAGCTTACACACAAATGTGGTAGAGGAATCAGGGGCCTAGACTTGTAAACCAAATGGAATTTTCATGTAAACCTCATCATCAAGGTCACCATGCAAAAATGCATTGTTGACATCTAACTGATAAATGTCTCACCCATTCTTGACAGCAACAAACAACAAGCATTTGATAGTAGTAAGTTTCACAACTGGGGAAAATGTTTTTGTAAATCCAACCCCCTCTTGTTGAGTATCACCCCTAATAACTAATCTAGCCTTGTATCTTTCAATTGTACCATCAACTTGTTGCTTAATTTTATACACCTATTTAGAAGAAATAGCCTTCTTACCAGTAGGAAGAGGGACAATGGTCCATGTATTGTTCGCCTCCAAAACTTGAAACTCTTTAAGGATAGCTTCCGGATAAGTAGGGTTAGAAACATCCTGATGATAGGATTGATGCTCAAATAAAGCATAGTCAATAGGGATAAAAGAATCCTTGGTGGTGGAAACATTATTGTAATGGTATTGTTGCAAATAAAAAGGAAATGTAGTTACCCTATATGGATTTCTCAAGGCTATAGGGGGAGAAGATGTAGAAGAAGAAGAAGAATTATCATAAGAAGAAATAGGAGATGAAAAACAAGAGAAGCAGGACTAGGTGGATCAAGAGGAGAACAGGGTTGAGAATAGGAAAGGGAGAACCAGAAGAATGGGAGGAAGGGTGAGTGAGTTGTTGTGAAGTAGTAGAAGAATCCACAATTGTGGGATCAGAAAGAGGAAAAAGGGAAGGGTGAGAAGGAGAGGAATAAGGGAATATGGTTTCTTGAAATTGAACATCCCTATAGAAGAAAACAATATGCTTGGCCATATAAAGGAGTTTGTATGCCTTCTTGGTCATGCTATAACCAAGGAAAGCACATGCGATAGATCTGGACTTAAATTTATCCCTGTAAGGTTTAGGGACAGCAGCAAATGCAAGGCAACCAAAAGGCTTAAGGTGAGAATACGAAGGTTCAGTTTTGTATAGAAGAGAATAGGGGGTAGAATTGTTCAACAGAGGTAAAGGCACCTATTTATCAATATGTGGTAGTGAGAATACATTCACCCCAATACTTAAGAGGGAGTTTAGATTGAAACAACAAGGACCTTGCAGTTTCTAAGAGATGCTTGTGTTTTCTTTTTACTACACTATTATGTTGAGGAGTGTGGGGAGGAGATTCTGATGAATAATATCTTTGGATGAGAAGAAAGAAGTTGCCAAGGAACTTGAACCAAACTCAAATGCATTATCTGACCTAATTGTTTGAACAGAGGTATGAAATTGAGTTTGAACATAAGGATGAAAGATTTAATGAGAGTAAAAGTATTAGATTTAGTGGAAAGCAAATGAGTCCATGTGGCTCTAGAGTAATCATCTACTATAGTTAAAAAATGCTTATAACTATTATATGTATGGTTATGACCCCATAGGTCAATTTGAATGAGTTGGAAGGTGAAGTGGTTTTAATGGAGCTTTCAAGAAAGACAAGCCTTTATTATCTGGCCATTGGACAAATCTTACAAAGGAAATCTTGTTTCTTAGATAGTTTATCTTTGAGGAAAGGAATGGATTTCATTTTATTATAAGTCATATGATCTAAGCTAAGATGCCAAATCAAATTATCATCGTGGGAAACTGAATAACAAGCAACTGATAGTAAACAATGTGAATAAGATACATTTTTATGAGAAACAGTAGAAGATAAAACAACTTTATTAATAATGCAATCAGAAGCTGCAATGGTATTTACAGATTGAGTAAGGGTAAGTGAAGTAGGACAGAGGATCTACAATCCTTGTGACACTCTACCAAGCTCCAGTGGCCTCTTCATAGAAGGGCCCTGTAGAACACAATTAAAAGTAGTGAAGTAAGCCCCACATTTGAATTGGCACAACAATTTTTGTAAAGAAATCAGGTTATATCTAAAAGAGGGAACAAATAAAATATCTTTCAAGACTAGTTCCTGTGATAAAGTAAGGGTACCAGTATAAGTAACCTTCACCATATATCCATTTGGGAGATTAATGAGATAAGAAATGGGAAGAGGGATAATGTTTGTCAAGAAAGATTTAACTGGTGTTATGTGATTGTTAGCACATGAATCTATGATCCAAGGATTATCAACTACCCTAGACATATAGCAAGAAGAAGAGCTATAGTTACTAAAATTAGAAGTGCTTACTAAACCTGCATAGGTGGTGTCTGTGCCCTGTTTAGTACATAGCATTTCTCATTTGCTGGAGCATGTTCATCATCTGATTCAACTGTTCTGGTGAAAACTGCTGTGTATTCTTCCCTTCAGATTGGCTATACTTGCCTGGACCCTCATCTTTTGCATTAGTTTGTACAGCTGGACCCTGTACAGAAGCAACAATTCTTCTATACTGATTGGAAGAATTGTTATGGTTTAAATTGCCACCATTTGCAGAATTGTTATTGAGACTGTTGATGTATTGAAGTTTCTTTTAGTCTCCAATGAGATGCCCGTGCTTTTTATAGTATCTACAAAACATGCTGTTATTGTTGCTTCTATTGTCCCTCTTATTATCAAAGTTCACCTTTTATGGATAATTTTGTTTCCCTTGAGGGTAAGAACTTGAATAGGGCTTCTGTATACCAGTAGAAAAGGATGGAACATCTGTATTGAAAGAAGGAGTAGTAGTGTGTGCTTCAAGTTTACTTTCATCATTAATCAACATAGAGTAGTCAGTGTCAACATCGGAAAGTGGCTAAATCATCAAAATGTTTCTTCCAACTCATGAATAGACCGCATTCAAACACATTAAAAACTGATGCAATCTTTGTTCTTTTTACTTTTTTCTAAAAAGCTTCCTTGCAACCACATGATCAATCAGGGTAAGTAATTGAGTAAGCAAGCTCACCCCATAATTTCTTCATTTTAGAGAAGTATGAAATAATGTTTGAAGATCCCTGTGAATAGAGGCAATCTCTTTTCTTATTTGGTTAACCTTAGTTTCATTGGCTTGTCCATATCTCTTTTCAATATCTTTCCACAACGTTTCTGTAATTTTTGTGTACATCACACTCTCTCTAATCTCAAGTTCTAGTCCATTCAATATCCAAGAAAGTACCATGTCATTTTCTCTACACCAAAGTTCATATTAAGGAGAATTCTCATCTGGTCTACTTAGGATTCCATTAACAAGCCCTAATTTACTCTTGCATGAAAGACATATCAACATACTTCTCCTCCATCCACAACACCTAGTACCATTGAACTTAAAAGTAACTAGAATAGTACCTGGGCTATCACATGGGTGCAAATAGTAAGGATGTGAAGACTCAACAGAAAATGGGGTAAATTCGTCACCAGACATGCTAGCATTCTTAGTCGAATTCGGTACATTAGCTACCGGAGTTGTATGAGTCACCGGAGCAGCATTAGTCAGTGATGTAACCATATTCACACACGATAATCAATGAAATTGCAACAATATTGTATGTACCAACACAAATCTGATGAAAACAAAGCACAATATTCCAAAATAGAGGGTGAAATAGGGATTACCAACTGTATTCAACAATATCACGAGCAATTTGATTGAAAAATTACAAATCTTCAAGTAGAAACAAAGCGATTTGAGAAACCCTAATTTTGTCAATGATTTTTGATTCTGCTCCACGAATTCATCAAAATCTAGTATCGATCGATAGGATGCTTGAAATGCTCCACAAATCTAGCTCTGATACCATGTTACAATGCGGAATTCATCAATGGAGAAGAGTGAAATTGAATAAGAGGGTCGGTTGAGGAGAGAGAAGAAGGAGAACTTTTATTTCATCTTTTAAAATGAACCAACCACTTTTACAATGTGCAAAGTACTATATATATATAGGGTACAAGTGTAAAGTTGTATGAAACTAATGGTCCTAAATGTATAAATGAATGCTCACTAACTAACTATCAATACTAACTAACTATCAAGATAAGGTTCTATTGTTCTCTTTCCTTAATATTCTGCCAATCTCTTTTTAATTTAGCTCTTAAATTGTAAAAATATCATTTCAGATATTTATTTTAGGAAAATATATTGAATGTCCCCGATTTCCTAAAACTTTTGAACTATTTTAGGTAAATTATTTCATAACTCTGAGAACTCATTTGGCTATCAGTAATGTCTCAATGAGAACATGTTTTATCATGTTCTTAAGTTACTTGAAGAGAAACTGGTGGTTTTTCCATGTACTGCAGATTTATTTCCATGATCTCAAGCTTTTAGAATTATTTTCACATGAAGTCATTGAACTTTCAGTTATCAGAGATACTTTCTTTGGTGTTGCGCTCGAAGGAGAGCATGTTTCTATTATATAGAAAATGCTAAGAAGCAATTGGTTTCGACATGTCTGCTTCTTGGTATTTAATTCAAACTTAAAAGGTATTTGACTTTTAGTTATACATAATTTATTACCGCTTTTGCCACGTGTCTTTACTTGGTATACTAAAACTAAGCATTCACCGCACATTTATGCTCTTCTATGTGCTGCTAAAAGTTCTTACATGTTTGGCTATATTCCCCTCCTCGTCTCTTTTTTTTAAAGTCGTCCTTGAATTCCATCTTATAGAATTGCTTACAGGCACAATATGTCCCCATATAGGTAAAAATAGAAGTTTAGTTTCAAGGAACACATTTAGAGTATCAGATTTTTTTTATATAGTTGCGATGAACTAGTATATTCATCATTTTTCTGCCTTTAGTTTTGGGTTATCTAAATCTTCCTACTTTTTTGAAATAAATTGATCTCCTATGTATGAGTTTATTATTTCCATTGGTGTATAAGAACTGAGAAACAAATAATTCGAGTTGTTTCCTGAAAACTTTAGTTACTATATTCCATCTGGTTATGAATCTTCTCCCCTCATTCACATGATTCCATGTAATTTAGTTGTATAAATTTATAATACAACATGCATAAAAGTCAGTTGAAGAACTATTACTACAAGCTCTATGCGAATTAGTGTCACATACTATTGAGAAGAAAATGACTAAGATGATTAAATATTGGACTACAAGAAGTGAAAGATCATGAAAGAAGACTGATATAATTGGCTATAAGATATGTACTATTATAAAAAAAATGGCCATGAAAAATGTAACGACCCGTTTGGTTGTTATAGCGTATTGTACTTTTTTACCCCTGTTGACCCTTTCTCGAGTCCTATGAGTATGATTTGGACCCGCGGGGATGGGTGGTACGATTCTCGAGATGATCGAGCGGGGTTTATGATGACTTGTGTGATATAGAGTATGAAAGTCAAAAGCATTTGACCAATAGTTGACTTTTGGGTAAACATACCTTTTTCGAGAATCCATCAATTTTGAGAGGTCCGAATGGTCATTTCTGACTTGGTAGGGTGTCCGGTTCGGTTCCTAAGGCACTTAGGAGATTTTTGGGATATTAGTTGAAAAGTTAGTCTTACTTTAGGTGTTGACCTGGTCAAATAGTCCTCCGTTGGGAATTTTGAGACCACGAGTGAGTCCGTAGCCTGTTTTTATGTGTGTATAAGTGTTTGGTTTGTATCTGTGAGGTCTCAGGTGATTATCAGATTTCAGGATTGGACTTGTGAAAAACCAGATTTTTCTGGTGACTGGTATCTGCTTTACCGGCACCAGGTTCGCCTAGCGGGACCTCTATAGCGGGGTCTTAGCCGCTATAGTGGGTGATCGATGTTTGGGATTGGGTGCTAAAGTGGGCGGATATCCGCTGTAGCAAATACGCTGCAAGTAGCGGACTCGTTACAACTGCAGCGAGATTATGGGATTTCCAGAATCATTAAAGGGTAGGATAAAACCATGAAACCCCTATCATTTCATTCATCACTTTCTAAGCATATTTGGGGACTTAAGAGGTCGAGGATGCGGATATCCCTACACTGTCTATGAATAGAGTCTTTGGAGTTCGTTTATTTGCGGGGTTCGTTCCGATAATAAGGATCTTCATCACTACCATGTCTCACTTTGAATGATCCATAACATAAGCTGAGGCCATATGTTATATAGCACGCTCAGACATAAGCTGAGGCCATATGTTATATAGTACGCTCAGACATAAGCTGAGGCCATATGTTATATAGCACGCTCAGACATAAGCTGAGGCCATATGTTATATAGCACGCTCAGACATAAGCTGAGGCCATATGTTATATAGCACCCTCAGACATAAGCTGAGGCCATATATTATATAGCATGCTCATTCGCGTCATGAAATC